>NC_054468.1:105827721-106174587 GCF_017639515.1 Carcharodon carcharias
GCATCATTAACTCAACAGCAACTTCCCCACTGATGCATCATCCCCTCAGACGCTTAACTTCCTCAGCAGCAACATCACCTCAGCAGCAACATTCCCTCAGCAGCTTCCTCACCTCAGTAGCATAATTTCCTCAGCTTCATCACATCAGCAGCATCATCCCCTCAGCAACATCATCCACTCAGCAGCATCATCACCTCAGCAGCACCATCCCCTCTGTAGCATCATCCCCACAGAAGCATCATCACCTCAGCAGCATCATCCCCTTACCAGCATCATTAACTCAACAGCAACTTCCCGACAGATGCATCATCCCCTGCGCAGCTTCATCACATCAGCAGCATCATCACCTCAGCAGCATCATCCCCTCAGCAGCTTCCTCACATCAGTAGCATAATCTCCTCAGCATCATCACATCAGCAGCATTATCCTCTCTGCAGCATCATCACCTCAGTAGCATAATATCCTCAGCATCATCAAATCAGCAGCATCATCCTCTCTGCAGCATGATCACCTCAGCAGCATCATCACCTCAGCAGCCTCCTCACCTCAGCAGAATTTTCCTCTCAGCAGTATCATTACCTCAGCATCATCACTTCAGCAGCATCATCAGCTAAGCAGCTTCATCACCTCAGCAGTATCATCACCTCAGCAACATCATTACCTCAGCAGCATCATCACCTCAGTAGCATCAACCCCTCAGCAGCATCATCCCATCTGCAACACTATCCCCTGAGAAGCATCACTTCAGCAGCAACATCCCCTCAGCAGCATCACCTCAGCAGCATCATCCTCCCAGCAGCATTATCTCCTCAGCTGCATCACCTCAGCAGCATCATTACCTCAGCAGCATCAACCCCTCAGCAGCATCATTACCTCAGCAGCATCATCAGCTCCGCAGCATCATCCCCTCAGCAGCATCATCCCTGCAGCAGCATCATTACCTCAGCAGCAGCATCATCACCTCAGCAGCAGCATCCCCACAGCAGCATCATCACCTTAGCAGCATCATCCCCACAGCAGCATCATCACCTCAAGAGCACTATCACCTCAGCAGCAGCATCATCCCCTCTGAAGCATCCCCTCAGCAGCTTCATCACCTCAGCAGCATCATCCTCTCGGCTGCATCATTGCCTCAGCAGCATCATCCTCTTAGCAGCATCATCCTCTCAGCAGCTTCATCTCCCGAGCTACATCATTACCCCTGCTGCAACAGCCCCTCAGCAGCAAGACCTCAGCTGCAGCATCATTACCTCAGCAGCATCAACCCATCCGCAGCATCAACCACTCAGCAGCATTATTACCACAGCTGCATCATCCCCTCAGCAGCATCATCTCCTTACCAGCATCATTAACTCAACAGCAACTTCTCCACTGATGCATCATCCACTCAGCCGCTTAATCGCCTCAGCAGCATCATCACCTCAGCAGCAAGATTCCCTCAGCAGCTTCCTCACCTCAGTAGCATAATTTCCTCAGCTTCATCACATCAGCAGCATCATCCTCTCTGCAGCATAATTTCCTCAGCAGCATCATCAACTCAGCAGCAGCATCATTCCCTCAGCAGCATCATTACCTCAGCAGCATCATTCTTCAGCAGCATCATCATCTCAGCAGCATCACTTCAGCAGCATCATCACATAAGCAGCTTCATCACCACCGCAGTATCATCCCCTCAGCAACATCATCGCCTCATCAGCATCATCACCTCAATAGCATCAGCCCCTCAGCAGCATCATCACAAGTGCAACACCATCCACTGAGAAGCATCACTTCAGCAGCAACGTCCCCTCAGCAGCATCACCTCAGCAGCCTCATCCTCTCAGCAGCATTATCCCCTCAGCAGCATCACCTCAGCAGCATCATCCCCTCAGCAGCATCACATCTGCAGCATCCTTGCCTCAGCAGCATCATCACCTCAGCAGCAGCATCACCTCAGCATATCATCCCTCAGCAGCGTCGTCCCCTCAGCAACATCACCTCAGCATCAACCACTCAGCAGCATCTTCCCCTCAGCAGCATCATCACCCTCAGCAGCATCATGCCCTCAGCAGCATCAGCTCAGCAGCATCATTACATCAGCAGCGTCATCCCCTCAGCAGCATCATCAGTTCAGCAGCATCATTTCCGCAGCAGCATCACGTCCGCGGCATCATCCCCTCAGCAGCATCACCCCTGCAGCAGCATCATTACCTCAGCAGCAGCATCATCACCTCAGCAGCATCATCCCCTCAGCAGCATTACCACCTTAGCAGCATCATCCCCACAGCAGCATCATCACCCCAGGAGCACTATCACCTCAGCAGCAGCATCATCCCCTCAGAAGCATAACCCCAGCTGCTTCATCACCTCAGCAGCATCATCCCCTCAGCAGCATCATCCTCTAAGCAGCATCATCCACTCAGCAGCATGATCCCCCGAGCTGCATCATTGCCTCAGCCGCACTCTCCCCTCAGCAGCATCACCTCAGCAGCAGCATCATCTCTTCAGCAGCATCATCGCCACAGTAGCACCATCCCCGCCGCAGCATCACTTCAGTAGTAACAACCCCTCAGCAGCATCACATTAGCAGCATCATCCTCCCAGAAGAATCAAACCCTCAGCAGCATTATTACCACAGCTGCATCATCCCCTCAGCAGAATCATCCACTCAGCAGTATCATCACCCTCAGCAACATCATCCCCTCAGCAGCATCATCACCTCAGCAGCACCATCCCCTCTGTAGCATCATCCCCACAGAAGCATCATCACCTCAGCAGCATCATCCCCTTACCAGCATCATTAACTCAACAGCAACTTCCCCACAGATGCATCATCCCCTCAGCTGCTTCATCACATCAGCAGCATCATCACCTCAGCAGCATCATCACCTCAGCAGCTTCCTCAAATCAGTAGCATAATCTCCTCAGCATCATCACATCAGCAGCATCATCCTCTCTGCAGCATCATCACCTCAGCAGCATCATCACATCAGCAGCAGCATCATTTCCTCAGCAGCATCATTACCTCAGCAGCATTATTCCCTCAGCAGCATCATCATCTCAGCAGGATCAACACCTGAGCAGGAACATCCTCTCAGCAGTATCATTACCTCAGCAGCATCATCCCCTCAGTGGCATCATCCCCTCAGCAGCATCGTCCCCTTAGCAGCATCATCACCTCAGCAGCATCACTTCAGAAGCATCATCAACTAAGCAGCTTCATCACCTCAGCAGTATCATCCCCGCAGCAGCATCATTACCTCAGCAGCATCATCACCTCAGTAGCATCATCCCCTCAGCAGCATCATCCCATTTGCAACACCATCCCCTGAGAAGCATCACTTCAGCAGCAACATCCCCTCAGCAGCATCATCCCTGCAGCAGCGTCATTACCTCAGCAGCAGCATCATCACCTCAGCAGCATCATCCCCTCAGCATCATCATCACATTAGCAGCATCATCCCCACAGCAGCATCATCACCTCAGCAGCAGCATCATCCCCTCAGAAGCATTCCCTCAGCAGCTTCATCACCTCAGCAGCATCATGCCTTCACCAGCATCATCGCCTCAGCAGCATCATCACCTCAGCAGCAGCATCCCCTCAGCAGCATCATCCTCTTAGCAGCATCATACTCTCAGCAGAATCATACAGCGAGCAACATCATTAACCCAGACGCACCACCCCATCAGCAGCATCACCTCAGCTGCAGCATCATTACCTCAGAAGCATCATCCCATCCGCAGCATCAACCACTCAGCAGCATTATTACCACTGCTGCATCATCCCCTCAGCAGCATCATCCCCTCAACAGTATCATCACTCTCAGCAACATCATCCCCTCAGCATCATCATCAGCTCAGCAGCACCATCCCCTCAGTAGCATCATCCCCACAGAAGCATCATCACCCCAGCAGCATCATCCCCTTACCAGCATCATTAACTCAACAGCAACTTCCCCACAGATGCATCATCCCCCGATCAGCTTCATCACATCAGCAGCATCATCCCCTCAGCAGCTTCCTCACATCAGTAGCATAATCTCCTCAGCATCATCACATCAGCAGCATCATCCTCTCTGCAGCATCATCACCTCAGTAGCATAATCTCCTCAGCATCATCAAATCAGCAGCATCATCCTCTCTGCAGCATTATCACCTCAGTAGCATAATCTCCTCAGCATCATCAAATCAGCAGCATCATCCTCTCTGCAGCATGATCACCTCAGCAGCAGCATTACCTTCAGCAGCCTCCTCACCTCAGCAGAATTTTCCTCTCAGCAGTATCATTACCTCAGCAGCATCACTTCAGCAGCATCATCACCTAAGCAGCTTCATCACTTCAGCAGTATCATCACCTCAGCAATATCATCACCTCAGCAGCATCATCACCTCAGTAGCATCAACCCCTCAGCAGCATCATCCCATCTGCAACACCATCTCCTGAGAAGCATCACTTCAGCAACAACATCCCCTCAGCAGCATCACCTGAGCAGCATCATCCTCTCAGCAGCATCAACCCCTCAGCAGCATCATTACCTCAGCAGCATCATCAGCTCCACAGCATCATCCCCTCAGCAGCATCACCCCTGCAGCAGCATCATTACCTCAGCAGCAGCATCATCACCTCAGCAGCAGCATCCCCTCAGCAGCATCATCACCTTAGCAGCATCTTCCCCAGAGCAGCATCATCACCTCAAGAGCACTATCACCTCTGCAGCAGCATCATCCCCTCTGAAGCATCCCCGCAGCAGCTTCATCACCTCAGCAGCATCATCATCTCAGCAGCACCATCCCCTCAGTAGCATCATCCCCACAGAAGCATCATCACCCCAGCAGCATCATCCCCTTACCAGCATCATTAACTCAACAGCAACTTCCCCACAGATGCATCATCCCCCGTTCAGCTTCATCACATCAGCAGCATCATCCCCTCAGCAGCTTCCTCACATCAGTTGCATAATCTCCTCAGCATCATCACATCAGCAGCATCATCCTCTCTGCAGCATCATCACCTCAGTAGCATAATCTCCTCAGCATCATCAAATCAGCAGCATCATCCTCTCTGCAGCATGATCACCTCAGCAGCAGCATTACCTTCGGCAGCCTCCTCACCTCAGCAGAATTTTCCTCTCAGCAGTATCATTACCTCAGCAGCATCACTTCAGCAGCATCATCACCTAAGCAGCTTCATCACCTCAGCAGTATCATCACCTCAGCAATATCATCACCTCAGCAGCATCATCACCTCAGTAGCATCAACCCCTCAGCAGCATCATCCCATCTGCAACACCATCTCCTGAGAAGCATCACTTCAGCAGCAACATCCCCTCAGCAGCATCACCTGAGCAGCATCATCCTCTCAGCAGCATCAACCCCTCAGCAGCATCATTACCTCAGCAGCATCATCAGCTCCGCAGCATCATCCCCTCAGCAGCATCACGCCTGCAGCAGCATCATTACCTCAGCAGCAGCATCATCACCTCAGCAGCAGCATCCCCTCAGCAGCATCATCACCTTAGCAGCATCATCCCCACAGCAGCATCATCACCTCAAGAGCACTATCACCTCAGCAGCAGCATCATCCCCTCTGAAGCATCCCCGCAGCAGCTTCATCACCTCAGCAGCATCATGCCCTCGGCAGCATCATTGCCTCAGCAGCATCATCACCTCAGCAACAGCATCCCTTCAGCAGCATCATCCTCTTAGCAGCATCATCCTCTCAGCAGCTTCATCCCCCGAGCTACATCATTACCTCAGCCGCAACAGCCCCTCAGCAGCAAGACCTCAGCTGCAGCATCATTACCTCAGCAGCATCAACCACTCAGCAGCATTAGTACCACAGCTGCATCATCCCCTCAGCAGCATCATCTCCTTACCAGCATCATTAACTCAAAAGCAACTTCCCCACTGATGCATCATCCCCTCAGCCACTTAATCATCTCAGCAGCATCATCACCTCAGCAGCAACATTCCCTCAGCAGCTTCCTCACCTCAGTAGCATAATCTCCTCAGCTTCATCACATCAGCAGCATCATCCTCTCAGCAGCATCATTCCCTCAGCAGCATCATCACCTCAGCAGCAGCGTCATTCCCTCAGCAGCATCATTATCTCAGCAGCATCATTCCCTCAGCAGCATCATCATCTCAGCAGCATCACTTCAGCAGTATTATCCCCTCAGCAACTACATCACCTCAGCAGCATCATAACCTCAATAGCATCATCCCCTCAGCAGCATCATCCCATCTGCAACACCATCCCCTGAGAAGCATCACTTCAGCAGCAACATCCATCAGCAGCATCACCTCAGCAGCCTCATCCTCTCAGCAGCATTATCCCCTCAGCAGCATCGCCTCAGCAGCATCATCACCTCAGCAGCAGCATCACCTCAGCAGTATCATCCCCTCAGCAGCGTCGTCCCCTCAACAACATCACCTCAGCAGCTTAATTAGCTCCGATGTATCATTACCTAAGCAGCATCAACCACTCAGCAGCATCTTCCCCTCAGCAGCATCATCACCCTCAGCAGCATCATGCCCTCAGCAGTATCTGCTCAGCAGCATCATTACATCAGCAGCGTCATCCCCTCAGCAGCATCATCAGCTCAGCAGCATCATTCCCGCAGCAGCATCACCTCCGCGGCATCATCCCCTCAGCAGCATCATCCCTGCAGCAGCATCATTACCTCAGTAGAAGCATCATCACCTCAGCAGCATCATCCCCTCAGCAGCATT
The DNA here is from genome assembly GCF_017639515.1 of Carcharodon carcharias. Lineage (NCBI taxonomy): Eukaryota > Metazoa > Chordata > Chondrichthyes > Lamniformes > Lamnidae > Carcharodon > Carcharodon carcharias. The sequence goes on from NC_054468.1 coordinate 105,834,433, forward strand.
ACCACCTTAGCAGCATCATCCCCACAGCAGCATCATCACCCCAGGAGCACAATCACCTCAGCAGCAGCCTCATTCCCTCAGAAGCATCCCCTCAGCTGCTTCATCACCTCAGCAGCATCATCCCCTCAGCAGCATCATCCACTCAGCAGCATGATCCCCCGAGCTGCATCATTGCCTCAGCCGCACTATCACCTCAGCAGCATCACCTCAGCAGCACCATCCCCTCCTCAGCATCAGTTCAGCAGTAACAACCCCACAGCAGCATCACATCAGCAGTATCATCCTCCCAGAAGCATCAACCCCTCAGCAGCATTATTACCACAGCTGCATCATCCCCTCAGCAGAATCATCCACTCAGCAGTATCATCACCCTCAGCAACATCATCCCCTCAGCAGCATCATCACCTCAGCAGCACCATCACCTCTGTAGCAACATCCCCACAGTAGCATCATCACCTCAGCAGCATCATGCCCTTCCCAGCATCATTAACTCAACAGCAACATCCCCACAGATGCATCATCCCCTCAGCATCATCATCACATTAGCCGCATCATCCCCACAGCAGCATCATCACCTCAGGAGCATCATGCCCTCAGCAGCATCATCGCCTCAGCAGCATCATCACCTCAGCAGCAGCATCCCCTCAGCAGCATCATCCTCTTAGCAGCATCTTACTCTCAGCAGCTTCATACACCGAGCAACATCATTAACTCAGACGCACCATCCCATCAGCAACATCACCTCATCTGCAGCATCATCCCCTCAGCAGCATCATCCCTGCAGCAGCATCATTACCTCAGCAGCAGCATCATCACCTCAGCAGCATCATCCCCTCAGCAGCGTTACCACCTTAGCAGCATCATCCCCATCGCTGCATCATCACCCCAGGAGCACTATCACCTCAGCAGCCTCATGCCCTCTGCAGCATCATCGCCTCAGCAGCATCATCCCCTCAGCAGCAGCATCCCCTCAGCAGCATCATCCTGGCAGCAGCATCATCCCCTCAGCAGCATCATTACCTGAGCAGCATAATCCCTTCAGCAGCATCACCTCATCGGCATCATTACCTCAGCAGCATCATCACACCAGCAGCATCATCCCCTCAGCAAAATCATCACCCTCAGCAAAAGCATCTTCTCAGCAGCACCACCTCAGCAGCAGAATCATCACCTCAGCAACATCATCCCATCAGCAGCATCATCACCTCAGCAGCACCATCCCTTCAGTATCATCAGCCCCTTAACAGCATCATTAACTCAGCAGCAACCTCTCTACAGATACATCATCCCCTCTGCAGCTTCATCACCTCAGCAGCATTATCACCTCAGCAGCATCTTCCCCTCAGCAGCTTCCTCACCTCAGCAGCAAAATCTCCTCATCATCATCACATCAGCAGCATCATCGTCTCTGCAGCATCATCACCTCAGCAGCATCATCACCTCAGCGGCTGCGTCATTCCCTCAGCAGCGTCATTACCTCAGCCGCATCATTACCTCAGCAGCATCATCATCTCAGCAGCATCATCACCTCAGCAGGATCATCCTCTCAGTTGCATCATTACCTCAGCAGCAGCATCCCCTCAGCAGCATTATCAGCTCAGCAGCATCATCCCCTCAGCAGCATCATACCCAAAAACTGCATCATTACCTCAGCAGCATCATCACCTCAGCAATAGCTTCTCGTCAGCAGCATCATCAACCCGCAGCGGCAGCATCCCCTCAGCAGCATCATCACCTCAGCTGCAGCATCATCACCTCAGCAGCATCATCCCCTCATCAGCATCATCACATCAGCAGCATCACTTCAGCAGCATCATTACCTCAGCAGCAGCATCATCGCAGCAGTATCATCCCCTCAGCAGCATCATCATCTCAGCAGCATCATCACCTCAGCAGGATCATCCTCTCAGTTGCATCATTACCTCAGCAGCAGCATCCCCTCAGCAGCATTATCAGCTCAGCAGCATCATCCCCTCAGCAGCATCATACCCAAAAACTGCATCATTACCTCAGCAGCAACATCATCATCTCAGCAGCATTATTCCCTCAGCAGCATCATCACCTCAACAGCATTATCACCTCAGCAGTACCATCATTACCTCAGCAGAATCATCCCCACTGCATCATCATTCACGCAGCATTATCATCACCTCACCAGCAGCATTATCCCCGTAGGAGCATCATCCGCTCAGCAACATCATCTACTCAGCAGTATCATCAACGCAGCAGCAAATTCCCTCAGCAGCACCATCCCCTCAGCAGCATCACTTCAGCAGCAGCATCATCTCCACAGCAGCATCATCCCCTCAGCAGCATCATCACCTCAGCAGCAACATCCCCTCAGCAGCACCATCCCCTCAGCAGCATCACCTCAGCAGCAGCACCATCTCCACAGTAGCATCATCCCCTCAGCAGCATCATCGCCCCAGCAGCATCATCCCCTGAGCAGCATCATCCCCTCAGCAGCACCATCCCCTCCGCAGCATCACTTCAGCAGCAACATCCCCTCAGCAGCACCACATCAGCAGCATCATCCTCCCAGAAGCATTATCTCCTCAGCAACATCACCACCGAAGCATCATTACCTCAGCAGCATTATCCCATCTGCATCATCAACCCCTCAGCAGCATTATTACCACAGCTGCATCATCCCCTCAGCAGCATCATCCCCTCAGCAGTATCATCACCCTCAGCAACATCATCCCCTCAGCAGCATCATCACCTCAGCAGCAACATCCCCTCAGCAGCACCATCCCCTCAGCAGCATCACCTCAGCAGCAGCATCATCTCCAATGCAGCATCATCCGATCAGCAGCATCATCGCCCCAGCAGCATCATCCCCTGAGCAGCATCATCCCCTCAGCCGCACCATCCCCTCCGCAGCATCACTTCAGCAGCAACATCCCCTCAGCAGCACCACATCAGCAGCATCATCCTCCCAGAAGCATTATCTCCTCAGCAACATCATCACCGAAGCATCATTACCTCAGCAGCATCATCCCCTCAGCAGCATCATCCCCTCAGCAGTATCATCACCCTCAGCAACATCATCCCCTCAGCAGCATCATCACCTCAGCAGCACCATCCCCTCAGTAGCATCGTCCCCTCAGCAGCATCATCACCTCAGCATCATCATCCCCTTACCAGCATCATTAACTCAACAGCATCTTTCCCACAGATGCATCATCCCCTCAGCTGCTTCATCCTCTCTGCAGCATCATCACCTCAGCAGCATCATCACCTCAGCAGCAGCATCATTCCCTCAGCAGCATCATTAACTCAGCAGCTTCATTCCCTCAGCAGCAGCATCATCTCAGCAGGATCCTCAACTCAAAAGGAGCATCCTCTCAGCAGTATCATTACCTCAGCAGCATCATACCCTCAGCAGCATCATCACCTCAGCAGCATCGTCCCCTCAGCAGCATCATCACCTCAGCAGCATCACTTCAGTAGCATCATCACCTAAAAAGCTTCATCACCTCAGCAGTATCATCCCCTCAGCAACATCATCCCCTCAGCAGCATCATCACCTCAGCAGCACCATCCCCTCAGTAGCATCGTCCCCTCAGCAGCATCATCACCTCAGCATCATCATCCCCTTACCAGCATCATTAACTCAACAGCATCTTTCCCACAGATGCATCATCCCCTCAGCTGCTTCATCCTCTCTGCAGCGGCATCACCTCAGCAGCATCATCACCTCAGCAGCAGCATCATTCCCTCAGCAGCATCATTAACTCAGCAGCTTCATTCCCTCAGCAGCAGCATCATCTCAGCAGGATCCTCAACTCAAAAGGAGCATCCTCTCAGCGGTATCATTACCTCAGCAGCATCATCCCCTCAGCAGCATCATCACCTCAGCAGCATCGTCCCCTCAGCAGCATCATCACCTCAGCAGCATCACTTCAGTAGCATCATCACCTAAAAAGCTTCATCACCTCAGTAGCATCATCCCCTCAGCAGCATCATCCCATCTTCAACACAATCCCCTGAGAAGCATCACTTCAGCAGCAACATCACCTCAGCAGCATCACCTCAGCAGCATCATTACCTCAGCAGCATCAACCCCTAAGCAGCATCATCCCCTCAGCAGCATTATTACCTCCGCTGCATCATCACCTCACCAGCATCACATCAGCAGCTTCCTTACCTCAGCAGCATCATCAGCTCAGCAGCAACATCACCTCCGCTGTATCATCAACTCAGCAGCGTCATCCCCTCAGCAACATTACCTCAGAGGCTTCATTAACTCAGCTGTATCATTACCTAAGCAGCATCAAGCCCTCAGCAGGATCTTACCCTCAGCAGCATCATCACCCTCAGCAGCATCATCCCCTCAGCAGCATCAGCTCAGCAGCATCATTACATCAGCAGCGTCATCTCCTCAGCAGCATCAACACCTCAGCTGCTTCATTCCCGCAGCAGCATCACCTCCGCAGCATCATCCCCTCAGCAGCATCATCCCTGCAGCAGCATCATTACCTCAGCAGCAGCATCATCACCTCAGCAGCATCATCCCCTCAGCAGCGTTACCACCTTAGCAGCATCATCCCCACAGCTGCATCATCACCCCAGAAGCACTATCACCTCAGCAGCCTCATGCCCTCTGCAGCATCATCGCCTCAGCAGCATCATCCCCTCAGCAGCAGCATCCCCTCAGCAGCATCATCCTGGCAGCAGCATCATCTTCTCAGCAGCATCATCCCCTCAGCAGCATCATTACCTGAGCAGCATAATCCCTTCAGCAGCATCACCGCAGCGGCATCATTACCTCAGCAGCATCATCACACCAGCAGCATCATCCCCCGTGTTGCATCATTACCTCAGCCGCACCATCCCCTCAGCAGCATCACCTCAGCATCAGCATCATCTCCACAGCAGCATCATCCCGTCAGCAGCATAACCTCTCAACATCATTCCCTCAGCAGCATCATCCACTCCACAGCACCATCTCCCCAGCAGCATCATCCCCTTAGCAGCATCATACCCTTAGCAGCACCATCCCCTCAGCAGCATAACATCAGCAGCTATATCCCCTCAGCAGCATCACCGCAGCTGCATCATGCTCTCAACAGCATTATCTCCTCAGCAGCATCAACACAGAAGCATCATTACCACAGCAGCATCATCCCATCCGCAGCATCAACACCTCAGCAGCATTATTACCACAGCTGCGTCATCCCCTCAGCAGCATCATCCCCTCAGCAATATCATCACCCTCAGCAAAAGCATCTTCTCAGCAGCACCACCTCAGCAGCAGAATCATCACCTCAGCAGCATCGTCCCCTCAGCAGCATCATCACCTCAGCAGCATCACTTCAGTAGCATCATCACCTAAAAAGCTTCATCACCTCAGTAGCATCATCCCCTCAGCAGCATCATCCCATCTTCAACACAATCCCCTGAGAAGCATCACTTCAGCAGCAACATCACTTCAGCAGCATCACCTCAGCAGCATCATTACCTCAGCAGCATCAACCCCTAAGCAGCATCATCCCCTCAGCAGCATTATTACCTCCGCTGCATCATCACCTCACCAGCATCACATCAGCAGCTTCCTTACCTCAGCAGCATCATCAGCTCAGCAGCAACATCACCTCCGCTGTATCATCAACTCAGCAGCGTCATCCCCTCAGCAACATTACCTCAGAGGCTTCATTAACTCAGCTGTATCATTACCTAAGCAGCATCAAGCCCTCAGCAGGATCTTACCCTCAGCAGCATCATCACCCTCAGCAGCATCATCCCCTCAGCAGCATCAGCTCAGCAGCATCATTACATCAGCAGAGTCATCTCCTCAGCAGCATCAACACCTCAGCTGCTTCATTCCCGCAGCAGCATCACCTCCGCAGCATCATCCCCTCAGCAGCATCATCCCTGCAGCAGCATCATTACCTCAGCAGCAGCATCATCACCTCAGCAGCATCATCCCCTCAGCAGCGTTACCACCTTAGCAGCATCATCCCCACAGCTGCATCATCACCCCAGAAGCACTATCACCTCAGCAGCCTCATGCCCTCTGCAGCATCATCGCCTCAGCAGCATCATCCCCTCAGCAGCAGCATCCCCTCAGCAGCATCATCCTGGCAGCAGCATCATCTTCTCAGCAGCATCATCCCCTCAGCAGCATCATTACCTGAGCAGCATAATCCCTTCAGCAGCATCACCGCAGCGGCATCATTACCTCAGCAGCATCATCACACCAGCAGCATCATCCCCCGTGTTGCATCATTACATCAGCCGCACCATCCCCTCAGCAGCATCACCTCAGCATCAGCATCATCTCCACAGCAGCATCATCCCGTCAGCAGCATAACCTCTCAACATCATTCCCTCAGCAGCATCATCCACTCCACAGCACCATCTCCCCAGCAGCATCATCCCCTTAGCAGCATCATACCCTTAGCAGCACCATCCCCTCAGCAGCATAACATCAGCAGCTATATCCCCTCAGCAGCATCACCGCAGCTGCATCATGCTCTCAACAGCATTATCTCCTCAGCAGCATCAACACAGAAGCATCATTACCACAGCAGCATCATCCCATCCGCAGCATCAACACCTCAGCAGCATTATTACCACAGCTGCATCATCCCCTCAGCAGCATCATCCCCTCAGCAATATCATCACCCTCAGCAAAAGCATCTTCTCAGCAGCACCACCTCAGCAGCAGAATCATCACCTCAGCAGCACCATCCCTTCAGTATCATCAGCCCCTTAGCAGCATCATTAACTCAGCAGCAACCTCTCTACAGATGCATCATCCCCTCTGCAGCTTCATCACCTCAGCAGCATCTTCCCCTCAGCAGCTTCCTCACCTCAGCAGCATAATCTCCTCATCATCATCACATCAGCAGCATCATCCTCTCTGCAGCATCATCACCTCAGCAGCATCATCACCTCAGCGGCAGCGTCATTCCCTCAGCAGCGTCATTGCCTCAGCCGCATCATTACCTCAGCAGCATCATCATCTCAGCAGCATCATCACCTCAGCAGGATCATCCTCCCAGTTGCATCATTACCTCAGCAGCATCATCCCCTCAGCAGCATTATCAGCTCAGCAGCATCATCCCCTCAGCAGCATCATACCCAAAAACTGCATCATTACCTCAGCAGCATCATCATCATCTCAGCAGCATTATTCCCTCAGCAGCATCATCACCTCAACAGCATTATCACCTCAGCAGTACCATCATTACCTTAGCAGAATCATCCCCGCTGCATCATCATCCACGTAGCAGCATCATCACCTCACCAGCAGCATTATCCCCGTAGGAGCATCATCCGCTCAGCAACATCATCCACTCAGCAGTATCATCAACGCAGCAGCAGCATTAACCTTTCAGCAGCATCATTACCTCAGCAGCATCATCACCTCAGCAGTAGCATCTCGTCAGCAGCATCATCAACCCGCAGCAGCAGCATCCCCTCAGCAGCATCATCACCTCAGCTGCAGCATCATCACCTCAGCAGCATCATCCCCTCAGCAGCATCATCACATCAGCAGCATCACTTCAGCTGCATCATCACCTCAGCAGCTTCATCATCTCAGCAGTATCATCCCCTCATCAGCATCATCACCTCAGCAGCAACATCCCCTCAGCAGCACCATTCCCTCAGAAGCATCACTTAAGCAGCAACATCCCCTCAGCAGCATCACCTCAGCAGCATCATCCTCACAGTCGCATTATCCCCTCAGCAGAATCACCACAGCAGCAACATTACCTTAGCAGCATCGTCCCCTCCGAAGCATCAAACCCTCAGCAGCATTATTACCACAGCTGCATCATTCCCTCAGCAGCATCATCACCCTTAGCAACATCATCCCCTCAGCAGCATCACCTCAGCAGCATCACCTCAGCGGCAGCAGCATCATCTCAGCAACATCATCCCCTCAGCAGCATCATCACCACAGCAGCATCACCTCAGCAGCTTCATCCCCTCAGCACCACCATCACCTCAACAGCATCATCCCATCAGTAGCATCATCCCCACGGCAGATTCATCACCTCAGCAGCATCATTCCTTCCGCAAATTCATCACCTCAGCAGCATCATCACACCAGCAGCATCATCCCCCGAACTGCATCATTAACTCAGCAGCACCATTCCCTCAGCAGCATCACCTCAGCAGCAGCATCATCTCCTCTGCAGCATCATCCCCTCAGAAGGATAAACTCAGCAGCATCATTCCCTCAGCAGCATCATTCCCTCCGCAGCATCATCAACTCAGCAGCATCATCCCCTGAGGAGCATCATCCCCTCAGCAGCATCATCACCTCAGCAGCATCACTTCAGCAGCATCATCACCTCAGCAGCTTCATCACCTTAGTAGCATAACCTCCTCAGCATCATCACATCAGCAGCATCATCCTCGCTGCAGCATCATCGCCTCAGCAACATCATCCCCTCAGCAGCATCATCACCTCAGCAGCACCATCCCTTCAGTATCATCAGCCCCTTAGCAGCATCATTAACTCAGCAGCAACCTTTCTACAGATGCATCATCCCCTCTGCAGCTTCATCACCTCAGCAGCATTATCACCTCAGCAGCATCTTCCCCTCAGCAGCTTCCTCACCTCAGCAGCATAATCTCCTCATCATCATCACATCAGCAGCATCATCCTCTCTGCAGCATCATCACCTCAGCAGCATCATCACCTCCGCGGCAGCGTCATTCCCTCAGCAGCGTCATTACCTCAGCCGCATCATTACCTCAGCAGCATCATCATCTCAGCAGCATCATCACCTCAGCAGGATCATCCTCCCAGTTGCATCATTACCTCAGCAGCATCATCCCCTCAGCAGCATTATCAGCTCAGCAGCATCATCCCCTCAGCAGCATCATACCCAAAAACTGCATCATTACCTCAGCAGCATCATCATCATCTCAGCAGCATTATTCCCTCAGCAGCATCATCACCTCAACAGCATTATCACCTCAGCAGTACCATCATTACCTTAGCAGAATCATCCCCGCTGCATCATCATCCACGTAGCAGCATCATCACCTCACCAGCAGCATTATCCCCGTAGGAGCATCATCCGCTCAGCAACATCATCCACTCAGCAGTATCATCAACGCAGCAGCAGCATTAACCTTTCAGCAGCATCATCAACCCGCAGCAGCAGCATCCCCTCAGCAGCATCATCACCTCAGCTGCAGCATCATCACCTCAGCAGCATCATCCCCTCAGCAGCATCATCACATCAGCAGCATCACTTCAGCAGCATCATCACCTCAGCAGCTTCATCATCTCAGCAGTATCATCCCCTCATCAGCATCATCACCTCAGCAGCAACATCCCCTCAGCAGCACCATTCCCTCAGAAGCATCACTTAAGCAGCAACATCCCCTCAGCAGCCTCACCTCAGCAGCATCATCCTCACAGTCGCATTATCCCCTCAGCAGAATCACCACAGCAGCAACATTACCTTAGCAGCATCGTCCCCTCCGAAGCATCAAACCCTCAGCAGCATTATTACCACAGCTGCATCATTCCCTCAGCAGCATCATCACCCTTAGCAACATCATCCCCTCAGCAGCATCACCTCAGCAGCATCACCTCAGCGGCAGCAGCATCATCTCAGCAACATCATCCCCTCAGCAGCATCATCACCACAGCAGCATCACCTCAGCAGCTTCATCCCCTCAGCACCACCATCACCTCAACAGCATCATCCCCTCAGTAGCATCATCCACACGGCAGATTCATCACCTCAGCAGCATCATTCCTTCCGCAAATTCATCACCTCAGCAGCATCATCACACCAGCAGCATCATCCCCCGAGCTGCATCATTAACTCAGCAGCACCATTCCCTCAGCAGCATCACCTCAGCAGCAGCATCATCTCCTCAGCAGCATCATCCCCTCAGAAGGATAAACTCAGCAGCATCATTCCCTCAGCAGCATCATTCCCTCCGCAGCATCATCAACTCAGCAGCATCATCCCCTGAGGAGCATCATCCCCTCAGCAGCATCATCACCTCAGCAGCATCACTTCAGCAGCATCATCACCTCAGCAGCTTCATCACCTTAGTAGCATAACCTCCTCAGCATCATCACATCAGCAGCATCATCCTCGCTGCAGCATCATCTCCTCAGCAGCATCATCACCTCAGCAGCAGCATCATTCCCTGAACAGCATCATTACCTCAGCAGCATCATTCCCTCAGCAGCATCATCATCTCAGCAGGATCATCACATCAGCAGGAGCATCCTCTCAGCAGTATCATAACCTCAGCAGCATCATCCCAACAGCATCATTACCTCAGCAGCATCGTCCCCTCAGCAGCATCATCATCTCAAAGCATCACTTCAGCAGCATCATCACCTAAGCAGCTTCATCACCTCAGCAGCATCAACCCCTCAGCAACATCATCAGCTCAGCAGCATCATCACCTCAGCAGCATCATCCTCTCAGCAGCATCATCCCCTCAGCAGCATTATTACCGCCGCTGCATCATCCCCTCAGCAGCATCACATCAGCAGCATCCTTACCTCAGCAGCATCATCACCTCAGCAGCAGCATCACTACAGCAGTATCATCCCCTCAGCAGCGTCATCCCCTCAGCAACATCACCTCAGAGTTTTCATTAGCTCAGCTGTATCATTACCTAAGCAGCATCAACCCCTCAGCAGTATCTTACCCTCAGCAGCAACATCGCCCTCAGCAGCATCATCCCCTCAGCAGCATCAGCTCAGCAGCATCATTACATCAGCAGCGTCATCCCCTCAGCAGCATCATCACCTCAGCTGCATCATTCCCGCAGCAGCATCACCTCCGCATCATCATACCCTCAGCAGCATCATCCCTGCAGCAGCATCATTACCTCAGCAGCAGCATCATCACCTCAGCAGCATCATCCCCTCAGCAGCATTAGCACCTTAGCAGCATCATCCCTACTGCTGCATCATCACCCAGGAGCACTATCACCTCAGCAGCAGCATGATCCCCTCAGATGCATCCCCTTTAGCTGCTTCATCACCTCAGCAGCATCATTCCCTCAGCAGCATCATCGCTTCAGCAGCATCATCCCTTCAGCAGCATCATCCTCGCAGCAGCAGCATCTTCTCAGCAGCATCATCCCCTCAGCAGCATCATTACCTCAGCAGCATAATCCCCTGAGCAGCATCACCTCAGCAGCATCATTACCTCAGCAGCATCATCACCTCCGCAGCATCATCGCCTCAGCAGCTTCATCCCTGAAGCAGCATCATTACCTCAGCAGCAGCATCATCTCCTCAGAAGCATCATCCCCTCAGCTTCATCATCTTAGCAGCATCATACCCACAGCAGCATCATCACCTCAGGTGAACTATCACCTCTGCAGCAGCATCATCCCCTCAGAAGCATCCCCTCAGCAGCTTCATCAATTCAGCAGCATCATGCCCTCAGCAGCATCATCGCCTCAGCAGCATCATCACCTCAGCAGCAGCATCCCCTCAGCAGCATCATCCTCTTAGCAGCATCTTACTCTCAGCAGCATCATACACCGAGCAACATCATTAACTCAGACGCACCATCCCATCAGCAACATCACCTCAGCTGCAGCATCATCCCCTCAGCAGCATCATCCCTGCAGCAGCATCATTACCTCAGCAGCAGCATCATCACCACAGCAGCATCATCCCCTCAGCAGCGTTACCACCTTAGCAGCATCATCCCCATGGCTGCATCATCACCCCAGGAGCACTATCCCCTCAGCAGCATCACTTCAGCAGCATCTTCAACTCAGCAGCTTCATCACCTCAACAGTATCATCCCCTCAACAGCATCATCACCTCAGCAGCATCATTATCTCAGTAGCATCATCCACTCAGCAGCATCATTTCCTAAGCAGCATCATCACCTCAACACAATCATCGCCTCAGGAGCATTTTCACCCCTCAGCAGCATCATCCCTGCAGTAGAATCATCACCTCAGCAGCATCATCCACACAGCAGCATCATGACCTCAGCAGCATCATCGCCTCAGCAGCATCATCCCCTCAGCAGCATCATCCCTGCAGTAGAATCATCACCACAGCAGCATCATACACACAGGAGCATCATGCCCTCAGCAGTATCATCGCCTCAGCAGCATCATTCCCTCTGCAGCAGCATCTCCTCAGCAGCGGCATCCCCTCAGCAGCATCCCCTCAGGAGCATCATCCTCGAATCAGCATCATCATCTCAGCAGCATCATCCCCTCAGAAGCATCATTACCTGAGCAGCATAATCTCCTCAACAGCATCACCTCAGCAGCATCATTACCACAGCAGCATCATCCCCCGATCAGCATCATTACCTCAGCAGCACCATCCCCTCAGCAGCATCACCTTAGCAGCAGCATCATCTCCTCAACAGCATCATCGCCTCAGCCGCATCATCCCCTCAGCAGCATCATCCCCTCAGCAGCACCATCCCCTCAGCAGCATCACTTCAGCTGAAACATTCCCACAGCAGCATCACCTCAGCAACATCATCCGCCCAGCAGCATTATCCCCTCAGCAGCATCACCACAGCAGCATCATCCCCTCAGCAGCATCATCCCCTCCGCAGCATCAACAACTCAGCAGCAGCATCATCCTCTCAGCAGCATCATTACCTCAGCTGCACCATTACCTCAGCAGTATCATCGCCTCAGCAGCATCATCACCCCTCAGCAGCATCCTGCCTTCAGTAGAATCATCACCTCAGCAGCGACATCCCCTCAGCAGCATCACCTTAGCAGCAGCATCATCTCCTCAACAGCATCATCGCCTCAGCCGCATCATCCCCTCAGCAGCATCATCCCCTCAGCAGCACCATCCCCTCAGCAGCATCACTTCAGCTGAAACATTCCCACAGCAGCATCACCTCAGCAACATCATCCGCCCAGCAGCATTATCCCCTCAGCAGCATCACCACAGCAGCATCATCCCCTCAGCAGCATCATCCCCTCCGCAGCATCAACAACTCAGCAGCAGCATCATCCTCTCAGCAGCATCATTACCTCAGCTGCACCATTACCTCAGCAGTATCATCGCCTCAGCAGCATCATCACCCCTCAGCAGCATCCTGCCTTCAGTAGAATCATCACCTCAGCAGCGACATCCCCTCAGCAGCATCATGCCTCGGCAGCATCAGCCCCTCAGCAGCATCATCACCTCAGCAGCAGCATCATCCCCTCAGCAGCACCATTCCCTCAGCAGTATCATCATCTCAGCAGCACCATCACTTCAGCAGCATCATCACCTCAGTAGCATCATCCACTCAGCAGCATCATCCCCCGAGCAGCATCATACTCTCAGACGCACCACCACCACAGCAGCATCATTACCTCAAAAGCATCATCCTCTAAGCAGCATCACCTCAGCAGCATCATCACCTCAGCAGCACCATCATCCCCTCAGCAGTATCATTACCCCTCAGCAGCATCATGCCTTCAGTAGAATCATCACTTCAGCAGCGTCATCCCCTCAGCAGCCTCATCACCTCAGCAGCAGCTTCATCCCCTCAGCAGCATCATTCCCTCAGCAGCATCATCACCTCAGAAGCAGCATCACCTCAGAAGCAACACTTCAGCAGCATCTTCAACTCAGCAGCTTCATCACCTCAGCAGTATCATTCCCTCAACGGCATCATCACCTCAGCAGCATCAAAACCTCAGTAGCATCATCCACTCAGCAGCATCATACCCTGAGCAGCATCATCCTCTCAGACGCACCACCACCACAGCAGCATCATTACCTCAAAAGCATCATCCTCTAAGCAGCATCACCTCAGCAGCATCATCACCGCAGCAGCAGCATCCCCTCAGCAGCATCAGCACATCAGCAGCTTCATCTCCTCAGCATCATCACTCAGCTGCAACATGACCTCAGCAGTATTATCGTTTCATCGGCAACATTACCCCAGTTGCAAGAACACCTCAGCAGCATTACCACCTCTGCAGCATCCTCACCTCAGCAGCATCATCCTCGCAGCAGCATCATTACCTAAGCAGCATCATCACCTCAGCAGTATCATCGCCTCAGGAGCATCATCACCCCTCAGCAGCATCATCCCCGCAGTAGAATCATCACCTCAGCAGCATCATGCGCACAGGAGCATCATGCCCTCAGCAGTATCATCGCCTCAGCAGCATCTTCCCCTCAGCAGCAGCATCGCCTCAGCAGCGGCAGCCCCTCAGCAGCATCCGTTCAGGAGCATCATCCTCTCATCAGCATCATCCTCTCAGCAGCATCATTGCCTGAGCAGCATAAGCCCCTCAGCAGCATCAATCAGCAGCATCATTAACTCAGCAGCATCATCAAACCAGTAGCATCATCCCCCGATCAGCATCATTACCTCAGCAGCACCATCCCCTCAGCAGCATCACCTCAGCAGCAGCATCATCTCCTCAACAGCATCATCGACTCAGCAGCATAGTCCCCTCAGCAGCATCATCCCCTCAGCAGCACCATCCCCTCAGCAGCATCACCTCAGCGGCATCTTCCCCTCAGTAGCAACCCCTCATCATTCTCTAAGCAGCATCATCCCATCAACAGCATCACCTCAACAGCATCATTACCTCAACAGCATCATCACCTTTGCTACGTCATTACATCAGCAGCATCATTACATCAGCAGCATCATCATCTCAGCAGCATCATTACCTCAGCAGCAACAGCTCCTCAGCAGCATCATCACCTCAGCAGCATCATCCACTCAGCAGCATCATCCCCCGAGCAGCATCATACTCTCAGACGCACCACCACCACAGCAGCATCATTACCTCAAAAGCATCATCCTCTAAGCAGCATCACCTCAGCAGCATCATCACCTCAGCAACACCATCATCCCCTCAGCAGTATCATTACCCCTCAGCAGCATCATGCCTTCAGTAGAATCATCACTTCAGCAGCGTCATCCCCTCAGCAGCATCATCACCTCAGCAGCAGCTTCATCCCCTCAGCAGCATCATTCCCTCAGCAGCATCATCACCTCAGAAGCAGCATCACCTCAGCAGCAACACTTCAGCAGCATCTTCAACTCAGCAGCTTCATCACCTCAGCAGTATCATTCCCTCAACGGCATCATCACCTCAGCAGCATCAAACCCTCAGTAGCATCATCCACTCAGCAGCATCATACCCTGAGCAGCATCATCCTCTCAGACGCACCACCACCACAGCAGCATCATTACCTCAAAAGCATCATCCTCTAAGCAGCATCACCTCAGCAGCATCATCACCGCAGCAGCAGCATCCCCTCAGCAGCATCAGCACATCAGCAGCTTCATCTCCTCAGCATCATCACCTCAGCAGCATCATGACCTCAGCAGTATCATCGTTTCAGCAGCAACATTACCCCAGTTGCAAGAACACCTCAGCAGCATTACCACCTCTGCAGCATCCTCACCTCAGCAGCATCATCCTCGCAGCAGCATCATTACCTAAGCAGCATCATCACCTCAGCAGTATCATCGCCTCAGGAGCATCATCACCCCGCAGCAGCATCATCCCCGCAGTAGAATCATCACCTCAGCAGCATCATGCGCACAGGAGCATCATGCCCTCAGCAGTATCATCGCCTCAGCAGCATCTTCCCCTCAGCAGCAGCATCGCCTTAGCAGCGGCAGCCCCTCAGCAGCATCCGTTCAGGAGCATCATCCTCTCATCAGCATCATCCTCACAGCAGCATCATTGCCTGAGCAGCATAAGCCCCTCAGCAGCATCAATCAGCAGCATCATTAACTCAGCAGCATCATCAAACCAGTAGCATCATCCCCCGATCAGCATCATTACCTCAGCAGCACCATCCCCTCAGCAGCATCACCTCAGCAGCAGCATCAGCTCCTCAACAGCATCATCGACTCAGCAGCATAGTCCCCTCATCAGCATCATCCCCTCAGCAGCACCATCCCCTCAGCAGCATCATTACTTCAGCAGCATAATCCCCTCAGCAGCATCACCTGAGCAGCATCATTACCTCAGCAGCATCACCAAACCAGCAGCATCATCCCCCGATCAGCATCATCAGCTCAGTGGCACCATCCCCTCAGCAACATCACCTCAGCAGCA
Source organism: Carcharodon carcharias (assembly GCF_017639515.1). Classification (NCBI taxonomy): domain Eukaryota; kingdom Metazoa; phylum Chordata; class Chondrichthyes; order Lamniformes; family Lamnidae; genus Carcharodon; species Carcharodon carcharias. Next base: position 105,850,462 of record NC_054468.1, read on the forward strand.
TCATTACCTCAGCAGCATCATCAAACCAGCAGCATCATCCCCCAATCAGCATCATTACCTCAGCAGCACCATCCCCTCAGCAGCATCACCTCAGCAGCAGCATCATCTCCTCAATAGCATCATCGCCTCAGCAGCATCGTCCCCTTAGCAGCATCATCCCCTCAGCAGCACCATCTCCTCAGCAGCAACTCCTCAGCGGCATCTTCCCCTCAGCAGCAACCCCTTAGCAGCATCATTCTCTAAGCAGCATCATCCCCTCAGCAGCATCACCTCACCAGCATCATTACCTCAGCAGCATCATCCCCTTTGCCACATCATTACCTCAGCAGCATCATTACATCAGCAGCATCAACATCTCAGCTGCATCATCACCTCAGCAGGATCATCCTCTCAGCAGCATCGTTACCTCAGCAGCATCAGCTCCGCACCAGCATCATCACCTCAGCAGCATCGTCCCCTCAGCAGCATCATCACCTCAGCAGCCTCATCAGCTTTGCAGCAGCATCCACTCAGCAGCATCATCCCCTCAGCAGCAGCATCAACTCAGCAGCAGCACCATTATTTCAGCAGCATTATTCCCTCAGCAGCATCGTCACCTCAACAGCATCATCACCTCAGCAGCACCATCATCCCCTCAGCAGTATCATCACCCCTCAGCAGCATCATGCCTTCAGTAGAATCATCACTTCATCAGCGTCATCCCCTCAGCAGCATCATCACCTTAGAAGCAGCATCACCTCAGCAGCATCACTTCAGCAGCATCTTCAACTCAGCAGCTTCATCACCACAGCAGTATCATCCCCTCAACGGCATCATCACCTCAGCAGCATCATCACCTCAGTAGCATCATCCACTCAGCAGCATCATACCCTGAGCAGCATCATCCTCTCAGACGCACCTCCACCACAGCAGCATCATTACTTCAAAAGCATCATCCTCTAAGCAGCATCACCTCAGCAGCATCATCACCTCAGCAGCATCATCACCTCAGCAGTATCATCGTTTCAGCAGCAACATTACCCCAGTTGCAAGAACACCACAGCAGCATTACCACCTCTGCTGGATCCTCAGCTCAGCAGCATCATCCTCGCAGCAGCATCATTACCGCAGCAGCAGCATCGCCTCAGCAGTATCATCGCCTCAGGAGCATCATCACCCCTCAGCAGCATCATCCCCGCAGTAGAATCATCACCTCAGCAGCATCATCCACACAGGAGCATCATGCCCTCAGCAGTATCATCGCCTCAGCAGCATCTTCCCCTCAGCAGCAGCATCGCCTCAGCAGTGGCAGCCCCTCAGCAGCATCCCTTCAGGAGCATCATCCTCTCATCAGCATCATCCTCTCAGCAGCATCATTACCTGAGCAGCATAATCCCCTCAGCAGCATCACCTCAGCAGCATCATTACCTCAGCAGCATCATCAAACCAGTAGCATCATCCCCCGATCAGCATCATTACCTCAGCAGCACCATCCCCTCAGCAGCATCACCTCAGCAGCAGCATCATCTCCTCAACAGCACCATCCCCTAGGCAGCATCACCTCAGCGGCATCTTCCCCTCAGTAGCAACCCCTCGCGCAGCATCATTCTCTAAGCAGCATCATCCCATCAGCAGCATCACCTCAACAGCATCATTACCTCAGCAGCATCATCACCTTTGCTACGTCATTACCTCAGCAGCATCATTACATCAGCAGCATCATCATCTCAGCAGCATCCTTAAATCAGCAGCACCAGCTCCTCAGCAGCATCGTCACCTCAGCAGCATCGTCCCCTGAGCAGCATCATCACCTCAGCAGCCTCATCAGCTCTGCAGCATCATCCAATCAGCAGCAGCATCACCTCAGCAGCAGCATCATTATCTCAGCAGCATCATTCCCTCAGCAGCAACATCACCTCAACAGCATCATCACCTCAGCAGCACCATCATCCCCTCAGCAGAATCATCACCTCAGCAGTAGATCATTACCTCAGCAGAATCATCCCCTCTGCATCATCATCCACTCAGCAGCATCATCACATCACCACAAGCATTATCCCCGCAGCAGCATCATCCCCTCTGCAACATCATCCCCTCAGCAGCATCATCAACTCAGCAGCAGCATCATCCTCTCAGAAGCATCATTACCTCAGCTGCACCAGCACCTCAGCAGTATCATCACCTCAGAAGCATCATCACCCCTCAGCAGCATCATGCCTTCAGTAGAATCATCACCTCAGGAGCGTCATCCCCTCAGCAGCATCATCACCTCAGCAGCAGCATCGTCCCCTCAGCAGCATCATTCCCTCAGCAGCATCATCACCTCAGCAGCAGCATCACATCAGCAGCATCACTTCTGCAGCATCTTCAACTCAGCAGCTTCATCACGTCAACAGTATCATCCCCTCAACAGCATCATCACCTCAGCAGCATCATCACCTCAGTAGCATCATCCACTCAGCAGCATCATTTCCTAAGCAGCATCATCACCTCAACACAATCATCGCCTCAGGAGCATTTTCACCCCTCAGCAGCATCATCCCTGCAGTAGAATCATCACCTCAGCAGCATCATCCACACAGCAGCATCATGGCCTCAGCAGTATCATCCTCTCAGCAGCATCATCCCCTCAGCAGCATCATTACCTGAGCAGCATAATCCCCTCAGCAGCATCACCTCAGCAGCATCATTACATCAGCAGCATCATCAAACCAGCAGCATCATCCCCCGATCAGCACCATTACCTCAGCAGCACTTACCCCTCAGCAGCATCACCTCAGCAGCAGCATCATCTCCTCAACAGCATCATCGCCTCAGCAGCATCATCCCCTCAGCAGCATCATCCCCTCAGCGGCACCATCCCCTCAGCAGCATCACTTCAGCAGAAACATTCCCTCTGCAGCATGACCTCAGCAGCATCATACTCTCAGCAGCATTATCCACTCAGCAGAATCACCACAGCAGCATCATTAACTCAGCAGCGTCATCCCGTCCGCAGCATCAACCCCTCAGCAGCATTCTTAAGTCAGCTGCATCATCCCCTCTGCAGCATCACCTCTGAAACAGCATCATCACCTCAGCAGCATCATCACCTCAGTAGCATCATCCACTCAGCAGCATCATACCCTGAGCAGCATCATCCTCTCAGACACACCACCACCACAGCAGCATCATTACCTCAAAAGCATCATCCTCTAAGCAGCATCACCTCAGCAGCATCATCACCTCAGCAGCAGCATCCCCTCAGCAGCATCAGCACATCAGCAGCTTCATCTCCTCAGCATCATCACCTCAGCAGCATCATGACCTCAGCAGTATCATCGTTTCAGCAGCAACATTACCCCAGTTGCAAGGACCCCTCAGCAGCATTACCACCTCAGCAGCATCCTCACCTCAGCAGCATCATCCTCGCAGCGGCATCATTACCTAAGCAGCATCATCACCTCAGCAGTATCATCGCCTCAGGAGAATCATCACCCCTCAGCAGCATCATCCCCGCAGTAGAATCATCACCTCAGCAGCATCATCCACACAGCAGCATCATGGACTCAGCAGCATCATCGCCTCAGCAGCATCATCCAGTCAGCAGCATCATCCCTGCAGAAGAATCATCACCACAGCAGCATCATCCACACAGGAGCATCATGCCCTCAGCAGCATCATTACCTGAGCAGCATAATCTCCTCAGCAGCATCACCTCAGCAGCATCATTACCTCAGCAGCATCATCAAACCAGCAGCATCATCCCCCGATCAGCATCATTACCTCAGCAGCACTTTCCCCTCAGCAGCATCACCTCAGCAGCAGCATCATCTCCTCAACAGCATCATCGCCTCAGCAGCATCATCCCCTCAGCAGCATCATCCCCTCAGCGGCACCATCCCCTCAGCAGCATCACTTCAGCAGAAACATTCCCTCTGCAGCATGACCACAGCAGCATCATTACCTCAGCAGCATCATCAAACCAGTAGTATCATCCCCCGATCAGCATCATTACCTCAGCAGCACCATCCGCTCAGCAGCATCACCTCAGCAGCAGCATCATCTCCTCAACAGCATCATCGCCTCAGCAGCATCGTCCCCTCAGCAGCAGCATCCCCTCAGCAGCACCATCCCCTCAGCAGCATCACCTCAGCGGCATCTTCCCCTCAGCAGCAAACCCTCAGCAGCATCATTCTCTAAGCAGCATCATCCCATCAGCAGCATCATTACCTCAAAAGCATCATCCTCTAAGCAGCATCACCTCAGCAGCATCATCACCTCAGCAGCAGCATCCCCTCAGCAGCATCAGCACATCAACAGCTTCATCTCCTCAGCATCATCACCTGAGCAGCATCATCACCTCAGCAGTATCATCGTTTCAGCAGCAACATTACCCCAGTTGCAAGAACACCACAGCAGCATTACCACCTCTGCTGCATCCTCACCTCAGCAGCATCATCCTCGCAGCAGCATCATTACCTAAGCAGCATCATCACCTCAGCAGTATCATCGCCCCAGGAGCATTATCACCCCTCAGCAGCATCCCTTCAGGAGCATCATCCTCTCATCAGCATCATCCTCTCAGCAGCATCATTACCTGAGCAGCATAATCCCCTCAGCAGCATCACCTCAGCAGCATCATTACCTCAGCAGCATCATCAAACCAGTAGCATCATCCCCCGATCAGCAGCATTACATCAGCAGCACCATCCCCTCAGCAGCATCACCTCAGCAGCAGCATCATCTCCTCAACAGCACCATCCCCTCAGCAGTATCACATCAGCGGCATCTTCCCCTCAGTAGCAACCCCTCAGCAGCATCATTCGCTAAGCAGCATCATCCCATCAGCAGCATCACCTCAACAGCATCATTACCTCAGCAGCATCATCACCTTTGCTACGTCATTACCTCAGCAGCATCATTACATCAGCAGCATCATCATCTCAGCAGCATCATTAAATCAGCAGCACCAGCTCCTCAGCGGCATCGTCACCTCAGCAGCATCATCCCCTGAGCAGCATCATCACCTCAGCAGCCTCATCAGCTCTGCAGCATCATCCCATCAGCAGCAGCATCACCTCAGCAGCAGCATCATTATCTCAGCAGCATTATTCCCTCAGCAGCATCATCACCTCAACAGCATCATCACCTCAGCAGAATCATCACCTCAGCAGTAGCATCATTACATCAGCAGCATCAACATCTCAGCAGCATCACTACCTCAGCAGCATCATCACCTCAGTAGCATCATCCACTGAGCAGCATCATCCCCTGAGCAGCATCATCCTCTCAGACGCACCACCACCACAGCAGCATCATTACCTCAAAAGCATCATCCTCTAAGCAGCATCACCTCAGCAGCATCATCACCTCAGCAGCAGCATCCCCTCAGCAGCATCAGCACATCAACAGCTTCATCTCCTCAGCATCATCACCTCAGCAGCATCATTACCTCAGCAGTATCATCGTTTCAGCAGCATCATTACCCCAATTGCAAGAACCCCTCAGCAGCATCACCACCTCAGCAGCATCATCCCCTCAGCAGCATCATCCCCTCAGCGGCACCATCCCCTCAGCAGCATCACTTCAGCAGAAACATTCCCTCTGCAGCATGACCACAGCAGCATCATTACCTCAGCAGCATCATCAAACCAGTAGTATCATCCCCCGATCAGCATCATTACCTCAGCAGCACCATCCCCTCAGCAGCATCACCTCAGCAGCAGCATCATCTCCTCAACAGCATCATCGCCTCAGCAGCATCGTCCCCTCAGCAGCAGCATCCCCTCAGCAGCACCATCCCCTCAGCAGCATCACCTCAGCGGCATCTTCCCCTCAGCAGCATCCCCTCAGCAGCATCATTCTCTAAGCAGCATCATCCCATCAGCAGCAACATTACCTCAAAAGCATCATCCTCTAAGCAGCATCACCTCAGCAGCATCATCACCTCAGCAGCAGCATCCCCTCAGCAGCATCAGCACATCAACAGCTTCATCTCCTCAGCATCATCACCTGAGCAGCATCATCACCTCAGCAGTATCATCGTTTCAGCAGCAACATTACCCCAGTTGCAAGAACACCTCAGCAGCATTACCACCTCTGCTGCATCCTCACCTCAGCAGCATCATCCTCGCAGCAGCATCATTACCTAAGCAGCATCATCACCTCAGCAGTATCATCGCCCCAGGAGCATCATCACCCCTCAGCAGCATCCCTTCAGGAGCATCATCCTCTCATCAGCATCATCCTCTCAGCAGCATCATTACCTGAGCAGCATAATCCCCTCAGCAGCATCACCTCAGCAGCATCATTACCTCAGCAGCATCATCAAACCAGTAGCATCATCCCCCGATCAGCAGCCTTACATCAGCAGCACCATCCCCTCAGCAGCATCACCTCAGCAGCAGCATCATCTCCTCAACAGCACCATCCCCTCAGCAGCATCACCTCAGCGGCATCTTCCCCTCAGTAGCAACGCCTCAGCAGCATCATTCGCTAAGCAGCATCATCCCATCAGCAGCATCACCTCAACAGCATCATTACCTCAGCAGCATCATCACCTTTGCTACGTCATTACCTCAGCAGCATCATAACATCAGCAGCATCATCATCTCAGCAACATCATTACCTCAGCAGCACCAGCTCCTCAGCGGCATCGTCACCTCAGCAGCATCGTCCCCTGAGCAGCATCATCACCTCAGCAGCCTCATCAGCTCTGCAGCATCATCCCATCAGCAGCAGCATCACCTCAGCAGCAGCATCATTATCTCAGCAGCATTATTCCCTCAGCAGCATCATCACCTCAACAGCATCATCACCTCAGCAGCACCATCATCCCCTCAGCAGAATCATCACCTCAGCAGTAGCATCATTACATCAGCAGCATCAACATCTCAGCAGCATCACTACCTCAGCAGCATCATCACCTCAGTAGCATCATCCACTGAGCAGCATCATCCCCTGAGCAGCATCATCCTCTCAGACGCACCATCACCACAGCAGCATCATTACCTCAAAAGCATCATCCTCTAAGCAGCATCACCTCAGCAGCATCATCACCTCAGCGGCAGCATCCCCTCAGCAGCATCAGCACATCAAAAGCTTCATCTCCTCAGCATCATCACCTCAGCAGCATCATTACCTCAGCAGTATCATCGTTTCAGCAGCATCATTACCCCAGTTGCAAGAACCCCTCAGCAGCATCACCACCTCAGCAGCATCCTCACCTCAGCAGCATCATCCTCGCAGCAGCATCATTACCGCAGCAGCAGCATCACTTCAGCAGTATCATCGCCTCAGCAGCATCATCACCCCTCTGTAGCATCATCCCCGCAGTAGAAAAATCACCTCATCAACTTCATCCACACAGGAGCATCATGCCCTCAGCAGTATCATCGCCTCAGCAGCATCTTCCCCTCAGCAGCAGCATCGCCTCAGCAGTTGCAGCCCCTCAGCAGCATCCCTTCAGGAGCATCATCCCCTCATCAGCATCATCCTCTCAGCAGCATCCTTACCTGAGCAGCATAATCCCCTCAGCAGCATCATTCTCTAAGCAGCATCATCACATCAGCAGCATCACCTCAACAGCATCATTACCTCAGCAGCATCATCACCTTTGCTACGTCATTACCTCAGCAGCATCATTACATCAGCAGCATCATCATCTCAGCAGCATCATCCCCTCAGCAGCACCAGCTCCTCAGCAGCATCATCCCCTCAGCAGCATCATCCCCTCAGCAGCAGCATCACCTCAGCAGCAGCATCATTATCTCAGCAGCATTATTCCCTCTGCAGCATCATCACCTCAACAGCATCATCACCTCAGCAGCACCATCAACTCCTCAGCAGAATCATCACCTCAACAGTAGCATCATTACCTCAGCAGAATCATCCCCTCTGCATCATCTTCCACTCAGCAGCATCATCACATCACCAGCAGCATTATAAACGCAGCAGCATCATCCCCTCAGCAACATCATCCCCTCAGCAGCATCATCAACTCAGCAGCAGCATCATCCTCTCAGCAGCATCATTACCTCAGCTGCACCAGCACCTCAGCAGTATCATCGCCTCAGCAGCATCATCACCCCTCAGCAGCATCATGCCTTCAGTAGAATCATCACCTCAGGAGCGTCATACCCTCAGCAGCATCATCACCTCAGCAGCTTCATCCCCTCAACAGTATCATCCCCTCAACAGCATCATCCACTCAGCAGCATCATTTCCTAAGCAGCATCATCACCTCAACACAATCATCGCCTCAGGAGCATTTTCACCCCTCAGCAGCATCATCCCCGCAGTAGAATCATCACCTCTGCAGCATCATCCACACAGCAGCATCATGGCCTCAGCAGCATCATCGCCTCAGCAGCATCATCCCCTCAGCAGCAATATCCCTGCAGTAGAATCATCACCACAGCAGCATCATCCACACAGGAGCATCATGCCCTCAGCAGTATCATCGCCTCAGCAGCATCATCCCCTCTGTAGCAGCATCTCCTCAGCAGCGGCATCCCCTCAGCAGCATCCCCTCAGGAGCATCATCCTCGAATCAGCATCATCCTCTCAGCAGCATCAACTCCTCAGCAGCATCATTACCTGAGCAGCATAATCTCCTCAGTAGCATCACCTCAGCAGCATCATTACCGCAGCAGCATCATCAAACCAGCAGCATCATCCCCCGATCAGCATCATTACCTCAGCAGCAGCATCATCTCCTCAGCAGCATCATCGCCTCAGCCGCATCATCCCCTCAGCAGCATCATCCCCTCAGCAGCACCATCCCCTCAGCAGCATCACTTCAGCAGAAACATTCCCTCAGCTGCATCACCTCAGCAACATCATCCTCTCAGCAGCATTATCCCATCAGCAGCATCACCACAGCAGCATCATCCTCTCAGCAGCATCATTACCTCAGCTGCACCATCACCTCAGCAGTATCATCGCTTCAGCAGCATCATCACCACTCAGCAGCATCCTGCCTTCAGTAGAATCATCACCTCAGCAGCGACATCCCCTCAGCAGCATCATGCCTCGGCAGCATCATCCCCTCAGCAGCATCATCACCTCAGCAGCAGCATCATCCCCTCAGCAGCACCATTCCCTCAGCAGTATCATCACCTCAACAGCACCATCACCTCAGCAGCATCATCACCTCAGTAGCATCATCCACTCAGCAGCATCATCCCCTGAGCAGCATCATCCTCTCAGACGCACCACCACCAAAGCAGCATCATTACCTCAAAAGCATCATCCTCTAAGCAGCATCACCTTAGCAGCATCATCACCTCAGCAGCAGCATCCCCTCAGCAGCATCAGCACATCAACAGCTTCATCTCCTCAGCATCATCACCTCAGCAGCATCATTACCTCAGCAGTATCATCGTTTCAGCAGCAACATTACCCCAGTTGCTAGAACCCCTCAGCAGCATCACCACCTCAGCAGCATCCTCACCTCAGCAGCATCATCCTCGCAGCAGCATCATTACCTCAGCAGCATCATCACTTCAGCAGTATCATCGCCTCAGCAGCATCATCACCCCTCTGCAGCATCATCCCAGCAGTAGAATCATCACATCAGCAACTTCATCCACACAGGAGCATCATGCCCTCAGCAGTATCATCGCCTCAGCAGCATCTTCCCCTCAGCAGCAGCATCGCCTCAGCAGTTGCAGCCCCTCAGCAGCATCCCTTCAGGAGCATCATCCCCTCATCAGCATCATCCTCTCAGCAGCATCCTTACCTGAGCAGCATAATCCCCTCAGCAGCATCACCTCAGCAGCATCATTACCTCAGCAGCATCATCAAACCAGTAGCATCATCCCCCGATCAGCATCATTACCTCAGCAGCACCATCCCCTCAGCAGCATCACCTCAGCAGCAGCATCATCTCCTCAACAGCACCATCCCCTCAGCAGCATCACCTCAGCGGCATCTTCCCCTCAGTAGCAACCCCTCAGCAGCATCATTCTCTAAGCAGCATCATCCCATCAGCAGCATCACCTCAACAGCAGCATTACCTCAGCAGCATCATCACCTTTGCTACGTCATTACCTCAGCAGCATCATTACATCAGCAGCATCATCATCTCAGCAGCATCATTACCTCAGCAGCACCAGCTCCTCAGCAGCATCATCACCTCAGCAGCATCGTCCCCTGAGCAGCATCATCACCTCAGCAGCCTCATCAGCTCTGCAGCATCATCCCCTCAGCAGCATCATCCCCTCAGCAGCAGCATCACCTCAGCTGCACCATCATTATCTCAGCAGCATTATTCCCTCAGCAGCATCATCACATCAGCAGCAGCATCACCTCAGCAGCATCACTTCAGCTGCATCTTCAACTCAGCAGCTTCATCACCTCAACATTATCATCCCCTCAACAGCATCATCACCTCAGCAGCATCATCACCTCAGTAGCATCATCAACTCAGCAGCATCATTTCCTCAACAGCATCATCACCTCAGGAGCATCATCACCTCAGTAGCATCATCCACTCAGCAGCATCATTTCCTAAGCAGCATCATCACCTCAACAGAATCATCGCCTCAGGAGCATTTTCACGCCTCAGCAGCATCATCCCTGCAGTAGAATCATCACCACAGCAGCATCATCCACACAGGAGCATCATGCCCTCAGCAGTATCATCGCCTCAGCAGCATCATCCCCTCTGCAGCAGCATCTCCTCAGCAGCGTCATCCCCTCAGTAGCATTTCCTCAGGAGCATCATCCTCGAATCAGCATCATCCTCTGAGCAGCATCATCCCCTCAGCAGCATCATTACCTGAGAAGCATAATCTCCTCAGCAGCATCACTCAGCAGCATCATTACCACAGCAGCATCATCAAACCAGCAGCATCATCCCCCGATCATCATCATTACCTCATCAGCACCATCCCCTCAGCAGCATCACCTTAGCAGCAGCATCATCTCCTCAGCAGCATCATCCTCTCAGCAGCATCATTACCTCAGCTGCACCATCACCTCAGCAGTATCATCGCCTCAGCAGCATCATCACCCCTCAGCAGCATCCTGCCTTCAGTAGAATCATCACCTCAGCAGCGACATCCCCTCAGCAGCATCATGCCTCGGCAGCATCATCCCCTCAGCAGCATCATCACCTCAGCAGCAGCATCATCCCCTCAGCAGCACCATTCCCTCAGCAGTAACATCACCTCAGCAGCACCATCACCTCAGCAGCATCATCACCTCAGTAGCATCATCCACTCAGCAGCATCATCCCCTGAGCAGCATCGTCCTCTCAGACGCACCACCACCACAGCAGCAGCATTACCTCAAAAGCATCATCCTCTAAGCAGCATCAGCTCAGCAGCATCATCACCTCAGCAGCAGCATCCCCTCTGCAGCATCAGCCCATCAACAGCTTCATCTCCTCAGCATCATCACCTCAGCAGCATCATTACCTCAGCAGTATCATCGTTTCAGCAGCAACATTAACCCAGTTGCAAGAACCCCTCAGCAGCATCACCACCTCAGCAGCATCCTCACCTCAGCAGCATCATCCTCGCAGCAGCATCATTACATCAGCAGCATCATCACTTCAGCAGTATCATCGCCTCAGCAGCATCATCACCCCTCTGCAGCATCATCCCAGCAGTAGAATCATCACCTCAGCAACTTCATCCACACAGCAGCATTATGGCCTCAGCAGCATCATCGCCTCAGCAGCATCATCCCCTCAGCAGCATCAAACCTGCAGTAGAATCGTCACAACTGCAGCATCATCCACATAGGAGCATCATGCCCTCACCAGTATCATCCTCTCAGCAGCATCATCCCATCAGCAGCATCATTACCTGAGCAGCATCATTACCTCAGCAGCACTTTCCCCTCAGTAGCATCACCTCAGCAGCATCATCACATCAGCAGCAGCATCCCCTCAGCAGCGGCATCCCCTCAGCAGCATCCCCTCAGGAGCATCATCCTCGAATCAGCATCATCCTCTCAGCAGCATCATCCCCTCAGCAGCATCATTACCTGAGCAGTATAATCCCCTCAGCAGCATCACCTCAGCAGCATCATTACCACAGCATAATCATCAAACCAGCAGCATCATCCCCCGATCAGCATCATTACCTCAGCAGCACCATCCCCTCAGCATCATCACCTCAGCAGCAGCATCATCCCCTCAGTAGCACCATTCCCTCAGCAGCATCATCACCTCAGCAGCACCATCACCTCAGCAGCATCATCAAATCAGTAGCATCATCCACCGAGCAGCATCATCCACTGAGCAGCATCATCCGCTCAGACGCGCCACCACCACAGCAGCATCATTACCTCAAAAGCATCATCCTCTAAACAGCATCACCTCAGCAGCATCATCACCTCAGCAGCAGCATCCCCTCAGCAGCATCAGCACATCAGCAGCATCATCTCCTCAGCATCATCACCTCAGCAGCATCATCACCTCAGCAGTATCATCGTTTCAGCAGCAACATTACCCCAGTTGCAAAAAAACCTCAGCAGCATCACCACCGCAGCAGCATCCTCACCTCAGCAGCAAAATACTCGCAGCAGCATCATTACCTCAGCAGCATCATCACCTCAGCAGTATCATCGCCTCAGCAGCATCATCACCCCTCAGCAGCTTCATCCCCGCAGTAGAATCATCACCTCAGCAGCATCATCCACACAGCAGCATTATGGCCTCATCAGCATCATCGCCTCAGCAGCATCATCGCCTCAGCAGCATCAACCCTGCAGTGGAATCATCACCACAGCAGCATCATCCAGACAGGAACATCATGCCCTCAGCAGTATCATCGCCTCAGCAGCATCATCCCCTCAGCAGCAGCAAAGCCTCAGCATCGGCAGCCCCTCAGCAGCATCCTCTCAGGAGCATCATCCTCTCATCAGCATCATCCTCTCAGAGTCTTCAACCGCTCAGCAGCATCATTACCTGAGCAGCATAATCCCCTCAGCAGCATCACCTCAGCAGCATCATTACCTCAGCAGCATCATCAAACCAGTAGCATCATCCCCCGATCAGCATCATTACCTCAGCAGCACGGTCCCCTCAGCAGCATCATCACAGCAGCAGCATCATCTCCTCAACAGCATCATCGCCTCAGCAGCATCGTCCCCTCAGCAGCATCATCCCCTCAGCAGCACCATCCCCTCAGCAGCATCACCTCAGCGGCATCTTCCCCTCAGCAGCAACCCCTCAGCAGCATCATTCTCTAAGCAGCATCATCCCATCAGCAGCATCACCTCAACAGCATCATTTCCTTAGCAGCATCATCCCCTTTTCTACATGATTACCTCAGCAGCATCATTACCTCAGCAGCATCAGCTCATCAGCAGCCTCATCAGCTCTGCCGCATCATTCCCTCAGCAGCATCATCCCCTCAGCAGCAGCATCACCTCAGCAGCAGCATCATTATCTCAGCAGCATTATTCCCTCAGCAGCATCATCACCTCAACAGCATCATCACCTCAGCATCAACATCATCCCTCAGCAGAATCATCACCTCAGCAGTAGCATCATTACCTCAGCAGAATCATCCCCTCTGCATCATCATCCACTCAGCAGCATCATCACCGCACCAGCAGCATTATCCCCGCAGCAGCATCATCCCCTCAGCAACATCATCCCCCCAGCAGCATCATCAACTCAGCAGCAAAAGCATCCACTCAGCAGCATCATTACCTCAGCTGCACCAGCACCTCAGCAGTATCATCGCCTCAGCAGCATCATCACCCCTCAGCAGCATCATGCCTTCAGTAGAATCATCACCTCAGGAGCGTCATCTCCTCAGCAGCATCATCACCTCAGCAGCAACATCACCTCAGCAGCTTCATGAACTGAGCAGCTTAATCCACTCAGCAGCATCACTACAGCAGCATCATTCTCTCAGCTGCATCATCACACCAGCAGCATCACTTCAGCAGCAGAATCATAACCTCAGCAGCATCATTCCCACAGCAGCATCATCCCCTCCACAGCCTCATCGCTTCAGCCGCATCATCCCCTCAGCAGCATCATCCCTCAGCAGCACCATCCCCTCAGCGACATCACTTCAGCAGAAACATTCCCTCAGCAGCCTTACCTCAGCAGCATCATCCTCTCAGCAGCATTATCTCCTCAGCAGCATCACCACAGCAGCATCATTACCTCAGCAGCATCATCCCCTCTGCAGCATCAACCGCTCAGCAGCATTATTACGAAAGCTGCATCATCCCCTCGGCAGCATCATCCCCTCAGCAGCATTAGTACAACAGCTGCATCATCCCCTCGGCAGCATCATCCCCTCCGCAGCATCATCACCCTCAGCAACGTGTTCCCCTCAGCATCATCACCTCAGCAGCAGCAACATCCCCTCAGCAGCATCATCCCCTCCGCATCATCAACCCCTCAGCAGCATTAGTACAACAGCTGCATCATCCCCTCGGCAGCATCACCTCTGCAGCAGCATCATCACCTCAGCAAATCCATCCCCTCAGCAGCATCATCAACTCAGCAGCATCATCCCCACAGCAGCATCAACCCCTCAGCAGCTTCCTCACCCCAGCAGCATCAGCTCCTCAGCATCATCACCTCGGCAGCATCATCCTCTCAGCAGCATCATCACCTCAGCAGCATCATCACCTCAGCAGCAGCATAATCACCTCTGCAGCATCATCCCCTCAGCATCAGCTTCCCCTCATAGGCATCACCTCAGCCGCATCATTACCTCAGCAGCATCATCACCTTGGCAGCAAAGCATCATCACCTCAGCAGCATCATCACCTCAGCAGCAGCATCAGCTCAGCAGCATCATCTACTCAGCAGCATCATCCCCGCAGCAGCATCATCCCCTCAGCAGCTTCATCACCTCAGCAGCATCATCACCTCAGCAGCATTAACCCCTCAGCAGCATCATATCCTCAGCATCATCACCTCAGCAGCATCATCAGCTCAGCAGAATCATATCCTCAGCATCATTACCTCAGCTGTATCATCGTCTCAGCAGCAATATTACCTCAGCAGCAAGATCCTCTCAGCAGCATCACAACCTCAGCAGCATCATCACCTCAGCAGCGTCAGCCTCGCAGCAGCATCATTAACTCAGCAGCATCATCCCCTCAGCACCATCATCGCCTCAGCTACATCATCCACTTAGCAGGAACTTCCCCTCAGCAGCGGCATACCCTCAGCAGCATCCCCTCAGCAGCATCATCTTCTCAGCAGCATCATCCTCTCAGCAGCAACATCCCCTCAGCAGCTTCATGAACTGAGCAGCTTAATCCACTCAGCAGCATCACTACAGCAGCATCATTCTCTCAGCTGCATCATCACACCAGCAGCATCACTTCAGCAGCAGAATCATAACCTCAGCAGCATCATTCCCACAGCAGCATCATCCCCTCCACAGCCTCATCGCTTCAGCCGCATCATCCCCTCAGCAGCATCATCCCTCAGCAGCACCATCCCCTCAGCGACATCACTTCAGCAGAAACATTCCCTCAGCAGCCTTACCTCAGCAGCATCATCCTCTCAGCAGCATTATCTCCTCAGCAGCATCACCACAGCAGCATCATTACCTCAGCAGCATCATCCCCTCTGCAGCATCAACCGCTCAGCAGCATTATTACGAAAGCTGCATCATCCCCTCGGCAGCATCATCCCCTCCGCAGCATCATCACCCTCAGCAACGTGTTCCCCTCAGCATCATCACCTCAGCAGCAGCAACATCCCCTCAGCAGCATCATCCGCTCCGCATCATCAACCCCTCAGCAGCATTAGTACAACAGCTGCATCATCCCCTCGGCAGCATCACCTCTGCAGCAGCATCATCACCTCAGCAAAACCATCCCCTCAGCAGCATCATCAACTCAGCAGCATCATCCCCACAGCAGCATCAACCCCTCAGCAGCTTCCTCACCTCAGCAGCATCAGCTCCTCAGCATCATCACCTCGGCAGCATCATCCTCTCAGCAGCATCATCACCTCAGCAGCATCATCACCTCAGCAGCAGCATAATCACCTCTGCAGCATCATCCCCTCAGCAGCAGCTTCCCCTCAGAGGCATCACCTCAGCCGCATCATCCCCTCCACAGCCTCATCGCTTCAGCCGCATCATCCCCTCAGCAGCATCATCCCTCAGCAGCACCATCCCCTCAGCGACATCACTTCAGCAGAAACATTCCCTCAGCAGCCTTACCTCAGCAGCATCATCCTCTCAGCAGCATTATCTCCTCAGCAGCATCACCACAGCAGCATCATTACCTCAGCAGCATCATCCCCTCTGCAGCATCAACCCCTCAGCAGCATTATTACGAAAGCTGCAACATCCCCTCGGCAGCATCATCCCCTCCGCAGCACCATCCCCTCAGCGACATCACTTCAGCAGAAACATTCCCTCAGCAGCCTTACCTCAGCAGCATCATCCTCTCAGCAGCATTATCTCCTCAGCAGCATCACCACAGCAGCATCATTACCTCAGCAGCATCAGCCCCTCAGCAGCACCATCCCCTCAGCAGCATCACCTCAGTGGCATCATCCCCTGAGCAGCAACCCCGCAGCAGCATCATTCTCTAAGCAGCATCATCCCCTCAGCAGCATCACCACAACAGCCACATTACCTCAGCAGCATCATCCCCTCAGAAGCATCATTACCTTAGCAGCATTATTACCTCAGCAGCATCATGATCTCAGCAGCATCATCACCTCAGCAGGATCATCACATCAGCAGCATCATCACCTCAGCAGCATCATCACCTCAGCAGCATCATCCCCTAAGCAGCATCATCCTCTCAGAAGCAACACCACCACAGCAGCATCATTACCTCAAAGGGATCATCCTCTCAGCAGCATTATCACCTCAGCAGCAGCATCCCCTCAGCAGCATCAGCACATCAGCCGCATCATCTCCTCAGCATCATCACCTCAGCAGGATCATTCCCTCAGCGGAATTATTACCTCAACAGCATCATCCCCTCAGGAGCATCCCCTCAGCAGCATCAACAGCTCAGCAGCGTCAGCCCATCAGCAAAAACATCCCCTCAGCAACATCACCTCAGCCGCATCATCCCCTCAGCAGCAACCGCTCAGCAGCATCATCCTCTAAGCAGCATCATCCCCACAGCAGCATCACCACAGCAGCATCATTACCTGAGCAGCATCAACCCCGCAGCAGCACCATCACCTCAGCAGCATCATCGCCTCAGCAGCATCATCACCTCAGCAGCATCATCAGCTCAGCAGCATCATATCCTGAGCATCATCACCTCAGCAGTATGATCGTCTCAGCAGCAACATTACGTCAGCTGCAAGTACCCCTCCGCAGCATCATCCCAGCAGTAGAATCAAAACCTCAGCAGCATCATCCATACAGCAGCATAATGCCCTCAGCAGCATCATCGCCTCAGCAGCATCAACCCCTCAGCAGCAGCATCCCCTCAGCAGCAGCATGCCCTCAGCAGCATCCACACAGCAGCATCATCCGCTCAGCAGCATCATCCTCTCAGCAGCATCAGCAGCTCAGCAGCATCATTACCTGAGCAGCAAAATCCCCTCAGCAGCGGCACCTCAGTAGTATCATTACCTCAGCAGCATCATCACACCATCAGCATCATCCCCCGAGCTGGAACCATACCTCAGCAGCACCATCCCCTCAGCAGCATCACCTCAGCAGCAGCATCATCTCCTCAGCAGCAGCATCCCCTCAGCAGCATAACCTCAGCAGCATCATTCCCTCAGCTGCATCATCACCTCCGCAGCATCATCGCCTCAGCAGCTTCATCCCCTCAGCAGCATCACCTCAGCAGCATCATCCTCTCAGCAGCATTATCCCCTCAGCAGCATCACCACAGCAGAATCATTACCTCAGCAGCATCATCACACCAGCAGCATCATGCCCTGAGCGGCATCCTTACCTCAGCAGCACCATCCCCTCAGCAGCATCACCTCAGCAGCAGCATCATCTACTCAGCAGCACCATACCCTCAGCAGCATAACCTCAGCAGCATCATTCCCTCAGCTGCATCATCACCTCCGCAGCATCATCGCCTTAGCAGCTTCATCCCCTCAGCAGCATCACCTCAGCAGCATCATCCTCTCAGCAGCATTATCCCCTCAGCAGCATCACCACAGCAGCATCATTACCTCAGCAGCATCATCCCCTCCGCAGCATCAACCCCTCAGCAGCATTATTACGACAGCTGCATCATCCCCTCAGCAGCATCATCCTCTCAGCAGCATTATCTCCTCAGCAGCATCACCACAGCAGCATCATTACCTCAGCAGCATCATCCCCTCTGCAGCATCAACCCCTCAGCAGCATTATTACGAAAGCTGCATCATCCCCTCGGCAGCATCATCCCCTCCGCAGCATCATCACCCTCAGCAACATGTTCCCCTCGGCAGCATCACCTTAGCAGAATCATCCCATCAGCAGCATCATCGTCTCAGCAGCAACATTACCTCAGCAGCATCATCTCCTCAGCATTGTCACCTCAGCAGGATCATCCCCTCAGAGGCATCATTACCTCAACAGTATCATCCCCTCAGCAGCATCCCATCAGCAGCAAAATCAGCTCAGCAGCATCAGCCCCTCAGCAGCACCATCCCCTCAGCAGCATCACCTCAAGGGCATCATCCCCTCAGCAGCAACCCCGCAGCAGCATCATTCTCTAAGCAGCATCATCCCCTCAGCAGCATCACCACAACAGCCTCATTACCTCAGCAGCATCATCCCCTCAGAAGCATCATTACCTTAGCAGCATTATTACCTCAGCAGCATCATGATCTCAGCAGCATCATCACCTCGGCAGGATCATCGCATCAGCAGCATCATCAACTCAGCAGCATCATCATCTCAGCAGCATCATCCACTAAGCAGCATCATCCTCTCAGAAGCAACACCACGACAGCAGCATCATTACCTCAAAGGCATCATCCCCTCAGCAGCATCATCCTCGAAGCAGCATCATCCCCTCAGCAGCATTAATACCTCAGCAGCATCATTTCCTCAGCAGCATCATCACCTCAGCAGAATCTTCACCTCAGCAGCCTAGTCACCACAGCAGCATCATTACCTCAGCAGCATCATCACACCAGCAGCATCATGCCCTGAGCAGCATCCTTACCTCAGCAGCACCATACCCTCAGCAGCATCACCTCAGCAGCAGCATCATCTACTCAGCAGCACCATACCCTCAGCAGCATAACCTCAGCAGCATCATTCCCTCAGCTGCATCATCACCTCCACAGCATCATCGCCTTAGCAGCTTCATCCCCTCAGCAGCATCACCTCAGCAGCATCATCCTCTCAGCTGCATTATCCCCTCAGCAGCATCACCACAGCAGCATCATTACCTCAGCAGCATCATCCCCTCCGCAGCATCAACCCCTCAGCAGCATTATTACGACAGCTGCATCATCCCCTCAGCAGCATCATCCCCTCAGCAGCATCATCACCCTCAGCAACATCATGCCCTCAGCATCATCACCTCAGCAGCAGCATCATCAATTCAGCAGCATCATCCCCACAGCAGCATCAACCCACAGCAGCTTCCTCACCTCAGCAGCATCATCTCCTCAGCAGCATCATCCTCTCAGCAGAATCTTCACCTCAGCAGCATCATCAGCTCAGCAGCAGCATAATGACCTCTGCAGCATCTTCCCCTCAGCAGGATCATACCCTCAGATGCATCACCTCAGCAGCGTCATTACCTCAGCAGCATCATCACCTCAGAAGCCGCATCATCACCTCAGCAGCATCATCACCTCAGCAGCAGCATCAGCTCAGCAGCATCATCCGGACAGCAGCATCATCCCCTCAGCAGCTTCATCAACTCAGCAGCATAACCACCTCCGCAGCATCATCACCTTAGTAGCATCATCAGCTCAGCAACATCAAATCCTTAGCATTATCACCTCAGCAGTATCATCGTCTCAGCAGCAACATTACCTCAGCAGCAACATCCCCTCAGCAGCATCACAACCTCAGCAGCATCATCACCCCTCAGCATCATCATCCCCTCGGTAGAATCATCACCTCAGCAGGATCATCGCCTCGGCAGCATCATTAATGCAACAGCATCATCCCCTCAGAACCATCCCCTCAGTAGCACCATCCCCTCAGCAGCATCACCACAGCGGCATCATTCCCTCAGCAACAACCCCTCAGTAGCATCATTCTCTAAGCAGCATCATCCCCTCAGCAGCATCACCTCAAGAGCATCATTACCTCAGCAGCATCATCCCCTTAGCAGCATCATTACGTCAGCTGCATCATCCTCCCAGCAGCATCATCACCTCAGCAGCATCGCCCCCTCAGCAGCATCATCCCGGCAGCAGCATCATCACCTCAGTAGCAGGAACCCCTCAGCAGCATCATTCTCTAAGCAGCATGATCCCTTCAGCAGCATCACATCAACTGCATCATTACCTCTGCAGCATCATCCCCTTAGCAGCAGCATTACCTCAGCAGCATCATTACCTCAGCAGCATCATCATCTCAGGAACATCGTCCCCTCAGCAGCATCATCCCCTCAGCAGCATCATCACCTCAGCAGCATCATCACCTCAGTAGCATAATCCCCTCAGCAGCATCATCCCCTGAGAAGCATCAACCTCTCAGATGCACCACCAACACAGCAACATCATTACCTCAAAAGCATCAGCCTCTCAGCAGCATCACCTCAGCGGCATTATCACCTCAGCAGCAAAATCCCCTCAGCAGCATCAGCACATCAGCAGCATCCTCTCCTCAGCATCATCACCTCAGCAGGATCATCTCCACAGCAGAAAGATTACCTCAACCAGATCATCCCCTCAGGAGCATCCCCTCAGCAGCATAATCAGATCAACAGCATCAGCCCCTTCGCAAAACCATCCCCTCAGCAGCATCACCTCAGCCGCGTCATCCTCTCAGTAGCAACCGCTCAGCAGCATCATCCCCTTAGCAGCATCAGCGCAGCAACATCATTACCTCAGCAGCATCATCCCCTCAGCAGCATCATTACGTCAGCAGCATCATTACGTCAGCAGAATCTTCACCTCAGCAGCAACATCACCTCAGCAGGATCATCCTCTCAGCAGCATCATTTCCTCAGCAGCATCATCCACTCAGCAGCACCATCACCTCAGCAGCATCATCCCCTCAGCAGCATCATCACCTCAGCAGCATCATCACCTCAGCAGCATCATCAGCTCAGCAGCATCATATCCTCAGCATCATCACCTCAGCAGTATCATCGTCTCAACAGCAACATTACCCCAGCTGCAAGAACCATTCAGCAGCATCACCACCTCAGAGCATCATCACCTCAGCAGCATCATCCTCGCAGCATCATCACCCCTCAGCAGCATCATCCCCGCAGTAGAATCATCACCTCAGCAGCATCATCCACACAGCAGCATTATGCCCTCAGCAGCATCATTGCCTCAGCAGCATCATCCCCTCAGCATAATCATCCCCGCAGTAGAATCATCACCTCAGCAGCATCATCCACAGAGCAGCATCATGCCCTCAGCAGCATCATCGCCTCAGCAGCATTCACCCATCAGCAGCAGCATCCCTTCAGCAGCGGCATCCCCTCAGCATCATCCCCTCAGCAGCTTCATCCTCTCAGCAGCATCATCCTCCCAGTGAAATCATTCCCTCAGCAGCATCATTAACTGAGCAGCATAATCCCTTCAGCAGCATCACCTCAGCAGCATCATTACTTCAGCAGCACCATCCTCTCAGCAGCATCACCTCAGCAGCAGCATCATCTCCTCAGCAGCATCATCCCCTCAGCAGCACCATCCCCTCAGCAGCATCACCACAGCAGCATCATTACCTCAGCAGCATCATCCCTTCCGCAGCATCAACCCCTCAGCAGCATTATTATGACAGCTGCATCATCCCCTCAGCAGGATCATCCCCTTAGCAGCATCATCACCCTCAGCATCATCATGCCCTCAGCAGCAGCATCATCACCTCAACAAAATCATCCCCTCAGCAGCATCATGAACTCAGCAGCATCATCCTCACAGCAGCATCATGCCCTCAGCAGCTTCCTCACCTCAGCGGAATCATCTCCTCAGCATCATCACCTCAGCAGCGTCATCCTCTCAGCAGCATCATCACCTCACAGCATCATCACCTCAGCAGCAGCATAATCACTTCTGCAGCATCGTCCCCTCAGCAGCATCCTCCCCTCAGATGCATCACGTCAGCAGCATCAATACCTCAGCAGCATCATCACCTAGGCAGCAGCATCATCCCGTCAGCAGCATCATCCCCTCAGCAGCATCATCACCCTCAGCTACATCATGCCCTCAGCAGCATCATCCTCTCAGCAGCATCATCACCTCAGCAGCATCATCACCTCAGCAGCAGCATAATCACATCTGCAGCATCATCGCCTCAGCACCATCATCCCCACAGATGCATCACCACAGCAGCATCATTACCTCAGCAGCATCATTACCTCAGCAGCAGCATCATCACCTCAGCAGCATTATCACCTCAGCAGCAGCATCAGTTCAGCAGCATCATTACCACAGCAGCATCATACCCACAGCAGCATCATACCATCAGCAGCTTCATTACCTCACCAGCAGCATCACATCAGCAGCATCATCCCATTAGCAGCAGCATCCCCTCAGCAGCGGCATCCCCTCTGCTGCATGCCCTCAGCAGCATCATCCTCTCAGCAGCATCATCCTCTCATCAACATCATCCCCTCAGCAGCATCATTACCTGAGCAGCACGATCCCCTCAGCAACATCACCTCAACAGCATCATTACCTCAGCAGCATCACCACACCAGCAGCATCATCCCCCGAGCTGCATCATTACTCCAGCAGCACCATCCCCTCAGCAGCATCACCTCAGCAGCAGCATCATCTCCTCAGCAGCATCATCCCCTCAGCAGCATCATCCCATCCACAGCATCATCGCCTCAGCAGCATCATCCCCTAAGCAGCATCATCCCCTCAGCAGCACCATCCCCTCAGCAGCATCACTTCAGCAGAAACATCCCCTCGGCAGCATCACCTCAGCAGCATCATCCTCTAAGCAGCATTATCTCCTCAGCAGCATCAACCCCTCAGCAGCATTATTACGTAAGTTGCATCATCCCCTCGGCAGCATCATCCCCTCCGAAGCATCATCACCCTCAGCAACATCATCCCCTCAGCAGCATCACCTCAGCAGCAGGATCATCACCTTAGAAAAATCATTCTCTCAGCAGCATCATCCTTTCAGCAGCAACATTACCACAGCAGCAGCATCTCCTCAGCATCGTCACCTCAGCAGGATCATCCCCTCAGCAGCATCCCCTCAGGAGCAAAATCATCTCAGCAGCATCATCCCCTCAGCATAATCATCCCCGCAGTAGAATCATCACCTCAGCAGCATCATCCACAGAGCAGCATCATGCCCTCAGCAGCCATCATCGCCTCAGCAGCATTCACCCATCAGCAGCAGCATCCCTTCAGCAGCGGCATCCCCTCAGCATCATCCCCTCAGCAGCTTCATCCTCTCAGCAGCATCATCCTCCCAGTGAAATCATTCCCTCAGCAGCATCATTAACTGAGAAGCATAATCCCTTCAGCAGCATCACCTCAGCAGCATCATTACTTCAGCAGCACCATCCTCTCAGCAGCATCACCTCAGCAGCAGCATCATCTCCTCAGCAGCATCATCCCCTCAGCAGCACCATCCCCTCAGCAGCATCACCACAGCAGCATCATTACCTCAGCAGCATCATCCCTTCCGCAGCATCAACCCCTCAGCAGCATTATTATGACAGCTGCATCATCCCCTCAGCAGGATCATCCCCTCAGCAGCATCATCACCCTCAGCATCATCATGCCCTCAGCAGCAGCATCATCACCTCAACAAAATCATCCCCTCAGCAGCATCATGAACTCAGCAGCATCATCCTCACAGCAGCATCATGCCCTCAGCAGCTTCCTCACCTCAGCAGAATCATCTCCTCTGCATCATCACCTCAGCAGCAGCATAATCACTTCTGCAGCATCCTCCCCTCAGCACCATCATCCCCTCAGATGCATCACGTCAGCAGCATCAATACCTCAGCAGCATCATCACCTAGGCAGCGGCATCATCCCGTCAGCAGCATCATCCCCTCAGCAGCATCATCACCCTCAGCAACATCATGCCCTCAGCAGCATCATCCTCTCAGCAGCATCATCACCTCAGCAGCATCATCACCTCAGCAGAAGCATAATCACATCTGCAGCATCATCCCCTCAGCACCATCATCCCCTCAGATGCATTTCCACAGCAGCATCATTACCTCAGCAGCAGCATCATCACCTCAGCACATTATCACCTCAGCAGCAGCATCAGTTCAGCAGCATCATTACCACAGCAGCATCATCCCCACAGCAGCATCATACCATCAGCAGCTTCATTACCTCACCAGCAGCATCACATCAGCAGCATCATCAGCTCAGCAGCATCATATCCTCAGCATCATCTCCTCAGCAGTATCATCGTCTCAGCAGCAACATTACCTTAGCAGCAAGAACCCCTCAGCAGCATCACAACCTCAGCAGCATCAACAGCTCACCAGCATCATCCTCGCAGCAGCATCATTACCTCAGCAGCATCATCACCTCAGCAGTATGATCGCCTCAGCAGTATCATCACCCCTCAGCAGCATCATCCACACAGCAGCATCATCCTCTAAGCAGCATCTTCCCGTTAGCAGCAGCATCCCCTCAGCAGCGGCATCCCCTCTGCAGCATGCCCTCAGCAGCATCATCCTCTCAGCAGCATCATCCTCTCAGCAACATCATCCCCTCAGCAGCATCATTACCTGAGCAGCACGATCCCCTCAGCAACATCACCTCAGCAGCATCATTACCTCAGCAGCATCATCACACCAGCAGCATCATCCCCCGAGCTGCATCTTTACCCCAGCAGCACCATCCCCTCAGCAGCATCACCTCAGCAGCAGCATCATCTCCTCAGCAGCATCATCCCCTCAGCAGCATAACCTCAGCAGCATCATTCCCTCAGCAGCATCATCCCATCCACAGCATCATCGCCTCAGCAGCATCATCCCCTAAGCAGCATCATCCCCTCAGCAGCACCATCCCCTCAGCAGCATCACTTCAGCAGAAACATCCCCTCGGCAGCATCACCTCAGCAGCATCATCCTCTCAGCAGCATTATCTCCTCAGCAGCATCAACCCCTCAGCAGCATTATTACGAAAGTTGCATCATCCCCTCGGCAGCATCATCCCCTCCGAAGCATCATCACCCTCAGCAACATCATCCCCTCAGCAGCATCACCTCAGCAGCAGGATCATCACCTTAGAAAAATCATTCCCTCAGCAGCGTCATCCTCTCAGCAGCAACATTACCACAGCAGCAGCATCTCCTCAGCATCGTCACCTCAGCAGGATCATCCCCTCAGCAGCATCCCCTCAGGAGCAAAATCATCTCAGCAGCATCATCCCTTCAGCTGCATCATCCCCTCAGCAGCAACTCCTCACAGCATCATCCTCTAAGCAGCATCATCCCCTCAGCAGCATCACTGCAGCAGCATCATTACCTCAGCAGCAACATCCCCTCAGCTTCATCATTAAGTCAGCAGCATCATTTACTCAGTAGAATCTTCACCTCAGCAGCATCAGCACCTCAGCAGGATCATCCTCTCAGCAGCATCATTACCTCAGCAGCATCATCCCCTCAGCAGCATCACCACCTCAGCAGCATCATCACCTCAGCAGTATCATCAGCTCAGCAGCATCATATCCTCAGCATCATCACCTCAGCAGCATCATCGCCTCAGCAGCTTCATCCCCTCAGCAGCATCACCTCAGCAGCATCAAGCTCTCAGCAGCATTATCCCTTCAGCAGCATCACCGCAGCAGCATCATTACCTCAGCAGCATCATCACACCAGCAGCATCATGCCCTGAGCTGCATCCTTACCTCAGCAGCACCATACACTCAGCAGCATCACCTCAGCAGCAGCATCATCTACTCAGCAGCACCATACCCTCAGCAGCATAACCTCAGCAGCACCATTCCCTCAGCTGCATCATCACCTCCGCAGCATCATCGCCTTAGCAGCTTCATCCCCTCAGCAGCATCACCTCAGCAGCATCATCCTCTCAGCAGCATTATCCCCTCAGCAGCATCACCACAGCAGCATCATTACCTCAGCAGCATCATCCCCTCCGCAGCATCAACCCCTCAGCAGCATTATTACGACAGCTGCATCATCCCCTCAGCAGCATCATCCCCTCAGCAGCATCATCACCCTCAGCAACATCAAGCCCTCAGCAGCAACACCTCAGCAGCAGCATCATCAATTCAGCAGCATCATCCCCACAGCAGCATCAACCCACAGCAGCTTCCTCACCTCAGCAGCATCATCTCCTCAGCACCTTCACCTCAGCAGCATCATCCTCTCAGCAGAATCTTCACCTCAGCAGCATCATCAGCTCAGCAGCAGCATAATGACCTATGCAGCATCTTCCCCTCAGCAGGATCATACCCTCAGATGCATCACCTCAGCAGCGTCATTACCTCAGCAGCATCAACACCTCAGAAGCCGCATCATCACCTCAGCAGCATCATCACCACAGCAGCAGCATCAGCTCATCAGCATCATCCCGTCAGCAGCTTCATCACCTCAGCAGCAGCATCACCTCAGCAGCATCATCACCTCAGCAGCATCATCCCCTCAGCAGCATAACCACCTCCGCAGCATCATCACCTTAGTAGCATCATCAGCTCAGCAGCATCATATCCTCAGCATTATCACCTCAGCAGTATCATCGTCTCAGCAGCAACATTACCTCAGCAGCAAGATCCCCTCAGCAGCATCACAACCTCAGCAGCATCATCACCTCAGCAGCATCATCCTCGCAGCAGCATCATTACCTCAGCAGCAACATCACCTCAGCAGTATGATTGCCTCAGCAGCATCATCACCCCTCAGCATCATCCACCCCTCGGTAGAATCATCACCTCAGCAGGATCATCGCCTCGGCAGCATCATTAATGCAACAGCATCATCCCCTCAGAACCATCCCCTCAGCAGCACCATCCCCTCAGCAGCATCACCACAGCGGCATCAAGCCCTCAGCAACAACCCCTCAGCAGCATCATTCTCTAAGCAGCATCATCCCCTCAGCAGCATCACATCAAGAGCATCATCACCTCAGCGGCATCATCCCCTTAGCAGCATCACCTCAACAGCATCATTACATCAGCACCATCATCCCCTTAGCAGCATCATTACCTCAGCAGCATCATCAACTCAGCAGCATCATCACCTCAGTAGCATCATCCCCTCAGCAGCATCATCCCCTGAGCAGCATCAACCTCTCAGACACACGACCAACACAGCAGCATCATTACCTCAGCTGCATCATCCTCCAAGCAGCATCATCACCTCAGCAGCATCGCCCCCTCAGCAGCATCATCCCGGCAGCAGCATCATCACCTCAGTAGCAGCAACCCCTCAGCAGCATCATTCTCTAAGCAGCATCATCCCTTCAGCAGCATCACATCAACTGCATCATTACCTCTGCAGCATCATCCCCTTAGCAGCAGCATTACCTCAGCAGCATCATTACCTCAGCAGCATCATCATCTCAGGAACATCGTCCCCTCAGCAGTATCATCCCCTCAGCAACATCATCACCTCAGCAGCATCATCACCTCAGTAGCATCATCCCCTCAGCAGCATCATCCCCTGAGCAGCATCAACCTCTCAGATGCACCACCAACACAGCAGCATCATTACCTCAAAAGCATCAGCCTCTCAGCAGCATCACCTCAGCGGCATCATCACCTCAGCAGCAAAATCCCCTCAGCAGCATCAGCACATCAGCAGCATCCTCTCCTCAGGATCATCACCTCAGCAGGATCATCTCCACAGCAGAATCATTACCTCAACCGGATCATCCCCTCAGGAGCATCCCCTCAGCAGCATAATCAGCTCAACAGCATCAGCCCCTTAGCAAAACCATCCCCTCAGCAGCATCACCTCAGCCGCGTCATCCTCTCAGCAGCAACCGCTCAGCAGCATCATCCCCTTAGCAGCATCACCGCAGCAGCATCATTACCTCAGCAGCATCATCCCCTCAGCAGCATCATTACGTCAGCAGCATCATTACGTCAGCAGAATCTTCACCTCAGCAGCAACATCACCTCAGCAGGATCATCCTCTCAGCAGCATCATTTCCTCAGCAGCATCATCCCCTCAGCACCATCATCACCTCAGCAGCATCATCAACTCAGCAGCATCATCATCTCAGCAGCATCATATCCTCAGCATCATCACCTCAGCAGTATCATCGTCTCAACAGCAACATTACCACAGCTGCAAGAACCCTTCAGCAGCATCACCACCTCAGAGCATCATCACCTCAGCAGCATCATCCTCGCAGCATCATCACCCCTCAGCAGCATCATCCCCGCAGTAGAATCAACACCTCAGCAGCATCATCCAAACAGCAGCATTATGCCCTCAGCAGCATCATTGCCTCAGCAGCATCATCCCCTCAGCATAATCATCCCCGCAGTAGAATCATTACCTCAGCAGCATCATCACCTCAGCAGTATGATCGCCTCAGCAGTATCATCACCCCTCAGGAGCATCATCCACACAGCAGCATCATCCTCTCAGCAGCATCTTCCCGTTAGCAGCAGCATCCCCTCAGCAGCGGCATCCGCTCTGCAGCATGCCCTCAGCAGCATCATCATCTCAGCAGCATCATCCTCTCAGCAACATCATCCCCTCAGCAGCATCATTACCTGAGCAGCACGATCCTCTCAGCAACATCACCTCTGCAGCATCATTACCTCAGCAGCATCATCACACCAGCAGCATCATCCCCCGAGCTGCATCATTACTCCAGCAGCACCATCCCCTCAGCAGCATCACCTCAGCAGCAGCATCATCTCTTCAGCAGCATCATCCCCTCAGCAGCATCACCTCAGCAGCATCATTCCCTCAGCAGCATCACCACAGCAGCATCATTACCTCAGCAGCATCATCCCCTCCGCAGCATCAACCCCTCAGCAGCATTATTACGACAGCTGCATCATCCCCTCAGCAGCATCATCCCCTCAGCAGCATCATCACCCTCAGCAACATCAAGCCCTCAGCAGCAACACCTCAGCAGCAGCATCATCAATTCAGCAGCATCATCCCCACAGCAGCATCAACCCACAGCAGCTTCCTCACCTCAGCAGCATCATCTCCTCAGCACCTTCACCTCAGCAGCATCATCCTCTCAGCAGAATCTTCACCTCAGCAGCATCATCAGCTCAGCAGCAGCATAATGACCTATGCAGCATCTTCCCCTCAGCAGGATCATACCCTCAGATGCATCACCTCAGCAGCGTCATTACCTCAGCAGCATCAACACCTCAGAAGCCGCATCATCACCTCAGCAGCATCATCACCTCAGCAGCAGCATCAGCTCAGCAGCATCATCCCGTCAGCAGCTTCATCACCTCAGCAGCAGCATCACCTCAGCAGCATCATCACCTCAGCAGCATCATCCCCTCAGCAGCATAACCACCTCCGCAGCATCATCACCTTAGTAGCATCATCAGCTCAGCAGCATCATATCCTCAGCATTATCACCTCAGCAGTATCATCGTCTCAGCAGCAACATTACCTCAGCAGCAAGATCCCCTCAGCAGCATCACAACCTCAGCAGCATCATCACCTCAGCAGCATCATCCTCGCAGCAGCATCATTACCTCAGCAGCAACATCACCTCAGCAGTATGATTGCCTCAGCAGCATCATCACCCCTCAGCATCATCCACCCCTCGGTAGAATCATCACCTCAGCAGGATCATCGCCTCGGCAGCATCATTAATGCAACAGCATCATCCCCTCAGAACCATCCCCTCAGCAGCACCATCCCCTCAGCAGCATCACCACAGCGGCATCAAGCCCTCAGCAACAACCCCTCAGCAGCATCATTCTCTAAGCAGCATCATCCCCTCAGCAGCATCACATCAAGAGCATCATCACCTCAGCGGCATCATCCCCTTAGCAGCATCACCTCAACAGCATCATTACATCAGCACCATCATCCCCTTAGCAGCATCATTACCTCAGCAGCATCATCAACTCAGCAGCATCATCACCTCAGTAGCATCATCCCCTCAGCAGCATCATCCCCTGAGCAGCATCAACCTCTCAGACACACGACCAACACAGCAGCATCATTACCTCAGCTGCATCATCCTCCAAGCAGCATCATCACCTCAGCAGCATCGCCCCCTCAGCAGCATCATCCCGGCAGCAGCATCATCACCTCAGTAGCAGCAACCCCTCAGCAGCATCATTCTCTAAGCAGCATCATCCCTTCAGCAGCATCACATCAACTGCATCATTACCTCTGCAGCATCATCCCCTTAGCAGCAGCATTACCTCAGCAGCATCATTACCTCAGCAGCATCATCATCTCAGGAACATCGTCCCCTCAGCAGTATCATCCCCTCAGCAACATCATCACCTCAGCAGCATCATCACCTCAGTAGCATCATCCCCTCAGCAGCATCATCCCCTGAGCAGCATCAACCTCTCAGATGCACCACCAACACAGCAGCATCATTACCTCAAAAGCATCAGCCTCTCAGCAGCATCACCTCAGCGGCATCATCACCTCAGCAGCAAAATCCCCTCAGCAGCATCAGCACATCAGCAGCATCCTCTCCTCAGGATCATCACCTCAGCAGGATCATCTCCACAGCAGAATCATTACCTCAACCGGATCATCCCCTCAGGAGCATCCCCTCAGCAGCATAATCAGCTCAACAGCATCAGCCCCTTAGCAAAACCATCCCCTCAGCAGCATCACCTCAGCCGCGTCATCCTCTCAGCAGCAACCGCTCAGCAGCATCATCCCCTTAGCAGCATCACCGCAGCAGCATCATTACCTCAGCAGCATCATCCCCTCAGCAGCATCATTACGTCAGCAGCATCATTACGTCAGCAGAATCTTCACCTCAGCAGCAACATCACCTCAGCAGGATCATCCTCTCAGCAGCATCATTTCCTCAGCAGCATCATCCCCTCAGCACCATCATCACCTCAGCAGCATCATCAACTCAGCAGCATCATCATCTCAGCAGCATCATATCCTCAGCATCATCACCTCAGCAGTATCATCGTCTCAACAGCAACATTACCACAGCTGCAAGAACCCTTCAGCAGCATCACCACCTCAGAGCATCATCACCTCAGCAGCATCATCCTCGCAGCATCATCACCCCTCAGCAGCATCATCCCCGCAGTAGAATCAACACCTCAGCAGCATCATCCAAACAGCAGCATTATGCCCTCAGCAGCATCATTGCCTCAGCAGCATCATCCCCTCAGCATAATCATCCCCGCAGTAGAATCATTACCTCAGCAGCATCATCACCTCAGCAGTATGATCGCCTCAGCAGTATCATCACCCCTCAGGAGCATCATCCACACAGCAGCATCATCCTCTCAGCAGCATCTTCCCGTTAGCAGCAGCATCCCCTCAGCAGCGGCATCCGCTCTGCAGCATGCCCTCAGCAGCATCATCATCTCAGCAGCATCATCCTCTCAGCAACATCATCCCCTCAGCAGCATCATTACCTGAGCAGCACGATCCTCTCAGCAACATCACCTCTGCAGCATCATTACCTCAGCAGCATCATCACACCAGCAGCATCATCCCCCGAGCTGCATCATTACTCCAGCAGCACCATCCCCTCAGCAGCATCACCTCAGCAGCAGCATCATCTCTTCAGCAGCATCATCCCCTCAGCAGCATCACCTCAGCAGCATCATTCCCTCAGCAGCATCATCCCATCCACAGCATCATCGCCTCAGCAGCATCATCCCCTAAGCAGCATCATCCCCTCAGCAGCACCATCCCCTCAGCAGCATCACTTCAGCAGAAACATCCCCTCGGCAGCATCACCTCAGCAGCATCATCCTCTCAGCAGCATTATCTCCTCAGCAGCATCAACCCCTCAGCAGCATTATTACGAAAGTTGCATCATCCCCTCGGCAGCATCATCCCCTCCGAAGCATCATCACCCTCAGCAACATCATCCCCTCAGCAGCATCACCTCAGCAGCAGGATCATCACCTTAGAAAAATTATTCTCTCAGCAGCATCATCCTTTCAGCAGCAACATTACCACAGCAGCAGCATCTCCTCAGCATCGTCACCTCAGCAGGATCATCCCCTCAGCAGCATCCCCTCAGGAGCAAAATCATCTCAGCAGCATCATCCCCTCAGCATAATCATCCCCGCAGTAGAATCATCACCTCAGCAGCATCATCCACAGAGCAGCATCATGCCCTCAGCAGCATCATCGCCTCAGCAGCATTCACCCATCAGCAGCAGCATCCCTTCAGCAGCGGCATCCCCTCAGCATCATCACCTCAGCAGCTTCATCCTCTCAGAAGCATCATCCTCCCAGTGAAATCATTCCCTCAGCAGCATCATTAACTGAGAAGCATAATCCCTTCAGCAGCATCATTACATCAGCAGCATCATCCCTTCCGCAGCATCAACACCTCAGCAGCATTATTATGGCAGCTGCATCATCCCCTCAGCAGGATCATGCCCTCAGCAGCATCATCACCCTCAGCATCATCATGCCCTCAGCAGCAGCATCATCACCTCAACAAAATCATCCCATCAGCAGCATCATGAACTCAGCAGCATCATCCTCACAGCAGCATCATGCCCTCAGCAGCTTCCTCACCTCAGCAGAATCATCTCCTCAGCATCATCACCTCAGCAGCGTCATCCTCTCAGCAGCATCATCACCTCACAGCATCATCACCTCAGCAGCAGCATAATCACTTCTGCAGCATCCTCCCCTCAGCACCAACATCCCCTCAGATGCATCACGTCAGCAGCATCAATACCTCAGCAGCATCATCACCTAGGCAGCGGCATCATCCCGTCAGCAGCATCATCCCCTCAGCAGCATCATCATCCTCAGCAACATCATGCCCTCAGCAGCATCATCCTCTCAGCAGCATCATCACCTCAGCAGCATCATCACCTCAGCAGAAGCATAATCACATCTGCAGCATCATCCCCTCAGCACCATCATCCCCTCAGATGCATTTCCACAGCAGCATCATTACCTCAGCAGCATCATCACCTCAGCAGCAGCATCATCACCTCTGCAGCATTATCACCTCAGCAGCAGCATCAGTTCAGCAGCATCATTACCACAGCAGCATCATCCCCACAGCAGCATCATACCATCAGCAGCTTCATTACCTCACCAGCAGCATCACATCAGCAGCATCATCACGTCAGCAGCATCATCCCCTCAGCAGCATCAAAACCTCAGCAGCATCATCACCTCAGCAGCATCATCAGCTCAGCAGCATCATATCCTCAGCATCATCTCCTCAGCAGTATCATCGTCTCAGCAGCAACATTACCTTAGCAGCAAGAACCCCTCAGCAGCATCACAACCTCAGCAGCATCAACAGCTCACCAGCATCATCCTCGCAGCAGCATCATTACCTCAGCAGCATCATCACCTCAGCAGTATGATCGCCTCAGCAGTATCATCACCCCTCAGCAGCATCATCCACACAGCAGCATCATCCTCTCAGCAGCATCTTCCCGTTAGCAGCAGCATCCCCTCAGCAGCGGCATCCCCTCTGCAGCATGCCCTCAGCAGCATCATCCTCTCAGCAGCATCATCCTCTCAGCAACATCATCCCCTCAGCAGCATCATTACCTGAGCAGCACGATCCCCTCAGCAACATCACCTCAGCAGCATCATTACCTCAGCAGCATCATCACACCAGCAGCATCATCCCCCGAGCTGCATCTTTACCCCAGCAGCACCATCCCCTCAGCAGCATCACCTCAGCAGCAGCATCATCTCCTCAGCAGCATCATCCCCTCAGCAGCATAACCTCAGCAGCATCATTCCCTCAGCAGCATCATCCCATCCACAGCATCATCGCCTCAGCAGCATCATCCCCTAAGCAGCATCATCCCCTCAGCAGCACCATCCCCTCAGCAGCATCACTTCAGCAGAAACATCCCCTCGGCAGCATCACCTCAGCAGCATCATCCTCTCAGCAGCATTATCTCCTCAGCAGCATCAACCCCTCAGCAGCATTATTACGAAAGTTGCATCATCCCCTCGGCAGCATCATCCCCTCCGAAGCATCATCACCCTCAGCAACATCATCCCCTCAGCAGCATCACCTCAGCAGCAGGATCATCACCTTAGAAAAATCATTCCCTCAGCAGCGTCATCCTCTCAGCAGCAACATTACCACAGCAGCAGCATCTCCTCAGCATCGTCACCTCAGCAGGATCATCCCCTCAGCAGCATCCCCTCAGGAGCAAAATCATCTCAGCAGCATCATCCCTTCAGCTGCATCATCCCCTCAGCAGCAACTCCTCACAGCATCATCCTCTAAGCAGCATCATCCCCTCAGCAGCATCACTGCAGCAGCATCATTACCTCAGCAGCAACATCCCCTCAGCTTCATCATTAAGTCAGCAGCATCATTTACTCAGTAGAATCTTCACCTCAGCAGCATCAGCACCTCAGCAGGATCATCCTCTCAGCAGCATCATTACCTCAGCAGCATCATCCCCTCAGCAGCATCACCACCTCAGCAGCATCATCACCTCAGCAGTATCATCAGCTCAGCAGCATCATATCCTCAGCATCATCACCTCAGCAGCATCATCGCCTCAGCAGCTTCATCCCCTCAGCAGCATCACCTCAGCAGCATCAAGCTCTCAGCAGCATTATCCCCTCAGCAGCATCACCGCAGCAGCATCATTACCTCAGCAGCATCATCACACCAGCAGCATCATGCCCTGAGCTGCATCCTTACCTCAGCAGCACCATACACTCAGCAGCATCACCTCAGCAGCAGCATCATCTACTCAGCAGCACCATACCCTCAGCAGCATAACCTCAGCAGCATCATTCCCTCAGCTGCATCATCACCTCCGCAGCATCATCGCCTTAGCAGCTTCATCCCCTCAGCAGCATCACCTCAGCAGCATCATCCTCTCAGCAGCATTATCCCCTCAGCAGCATCACCACAGCAGCATCATTACCTCAGCAGCATCATCCCCTCCGCAGCATCAACCCCTCAGCAGCATTATTACGACAGCTGCATCATCCCCTCAGCAGCATCATCCCCTCAGCAGCATCATCACCCTCAGCAACATCAAGCCCTCAGCAGCAACACCTCAGCAGCAGCATCATCAATTCAGCAGCATCATCCCCACAGCAGCATCAACCCACAGCAGCTTCCTCACCTCAGCAGCATCATCTCCTCAGCACCTTCACCTCAGCAGCATCATCCTCTCAGCAGAATCTTCACCTCAGCAGCATCATCAGCTCAGCAGCAGCATAATGACCTATGCAGCATCTTCCCCTCAGCAGGATCATACCCTCAGATGCATCACCTCAGCAGCGTCATTACCTCAGCAGCATCAACACCTCAGAAGCCGCATCATCACCTCAGCAGCATCATCACCTCAGCAGCAGCATCAGCTCAGCAGCATCATCCCGTCAGCAGCTTCATCACCTCAGCAGCAGCATCACCTCAGCAGCAGCATCACTTCAGCAGCAGCATCATCTACTCAGCAGCACCATACCCTCAGCAGCATAACCTCAGCAGCATCATTCCCTCAGCTGCATCATCACCTCCGCAGCATCATCGCCTTAGCAGCTTCATCCCCTCAGCAGCATCACCTCAGCAGCATCATCCTCTCAGCAGCATTATCCCCTCAGCAGCATCACCACAGCAGCATCATTACCTCAGCAGCATCATCCCCTCCGCAGCATCAACCCCTCAGCAGCATTATTACGACAGCTGCATCATCCCCTCAGTAGCATCATCCCCTCAGCAGCATCATCACCCTCAGCAACATTAAGCCCTCAGCAGCAACACCTCAGCAGCAGCATCATCAATTCAGCAGCATCATCCCCACAGCAGCATCAACCCACAGCAGCTTCCTCACCTCAGCAGCATCATCTCCTCAGCACCTTCACCTCAGCAGCATCATCCTCTCAGCAGAATCTTCACCTCAGCAGCATCATCAGCTCAGCAGCAGCATAATGACCTATGCAGCATCTTCCCCTCAGCAGGATCATACCCTCAGATGCATCACCTCAGCAGCGTCATTACCTCAGCAGCATCAACACCTCAGAAGCCGCATCATCACCTCAGCAGCATCATCACCTCAGCAGCAGCATCAGCTCAGCAGCATCATCCCGTCAGCAGCTTCATCACCTCAGCAGCAGCATCACCTCAGCAGCATCATCACCTCAGCAGCATCATCCCCTCAGCAGCATAACCACCTCCGCAGCATCATCACCTTAGTAGCATCATCAGCTCAGCAGCATCATATCCTCAGCATTATCACCTCAGCAGTATCATCGTCTCAGCAGCAACATTACCTCAGCAGCAAGATCCCCTCAGCAGCATCACAACCTCAGCAGCATCATCACCTCAGCAGCATCATCCTCGCAGCAGCATCATTACCTCAGCAGCAACATCACCTCAGCAGTATGATTGCCTCAGCAGCATCATCACCCCTCAGCATCATCATCCCCTCGGTAGAATCATCACCTCAGCAGGATCATCGCCTCGGCAGCATCATTAATGCAACAGCATCATCCCCTCAGAACCATCCCCTCAGCAGCACCATCCCCTCAGCAGCATCACCTCAGCGGCATCATCCCCTTAGCAGCATCACCTCAACAGCATCATTACATCAGCACCATCATCCCCTTAGCAGCATCATTACCTCAGCAGCATCATCAACTCAGCAGCATCATCACCTCAGTAGCATCATCCCCTCAGCAGCATCATCCCCTGAGCAGCATCAACCTCTCAGACACACGACCAACACAGCAGCATCATTACGTCAGCTGCATCATCCTCCAAGCAGCATCATCACCTCAGCAGCATCGCCCCCTAAGCAGCATCATCCCGGCAGCAGCATCATCACCTCAGTAGCAGCAACCCCTCAGCAGCATCATTCTCTAAGCAGCATCATCCCTTCAGCAGCATCACATCAACTGCATCATTACCTCTGCAGCATCATCCCCTTAGCAGCAGCATTACCTCAGCAGCATCATTACCTCAGCAGCATCATCATCTCAGGAACATCGTCCCCTCAGCAGCATCATCCCCTCAGCAGCATCATCACCTCAGCAGCATCATCACCTCAGTAGCATCATCCCCTCAGCAGCATCATCCCCTGAGCAGCATCAACCTCTCAGATGCACCACCAACACAGCAGCATCATTACCTCAAAAGCATCAGCCTCTCAGCAGCATCACCTCAGCGGCATCATCACCTCAGCAGCAAAATCCCCTCAGCAGCATCAGCACATCAGCAGCATCCTCTCCTCAGGATCATCACCTCAGCAGGATCATCTCCACAGCAGAATCATTACCTCAACCGGATCATCCCCTCAGGAGCATCCCCTCAGCAGCATAATCAGCTCAACACCATCAGCCCCTTAGCAAAACCATCCCCTCAGCAGCATCACCTCAGCCGCGTCATCCTCTCAGCAGCAACCGCTCAGCAGCATCATCCCCTTAGCAGCATCACCGCAGCAGCATCATTACCTCAGCAGCATCATCCCCTCAGCTGCATCATTACGTCAGCAGCAACATTACGTCAGCAGAATCTTCACCTCAGCAGCAACATCACCTCAGCAGGATCATCCTCTCAGCAGCATCATTTCCTCAGCAGCATCATCCCCTCAGCACCATCATCACCTCAGCAGCATCATCACCTCAGCAGCATCATCCGCTCAGCAGCATCATATCCTCAGCATCATCACCTCAGCAGTATCATCGTCTCAACAGCAACATTACCACAGCTGCAAGAACCCTTCAGCAGCATCACCACCTCAGAGCATCATCACCTCAGCAGCATCATCCTCGCAGCATCATCACCCCTCAGCAGCATCATCCCCGCAGTAGAATCAACACCTCAGCAGCATCATCCAAACAGCAGCATTATGCCCTCAGCAGTATCATTGCCTCAGCAGCATCATCCCCTCAGCATAATCATCCCCGCAGTAGAATCATTACCTCAGCAGCATCATCACCTCAGCAGTATGATCGCCTCAGCAGTATCATCACCCCTCAGGAGCATCATCCACACAGCAGCATCATCCTCTCAGCAGCATCTTCCCGTTAGCAGCAGAATCCCCTCAGCAGCATTATGCCCTCAGCAGCATCATTGCCTCAGCAGCATCATCCCCTCAGCATAATCATCCCCGCAGTAGAATCATCACCTCAGCAGCATCATCCACAGAGCAGCATCATGCCCTCAGCAGCATCATCGCTCTCAGCAGCATTCACCCGTCAGCAGCAGCATCCCTTCAGCAGCGGCATCCCCTCAGCATCATCCCCTCAGCAGCTTCATCCGCTCAGCAGCATCATCCTCCCAGTGAAATCATCCCCTCAGCAGCATCATTAACTGAGCAGCATAATCCCTTCAGCAGCATCACCTCAGCAGCATCATTACGTCAGCAGCACCATCCTCTCAGCAGCATCACCTCAGCAGCAGCATCATCTCCTCAGCAGCATCATCCCCTCAGCAGCACCATCCCCTCAGCAGCATCACCACAACAGCATCATTACCTCAGCAGCATCATCCCTTCCGCAGCATCAACCCCTCAGCAGCATTATTATGACAGCTGCATCATCCCCTCAGCAGGATCATCCCCTCAGCAGCATCATCACCCTCAGCATCATCATGCCCTCAGCAGCAGCATCATCACCTCAACAAAATCATCCCCTCAGCAGCATCATGAACCCAGCAGCATCATCCTCACAGCAGCATCATCACCTCAAAGCATCATCACCTCAGCAGCAGCATAATCACTTCTGCAGCATCCTCCCCTCAGCAGCATCCTCCCCTCAGATGCATCACGTCAGCAGCATCAATACCTCAGCAGCATCATCACCTAGGCAGCAGCATCATCCCGTCAGCAGCATCATCCCCTCAGCAGCATTATCACCCTCAGCAACATCATGCCCTCAGCAGCATCATCCTCTCAGCAGCATCATCACCTCAGCAGCATCATCACCTCAGCAGCAGCATAATCACATCTGCAGCATCATCCCCTCAGCACCATCATCCCCTCAGATGCATCACCACAGCAGCATCATTACCTCTGCAGCATCATCACCTCAGCAGCACCATCCCCTCAGCAGCATCACTTCAGCAGAAACATCCCCTCGGCAGCATCAGCTCAGCAGCATCATCCTCTCAGCAGCATTATCTCCTCAGCAGCATCAACCCCTCAGCAGCATTATTACGAAAGTTGCATCATCCCCTCGGCAGCATCATCCCCTCCGAAGCATCATCACCCTCAGCAACATCATCCCCTCAGCAGCATCACCTCAGCAGCAGGATCATCACCTTAGAAAAATCATTCCCTCAGCAGCATCATCCTCTCAGCAGCAAAATTACCACAGCAGCAGCATCTCCTCAGCATCGTCACCTCGGCAGGATCATCCCCTCAGCAGCATCCCCTCAGGAGCAAAATCATCTCAGCAGCATCATCCCTTCAGCTGCATCATCCCCTCAGCAGCAACTCCTCAGCAGCATCATCCTTTAAGCAGCATCATCCCCTCAGCAGCATCACTGCAGCAGCATCATTACCTCAGCAGCAACATCCCCTCAGCTTCATCATTAAGTCAGCAGCATCATTTACTCAGTAGAATCTTCACCTCAGCAGCATCATCACTTCAGCAGGATCATCCTCTCAGCAGCATCATTACCTCAGCAGCATCATCCCCTCAGCAGCATCACCACCTCAGCAGCATCATCACCTCAGCAGTATCATCAGCTCAGCAGCATCATATCCTCAGCATCATCACCTCAGCAGTATCATCTTCTCAGCAGCAACATTACCCAAGCTGCAGGAACCCCTCAGCACCATCATCACCTCAGTAGCATCATCCTCGCAGAAGCATCATTACCTCAGCAGCATCATCACCTCTGCAGTATCATCCCCTCAGCAGCTCCATCACCCCTCAGCAGCATCAACCCCGCAGTAGAATCATCACCTCAGCAGCATCATCCACACAGCAGCATCATTGCCTCAGCAGCATCATCGCCTCAGCAGCATCATCCCGTCAGCATCAGCATCCCCTCAGCAGTGGCATCCGCTCAGCTGCATCCACTCTGCAGCATCATGCTCTCAGCAGCATCATCCTCTCAGCAGCATCATCCCCGCAGCAGCATCATTACATGAGCTGCATAAACCCCTCAGCAGCATCACCTCAGCAGCATCATTACCTCAGCAGCATCATCACCTCAGTTAAATCATCACCTCAGCAGCATCATCCACACAGCAGCTTCATGCCCTCAGCAGCATCATCGCCTCAGAAGCATCATCCCCTCAGCAGCATCATCACCCACAGCAACATCATGCCCTCAGCAGCATCACCTCAGCAGCAGCTTCATCACCTCAGCAAAATCATCCCCTCAGCAGCATCATCAACGCAGCAGCATCATCCCCACATCAGCATCATCCCCTCAGCAGCTTCCTCACCTCAGCAGCATCATCTCCTTAGCATCATTACCTCAGAAGCATCATCCTCTCAGCAGCATCATTACCTCAGCAGCATCATCACATCATCAGCAGCATAATCAACTCTGCAGCATCATCCACTCAGTAGCATCATCCCCTCAGATGCATCACCTCAGCAGCATCATTACCTCAGCAGCATCATCACCTCAGCAGCAGCATCATCGCCTCAACAGCATCATCCCCTCAGCAGAACCATCCCCTCAGCAGCATCACTTCAGCAGCAAAATCCCCTCAGCAGCATCACCTCAGCAGCATCATCCTCTCAGCAGCATTATCTCCTCAGCAGCATCACCACAGCAGCATCATTTCCTCAGCAGCATCATCCTCTCTGCAGCATCAACCTCTCAGCAGCATTATTACGAAAGCTGCATCATTCCCTCAGCAGAATCATCCCCTCCACAGAATCATCACCCTCAGCAACATCATCCCCTCAGCAGCATCACCTCAGCAGCAGCATCAGCACCTTAGCAAAATCATGCTCTCAGCAGCATCATCGTCTCAGCAGCCACATTCCCTCAGCAGCAGCATTTCCTCAGCATCATCACCTCAGCAGGATCATCCCCTCAGCAGCATCATTACCTCAGCTGGATCATCCCC
The DNA here is from genome assembly GCF_017639515.1 of Carcharodon carcharias. Taxonomy (NCBI): domain Eukaryota; kingdom Metazoa; phylum Chordata; class Chondrichthyes; order Lamniformes; family Lamnidae; genus Carcharodon; species Carcharodon carcharias. The sequence continues at coordinate 105,891,599 of NC_054468.1, forward strand.
TCAGCAGCATCATCACCTCAGCAGCATCGTCCCCTCAGCAGCTTCATCACCTCAGCAGCATCATCACCTCAGCAGCAGCATCATCATCTCAGCAGCATTATTCCCTCAGCAGCATCATCACCTCAACAGCATCATCACCTCACAGCACCATCATCCCCTCAGCAGCACATCACCTCAGCAGTAGCATCATTACCTCAAAACAATCATCCCCTCTGCAGCATCATCCACTCAGCAGTAGCATCATTACCTCAAAACAATCATCCCCTCTGCAGCATCATCCACTCAGCATTATCATCCCCTCAGCAGCATCATCACCTCAGCAGCAGAATCATCTCCACAGCAGCATCATCACCTCAGCAGCAGCATCATCCTCTCAGCAACATCATCCCCTCAGAAGCATCATCACCTCAGCAGCATCACCTCAGCAGCATCATCACCTCAGCAGCTTCATCACCTCAGCAGTATCATCCCCTCAGCAGCATCAGCATCTCAGTAGCATCACTACCTCAGCACCATCATCCCCTCAGCAGCATCATCACCTCAGCAGCATTATCCCCTCAGCAGCAACACCACCTCAGCAGCATCATCACCTCAACAGCATCATCAGCTCAGCAGCATCGTATCCTCAGCATCATCAAATCAGCAGTATCATCGTCTCAGCAGCAACATTACCTCAGCAGCAAGATCCCCTCATCAGCATCACCACCTCAGCAGCATGATCACCACAGCAGCATCATCCTCGCAGCTGCATCATTACCTCAGCAGCATCATCTCCTCAGCAGTATCATCGCCTCGGTAGCATCATCACCCCTCAGCAGCATCATCCCCTCAGTAGAATCATTACCTCAGCAGCATCATCCACACAGCAGCATCATGCCCTCAGCAGCATCATCCCCTCAGCAGCATCATCACTCTCAGCAACATCATGCCCTCAGCAGCATCACCTCTGCAGCAGCATCATCACCTCAGCAGAATCATCCCCTCAGCAGCATCATCAACTCAGCAGCATCAAACCCACAGCAGCATCATCGATTCAGCAGCTTCCTCACCTCAGCAGCATCATCTCCTTAGCATCGTCACCTCAGCAGGATCATCCTCTCCGCAGCATCATCACCTCAGCAGCAGCATAGTCGCCTCTGCAGCATCATTCCCTCAGCAGCATCATCCCCTCAGATGAATCACCTCAGCAGCATCATTACCTCAGCAGCATCATCGCCTCAGCAGCAGCATCATCACCTCAGCAGCATCATCACCTCAGCAGCAGCCTCAGCTCAGCAGCATCATTACCTCAGCAGCATCATCCCCAAAGCAGCATCATCCCCTCAGCAGCATCAGCTCAGCGGCATCATCCCATCAGAAGCAAACCCTCAGCAGCATCATTCTCTAAGCAGCATCATCTCCTCAGCAGCATCACCTCAACAGCATCATTACCTCAGAAGCATCGTCCCCTCAGCAGCATCAGCCCCTCAGCAGCATCATCACCTCAGTAGCATCATCACCTCAGTAGCATCATCCCCTCAGCAGCATCATCCCCTGTGCAGCATTATCCTCTCAGACGCACCACCATCACATCAGCATCATTACCTCAGCAGCGTCATCCTCCCAGCAGCATCATTACCTCAGCAGAATCATCTCCTCAGCAGCATCATCACCTCAGCAGCATCGCCCCCTCAGCAGCATCATCCCCTCAGCAGCATTATCACCTCAGAAGCATCATCCCCTCAGCAGCAACATCCCCTGAGCAGCATCAACCTCTCAAACGAACCAGCACCACAGCAGCATCATTACCTCAAAAGCATCATCCTCTCAGCAGCATCACCTCAGCAGCATCATCACCTTAGCAGCAGAATCCCCTCAGCAGCATCAGCACATCAGCAGCATCATGTCCGCAGCATCATTACCTCAGCAGAATCATCCCCTCAGCAGAATCATTTCCACAACAGCATCATCCACTCAGGAGCATCCCCTCAGCAGCATCATCAGCTCAGCAGCATCAGCCCCTCAGCAAAACCATCCCCTCAGCAGCATCACCACTTCAGCAGCATCATCACCTCAGCAGCTTCATCACCTCAGCAGTATCATCCTCTCAGCAGCATCAGCACCTCAGTAGCATCATCACCTCATTAGCATCATCCCCACAGCAGCATCTTCCCCTGAGCAGCATCATCCTCTCAGAAACACCACCACCTCAGCAACATCATTACCTCAAAAGCAAAATCCTATCAGCAGCAACATCTCCTCAGCAGCATCACCTCAGCAGGATCATCCCCTCAGTAGAATCATTGCCTCAGCAGCATCATCCCCTCAGCAGCATTATCACCTCAGAAGCATCATCCCCTGAGCAGCAACATCCCCTGAGCAGCATCAACCTCTCAGATGGACCAGCACCACAGCAGCATCATTACCTCAAAAGCATCATCCTCTCAGCAGCATCACCTCAGCAGCATCATCCCCTCAGCAGCAGAATCCCCTCAGCAGCATCAGCACATCAGCAGCATCATCTCCTCAGCATCATTACCTCAGCCACATCATCCCCTCAGCAGCATCACCTCAGCAGCATCGTCCTCGAAGCAGCATCATCCCCTCAGCAGCATTAATACCTCAGCAGCATCATTTCCTCAGCAGCATCATCACCTCAGCAGAATCTTCACCTCAGCAGCCTAGTCACCGCAGCAGGATCGTCCACTCAGCAGCATCATCACCTCAGCAGCATCATCCCCTCAGCAGCATCATCACCTCAGCAGCATCATCCCCTCATCAGCATCACCACCTCAGCAGCATCATCACCTCAGCAGCTTCATCACCTCAGCAGTATCATCCTCTCAGCAGCATCAGCACCTCAGTAGCATCATCACCTCAGTAGCATCATCCCCTCAGCAGCATCTTCCCCTGAGCAGCATCATCCTCTCAGAAACACCACCACCTCAGCAACATCATTACCTCAAAAGAAAAATCCTATCAGCAGCAACATCTCCTCAGCATTATCACCTCAACAGCATCATCCACTCAGGAGCATCCCCTCAGCAGCATCATCGGCTCAGCAGCATCAGCCCCTCAGCAAAACCATCCCCTCAGCAGCATCACCTCAGCCACATCATCCCCTCAGCAGCAACCCCTCAGCAGCATCATCCTCGAGGCAGCATCATCCCCTCAGCCGCATCAACTCAGCAGCATCATTACCTCAGCAGCATCATCCCCTCAGCATCATCATTACCTGTGCAGCATCATTACCTCAGCAGAAACTTCACCTCAGCAGCATCATCACCGCAGCAGGATCATCCACTCAGCAGCATCATTACCTCAGCAACATCATCCCCTCAGCAGCATCATCACCTCAGCAGCATCATCCCCTCAGCAGCATCTTCCCCTGAGCAGCATCATCCTCTCAGAAACACCACCACCTCAGCAACATCATTACCTCAAAAGAAAAATCCTATCAGCAGCAACATCTCCTCAGCATTATCACCTCAACAGCATCATCCACTCAGGAGCATCCCCTCAGCAGCATCATCGGCTCAGCAGCATCAGCCCCTCAGCAAAACCATCCCCTCAGCAGCATCACCTCAGCCACATCATCCCCTCAGCAGCAACCCCTCAGCAGCATCATCGTCTCAGCAGCAACATTACCTCAGCAGAAAGACCCCTCAGCAGCATCACCACCTGAGCAGCATCATCACCTCAGCTGCATCATCCGAGCAGCTGCATCATTACCTCAGCAGCATCACCTCCTCAGCAGTATCATCGCCTCGGCAGCATCATCACCCCTCAGCAGCATCATCCACTCAGTAGAATCGTCCACACAGCATCGTCCACACAGCAGCATCAAGCCCTCAGCAGCATCATCGCCTCAGCAGCATCATCCCCTCAGCAGCATCATCACCCTCAGCAACATCATGCCCTCAGCAGCATCACCTCAGCCGCAGCATCATCACCTCAGCAGAATCATCCCCTCAGCAGCATCATCAACTCAGCAGCATCATCCCCATAGTAGCATCAACTCAGCAGCTCCCTCACCTCAGCAGCATCATCTCCTTAGCATCATCACCTCAGCAGCATCATCCTCTCAGCAGCATCATTACCTCAGCAACATCATCACCAGAGCAGCAGCATAATCACCTCTGCAGCATCATTCCCTCAGCAGCATCATCCCCTCAGATGCATCACCTCAGCAGCATCATTACCTCAGCAGCATCATCGCCTCAGCAGCAGCATCATCAGCTCAGCAGCATCATCACCTCAGCAGCATCATCCCCTCAGCAGCAACCCCTCAGCAGCATCATTCTCTAAGCAGCATCATCCCCTCAGCAGCATAACCTCAACAGCATCATTACCTCAGCAGCGTCATCCTCCCAGCAGCATCAATACCTCAGCAGCATCATCCCCACGGCAGCATTATCCCCTCAGCAGCATCATCATCTCAGTAGCATCATCCCCTGAGCAGCATCAAACGCTCAGACGCACCAACACCACAGCAGAATCATTACCTCAAAAGCATCATCATCTCAGCAGCATCACCTCAGCAGCATCATCACCTCACCAGCAGAATCCCCTCATCAGCATCAGCACATCAGCAGCATCATCTCCTCAGCATCATCACCTCAGCAGGATCATCCCCTCAGCAGAATCATTACCTCAACAGCATCATCCCCTCAGGAGCATCCCATCAGCAGCATCATCAGCTCAGCAGCATCAGCCCCTCAGCTAAACCATCCCCTCAGCAGCATCACCTCAGCGGCATCATCCCCTCAGCAGCAACCCCTCAGCAGCATCATCCTCTAAGCGGCATCACCGCAGCAGCACCATTACGTCAGCAGCATCATCCCTTCAGCAGCATAATTACGTCAGCAGCATCATTAACTCAGCAGAGTCTTCACCTCAGCAGCATCATCACCCCTCAGCAGCATCATCCCCGCAGCAGCATCATTAATCAGTAGCATCATCACCTCAGCAGTATCATCGCCCCAGCAACATCATCGCCCCTCAGCAGCATCATCCCCGCAGTAGAATCATCACATCAGCAGCATCATCCACACAGCAGCATCATGCCCTCAGCAGCATCATTGCCTCAGCAGCATCATCCCCTCAGCAGCATCATTCCCTCAGTAGAATCATCATCTCAGCAGCATCATGCACACAGCCGCATGATGCCCTCAGCAGCATCATCGCCTGAGCAGCAAAATCCCCTCAGCAGCATCATTACCTCAGCAGCATCATCCTCTCAGCAGCATCATCCTCTCAGCGGCATCATGCCCTCAGCAGCATCATTATCTGAGCAGCATAATCCCCTCAGCAGCTTCACCTCAGCAGCATCATTACCTCAGGAGCATCATCGCACCAGCAGCATCATCCCCCGATCAGCATCATTACTTCAGCAGCAGCATCCTCTCACCAGCATCACCTCAGCAGCAGCATCATCTCCTCAGCAGCATCAGCCCCTCAGCAGCATAACGTCAGCAGCATCATTCACTCAGCAAAATCATCACCTCCGCAGCATCATCGCCTCAGAGGCATCATCCCCTCAGCAGCATCATCCCCTCAGCAGCACCATCCCCTCAGCAGCATCACCTCAGAAGCATCATCCTCTCAGCAGCATTATCCCCACAGCAGCATCACCACAGCAGCATCATTACCTCAACAGCATCATCCCTTCCGCAGCATCAACCCTCAACAGCATTATTACGACAGCTGCATCATCCCCTCAGCAGCATCATCCCCTCAGCACCATCATCACCCTCAGCAACATCATGCCCTCAACAGCATCACCTCAGCAGCTGCATCATCACCTCAGCAGAATCATCCCCTCAGCAGCATCATCAACTCAGCAGCATCATCCCCAGAGCATCATCATTCGCTCAGCAGCTCCCTCACCTCAGCAGCATCAGCTCCTCAGCATCATCACCTCAGCAGCATCATCCTCTCAGCAGCATCAACACCTCAGCAGCTTCATCACCTCAGCAGCAGCATAATCACTTCTGCAGCATCCTCCCCTCAGAAGCATCATCCTCTCAGATGCATCACCTCAGCAGCATCATTACCTCAGCAGCATCATCGCCTAGGCAGCAGCATCATCCCGACAGCAGCATCATCCTCTCAGCAGCATCATCCTCTCAGCAGCATCATCCCCTCAGCAGCATCATCCCCTCAGATGCATCACCTCAGCAGCATCATTACCTCAGCAGCATCATCACCTCAGCAGTAACATCATCACCTCAGCAGCATCATAACCTCAGCAGCAGCATCAGCTCAGCAGCATCATTACCACAGCAGCATCATCCCCACAGCAGCATCATTCCATCGGCAGCTTCATTACCTCAGCAGCAGCATCACATCAGCAGCATCATCACCTCAGCAGCATCATCCCCACAGCAGCATCCACCCCCTCAGCAGCTTCATCACCTCAGCAACATCATCAGCTCAGCAGCATCATATCCTCAACATCATTTCCTCAGCAGTATCATCGTCTCAACAACAACATTACCTCAGCAGCAAGATCCCCTCAGCTGCATCACATCCTCAGCGGCATCATCACCTCACCAGCATCATCCTCGCAGCAGCATCATTACCTCAGCAGCATCATCAACTCAGCAGTATGATCGCCTCAGCAGCATCATCACCCCACAGCAGCATCATCCCCTCAGTAGAATCATCACCTCAGCAGCATCATCCACACAGCAGCATCATGCCCTCAGCAGCAGCATCGCCTCAGCAGCATCATCCCATTAGCAGCAGCATCCCTTCAGCAGCGGCATCCCCTCAACAGCATCCACTCAGCAGCATCATCCTCTCAGCAGCATCATCCTCTCAGCAGCATCATCCCCTCAGCAGCGTCATTACCTGAGCAGCATAGTCCCCTCAGCAACATCATCTCAGCAGCATCATTACCTCAGCAGCATCATCACACCAGCAGCATTATCTCCCGAGCTGCATCATTACCCCAGCAGCACCATCCCCTCAGCATCATCACCTCAGCAGCAGCATAATCTCCTCAGCAGCATCATCCCCTCAGCAGCATAACCTCAGCAGCATCAGTCCCTCAGCAGCATCATCCCCTCCACAGCATCATCGCCTCAGCAGCATCATCCTCTCAGCAGCATCATCACCTCAGCAGCTTCATCACCTCAGCAGCAGCATTATCACTTCTGCAGCATCCTCCCCTCAGCAGCATCATCCCCTCAGATGCATCACCTCAGCAGCATCATTACCTCAGCAGCATCATCACCTAGGCAGCAGCATCATCCCGACAGCAGCATCATCCCCTCAGCAGCATCATCAACCTCAGCAGCATGATGCCCTCAGCAGCATCATCCTCTCAGCAGCATCATCCCCTCAGCAGCGTCATTACCTGAGCAGCATAATCCCCTCAGCAACATCACCTCAGCAGCATCATTACCTCAGCAGAATCATCACACCAGCAGCATTATCTCCCGAGCTGCATCATTACCCCAGCAGCACCATCCCCTCAGCAGCATCACCTCAGCAGCAGCATCATCTCCTCAGCAGCATCATCCCCTCAGCAGCATAACCTCAGCAGCATCATTCCCTCAGCAGCATCATCCCCTCCACAGCATCATCGCCTCAGTAGCATCATCCCCTCAGCAGCATCATCCCCTCAGCAGCACCATCCCCTCGGCAGCATCGCTTCAGCGGAAACATCACCTCAGCAGCATCACCTCAGCAGCATCATCCTCTCAGCAGCATTATCTCCTCAGCAGCATCACCACAGCAGCATCATTAACTCAGCAGCATCATCCCCTCTGCAGCATCACACCCTCAGCAGCATTATTACGAAAGCTGCTTCATCCCCTCGGCAGCATCATCCCCTCTGCAGCATCATCATCCTCAGCAACATCATCCCCTCAGCAGCATCACCTCAGCAGCAGGATCATCTCCTTAGCAAAATCATCCCCTCAGCAGCATCATCGTCTCAGCAGCAACATTACCTCAGCAGCAGCATCTCATCAGCATCGTCATCTCATCAGGATCTTCCCCTCAGCAGCATGCCCTCAGGAGCAAAATCAGCTCAGCAGCATCAGCCTCTCAGCAGGACCATGCCCTCAGCAGCATCATATCAGCGGCATCATCCCCTCAGCAGCAACCCTTCAGCAGCATCATTCTCTAAGCAGCATCATCCCCTCAGCAGCAACCCCTCAGCCGCATCATTCTCTAAGCAGCATCATCATCTCAGCAGCATGAGCACCTCAGCAGTTTCATCACCTCAGCAGCATCATCCCCTGAGCAGCAACATTCCCTGAGCAGCATCCTCCTCTCAGAAGCACCTCCACCACAGCAGCATCATTACCTCTAAAGCATCATCATCTCAGCAGCATCACCTCAGCAGCAACATCACCTCAGCAGCAGCATCCCCTCAGCAGCATCAGCACATCAGAAGCATCATCTCCTCAGCATCATCACCTCAGCAAGATCATCCCCTCAGCAGAATCATTACCTCAACAGCATCATCCCCTCAGGAGCATCCCCTCAGCAGCATCATCAGCTCAGCAGCATCAGCCCCTCAGCAGCATCACTGCAGCAGCATCATTACCTCAGCAGCAACATCCGCTCAGCTTCATCATTACGTCAGCAGCATCATTAACTCAGCAGATTCTTCACCTCAGCAGCATCATCACCTCAGCAGGATCATCCTCTCAGCAGCATCATTACCTCAGCAGCATCATCCCCTCAGCAGCACCATCACCTCAGCAGCATCATCCCCTCAGCAGCATCACCACCTCAGCGGCATCAGCCCCTCAGCAGCATCATCCCCACAGCAGCAACATCCCCTCAGCAGCATCACCTCAGCGGCATCAGCCCCTCAGCAGCAAACCCACAGCAGCATCATTCTCTAAGCAGCATCATCCCCTCAGCAGCATCACCTCAACAGCATCATTACCTCAGCAGCATCATCCCCTTGGCAGCATCATTACCTCAGCAGCATCATTACCTCAGCAGCATCATCATTTCAGGAGCATCGTCCCCTCAGCAGCATCATCCCGTCAGCAGCATCATCACCTCAGTAACATCATCACCTCAGCAGCATCATCCCCTGAGCAGCATCACTTCAGCAGAAACATCCCTTCAGCAGCATCACCTCAGCAGCATCATCCTCTCAGCAGCATCAGCACCTCAACAGCATCATCACCTCAGGAGCATCATCCCCTGAGCAACATCATCCCCTGAGCCACATCATCATCTCAGAAGCACCTCCAACACAGCAGCATCATTACCTCTAAAGCATCATACTCTCAGCAGCATCACCTCAGCAGCATCATCACCTCAGCAGCAGCATCCCCTCAGCAGCATCAGCACATCAGCAGCATCATCTCCTCAGCATCATCACCTCAGCAAGATCATCCCCTCAGCAGAATCATTACCTCAACAGCATCATCCCCTCAGGAGCATCCCCTCAGCAGCATCATCAGCTCAGCAGCATCATTACCTCAGCAGCATCATCCCCTCAGCAGCATCACCACCTCAGCAGCATCATTACCTCAGCAGCATCATCCCCACAGCAGCATCATCCCCTCAGCAGCATCACCTCAGTGGCATCATCCCCTCAGCAGCAAACCCTCAGCAGCATCATTCTCTAAGCAGCATCATCCCCTCAGCAGCATCAACTCAACAGCATCATTACCTCAGCAGCATCATTACCTCAGCAGCATCATCATCTCAGGAGCAACGTCCCCTCAGCAGCATCATCCCCTCAGCAGCATCATCACCTCAGTAGCATCATCACCTCAGCAGCATCATCACCTCAGCAGCATCATCAGCTCAGCAGCATCATATCCTCAGCAACAGCACCTCAGCAGTATCATCGTCTCAGCAGGAACATTACCCCAGCTGCAAGAACCCCTCAGCAGCATTACCAGCTCAGCAGCATCATCACCTCAGCAGCATCATTCTCGCAGCAGCATCATTACCTCAGCAGCATCATCACCTCAGCAGTATCATCGCCTCAGCAGCATCATCATCCCTCAGCAGCATCATTCCCGCAGTAGAATCATCACCTCAGCAGCATCATCCACACAGCAGCATCATGCCCTCACCAGCATCATCGCCTCAGCAGCATCATCCCCTCAGCAGCATTCTCCCCACAGTAGAATCATCACCTCAGCAGCATCATCCCCTCAGCAGCATCATGCCCTCAGCAGCATCATCGCCTCAGCAGCATCATCCCGTCAGCAGCAGCATCCCCTCAGCAGCGGCATCCCCTCAGCAGCATCCCCTCAGCAGCATCATCTTCGCAGCAGCATCATCCTCTCAGAAGCATCTTCCCCGCAGCAGCATCATTACATGAGCAGCATAATCCCCTCAGCAGCATCATTAACTCAGCAACATCATCACCTCAGTAGAATCATCGCATCAGCAGCATCATCCCCTCAGCAGCATCATTACCTCAAAAGCAAAATCCTATCAGCAGTATCACGTCAGCAGCATCATCACGTCTGCAGTAGCATCCCCTCAGAAGCGTCAGCACATCAGCAGCATCATCTCCTCAGCATCATCACCTCAGCAGGATCATCCCCTCAGTACAATCATTACCTCAACAGCATCAACCACGCAGTAGCATCCCCTCAGCACCATCAGCAGCTCAGCAGCAGTAGCCCTTGAGCAATAAGATCCCCTCTGCAGGATCACCTCAGCCACATCATCACCTCTGCAGCAACCGCTCAGCAGCATCATCCTCGAAGCAGCATCCTCCCCTCAGCAGCATCACCTCAGCAGCATCATTACCTCAGCAGTATCTTCACCACAGCAGCATCATCTCCTCAGCAGGATCACCTCAGCAGCAGCATCATTACCTCAGCAGCATCATCCCCTCAGCAGCATCATCAACTCAGCAACACCATCCCCTCAGCAGCATCACCACCTCAGCAGCATTATCACCTCTGCAGCTTCATAACCTCAGCAGTATTAGCCCCTCAACAGCATCAGCACCTCAGTAGCATCATCACCGCATTAGCATCATTCCCTCAGCAGCATCTTCCCCTGAGCAGCATCATCCTCTCAGAAACACCACCTCCTCAGCAGCATCATTACCTCAAAAGCAAAATCCTATCAGCAGCATCACGTCAGCAGCACCTTCACCTCTGCAGTAGCATCCCCTCAGCAGCGTCAGCACATCAGCAGCATCATCTCCTCAGCATCATCACCTCAGCAGGATCATCCCCTCAGGAGAATCATTACCTCAACAGCATCATAGCCTCAGCAGCAAACCCTCAGCAGCATCACCTCAGCAGCATCATTACCTCCGCAGCATCATCCCCTCAGCAGCATCATCACCTCATCAGCATCATCATTTCAGCAGCATCATTCCCTGAGCAGCATCATCACCTCAGCAGCATCATCACCTCAGCAGCATTATCACTTCAGCAGCATACGCTCAGGAGCATCATCGCCCTCAGCAGCATCATCTCCTCAGCAGGATCACCTCAGCAGCAGCATCATCTCCTCAGCAGCATCATCCCCTCCAGTGCATCATCGCCTCAGCAGCATCAGCCCCTCAGCAGCATCACTTCAGCAGCATCATCCCCTCAGCAGCATCATCTCCTCAGCAGGATCACCTCAGCAGCAGCATCATCTCCTCAGCAGCATCATCCCCTCCAGTGCATCATCGCCTCAGCAGCATCAGCCCCTCAGCAGCATCACTTCAGCAGCATCATCCCCTCAGCAGCATTACCTCAGCACCATAATCCTGTCAGCAGCATTATCCTCTCAGCATCATCACCACAGCAGCATCAGCCCCTCAGCAGCATCATCACCTCAGCAGCATCATCCCCTCAGAAGAATCACTTCAGCAGCATCATTCCCTCAGCAGCATCTTCCCCTGAGCAGCATCATCCTCTCAGAAACACCACCACCTCAGCAGCATCATTACCTCAAAAGCAAAATCCTATCAGCAGCATCACGTCAGCAGCACCTTCACCTCTGCAGTAGCATCCCCTCAGCAGCGTCAGCACATCAACAGCATCGTCTCCTCAGCATCAACACCTCAGCAGGATCATCTCCTCAGGAGAATCATTACCTCAACAGCATCATACCCTCAGCAGCAAACCCTCAGCAGCATCACCTCAGCAGCATCATTACCTCCGCAGCATCAACCCCTCAGCAGCATCATTACCTCATCAGCATCATCATTTCAGCAGCATCATCCCCTGAGCAGCATTATCACCTCAGCAGCATATGTTCAGGAGCATCATCGCCCTCAGCAGCATCATCTCCTCAGCAGGATCACCTCAGCAGCAGCATCATCTCCTCAGCAGCATCATCCCCTCCACAGCATCATCGCCTCAGCAGCATCAGCCAGTCAGCAGCATCACTTCAGCAGCATCATCCCCTCAGCAACATTACCTCAGCACCATAATCCTGTCAGCAGCATTATCCTCTCAGCATCATCACCACAGCAGCATCAGCCCCTCAGCAGCACCAGCCCCTCAGCAGCATCAGCTTAGCAGCATCATCCCCTCAGCAGCATCACCACAGCAGCATCATTACCTCAGCAGCATCATCACCTCAGCAGCATCATCCCCTCAGAAAAATCACTTCAGCAGCATCATTCGCTCAGCAGCATCTTCCCCTGAGCAGCATCATCCTCTCAGAAACACCACCACCTCAGCAGCATCATTACCTCAAAAGCAAAATCCTATCAGCAGTATCACGTCAGCAGCGTCAGCACATCAGCAGCATCATCTCCTCAGCATCAACACCTCAGCAGGATCATCCCCTCAGGAGAATCATTACCTCAACAGCATCATACCCTCAGCAGCAAAACCTCAGCAGCATCATCCTCGAAGCAGCATCATCCCCTCAGCAGCATCAGCTCAGCAGCATTACCTCAGCACCATAATCCTGTCAGTAGCGTTATCCTCTCAGCATCATCACCACAGCAGCATTAGCCCCTCAGCAGCACCAGCCCCGCAGCAGCATCAGCTTAGCAGCATCATCCCCTCAGCAGCATCACCACAGCAGCATCATTACCTCAGCAGCATTATCACCTAAGCAGCATCATCCCCTCAGAAGAATCACTTCAGCAGCATCATTAAGTCAGCAGCATCATCCCCTGAGCAGCATCATTGCCTCAGCAGCATCACTTCAGCAGCATCATCCCCTCAGCAGCATTTCCTCAGCACCATAATCCTGTCAGCAGCATTATCCTCTCAGCATCATCACCACAGCAGCATCAGCCCCTCAGCAGCACCAGCCACTCAGCAGCATCAGCTTAGCAACATCATCCCCTCAGCAGCATCACCACAGCAGCATCATTACCTCAGCAGCATCATCACCTCAGCAGCATCATCCCCTCAGAGGAATCACTTCAGCAACATCATTAACTCAGCAGCATCATCCCCTGAGCAGCATCAATGCCTCAGCAGCAACATCCCTGAGCCGCATTACCTCAGCAGCATCATTACCTCAGCAGCATCATCACCTCAGCAGCATTATCACCTCAGCAGCATCACCTCAGCAGCAGCATCATCCCCTCAGCAGCATCATCCCCTCCACAGCATCATCGCCTCAGCAGCATCAGCCCCTCAGCAGCATCACTTCAGCAGCATCATCCCCGCAGCAGCATTTCCTCAGCACCATAATCCTGTCAGCAGCATTATCCTCTCAGCATCATCACCACAGCAGCATCAGCCCCTCAGCAGCACCAGCCACTCAGCAGCATCAGCTTAGCAGCATCATCCCCTCAGCAGCATAACCACAGCAGCATCATTACCTCAGCAGCATCATCACCTCAGCAGCATCATCCCCTCAGAGGAATCACTTCAGCAGCATCATTAACTCAGCAGCATCATCCCCTGAGCAGCATCAATGCCTCAGCAGCAACATCCCTGAGCCGCATTACCTCAGCAGCATCATTACCTCAGCAGCATCATCGCCTCAGCAGCTATATTACTTCAGCAGCATCATCACATCAGCAGCATCATCCCGTCAGCATCATCCGCTCAGGAGCATCTTCACCATCAGCAGCATCATCCCCTCAGCAGCATCACCTCCGCAGCAGCATCACCTCCTTAGCAGCATCATCCCCTCAGCAGCATCATCACCTCAGCAGCTTCAGCCCCTCAGCAGCAACATCCTCTCAGCAGCATCACTTCAGCACCATAATCCTCTCAGTAGCATTATTCCCTCAGCAACATTACCTCAGCAATATCATTACCTCAGCAGCATCATCCCATCAGCATCACCTCAGCAGCATCATTACCTCAGCAGCATCATCACGTCAGATGCATCATCACTTCAGCAGCATCATCCCCAGAGCAGCAACATTACCTCAGAAGCATCATCCCATCAGCAGCATTACCTCAGCAGCATCATTACCACAGCAGCATCATCACCTCAGCAGCATTATCCCGTAAGCAACATCCGCTCAGGAACATCGTCACCATCAGCAGCATCATCTCCTCAGCAGCATCTCCTCAGCAGCAGCATCATGCCCTCCGCAGCATCATCCTCTCCGCAGCATCATCCCCTCAGCAGCATCACGTCAGCATCATCATCCCCTCAGCAGCACCGTAATCCTCTCAGCAGCATTATCCCCTCAGCATCATCACCTCAGCAGCATAATTACATCAGCAGCATCATCCTCTCAGCAGCATCACCTCAGCACCATCATCACCTCAGCAGCATCATCACCTCAGCAGAATCATCCCTTCAGTAGCATCACCTCAGCAGCATCATCCTCTCAGCAGCATCATTACCTCAGCAGCAACATCCCCTCAGCAACATCATTCCATCAGCAGCAACATTACCTGAGCAGCATCATCCCCTCAGCAGCATCACCTCAGCAGCATCATTACCTCAGCAACAGCATCACCTCAGCAGCATCATCCCCTGAGCAGCTTCATTACCTCAGCAGCATCATCCCATCAGCAGCATTACATCAGCAGCATCCTTACCTCAGCAGCATCATCCCGTCAAAAAACATTCCCGCACAGCATCATCACCCTCAGCAGCATCATCCCCTCAGCAGCATCACCTCAGCAGCAGCATCATCTCCTCAGCAGCATCATCCCCTCAGCAGCATAGCTTCAGCGGCATCATTACCTCAGCAGCATCATCCCCTCCGCAGCATCATCGCCTCAGCAGCATCAGCCCCCCTGCAGCAGCAGCTCAGCAGCATCATCACCTCAGCAGCAACATCCCCTCAGCAGCATCATCACCTCAGCAGCATCATTCCCTCAGCAGCAGCCTCTCCTCAGCACCATCATTACCTCAGCAGCATCATTACATCAGCAGCATCATCACCTCAGCTGCATCATCACATCAGCAGGATCATCCTCTCAGCAGCATCATTACCTCACCAGCATCCTCCCCTCAGCAGCACCATCCCCTCAGCAGCATCACTTCAGCAGCATCATCCCCTCAGGAGCATCACCTCAGCAGCATCATCCTCTCAGCAGCATTATCCACTCAGCAGCATCACATCAGCAGCATCTTCCCATCAGCAGCAACACCTCAGCAGCATCATTAAAGCAGCAGCATCATCCCCTCAGCAGAATTACTTCAGCAGCATCATTAACTCAGCAGCATCATCCCCTCAGCAGCATCACATCAGCAGCATCATACCCCCAGCATCATCACCTCAGCAGCATCATCCCAAAAGCCGCATCACCTCAGCTGCATCATCCCCTCAGCAGCATCACGTCAGCAGCATCATCCGCCCAGCATTATCACGTCAGCAGCATCATCCCATCAGCAGCATCACCTCAGTGGCATCATTACCTCAGCAACATCTTCCCTTCAGCTGCATCATCCCCTCAGCAGCATCATTACCTCAGCAGCATCACCCCCGCAGCAGAATTAATTCAGCAGCATCATTTCCTCAGCAGCATCATCATATCAGCAGCATCGACCCCTCAGCAGCATAACCTCAGCAGCATCATTCACTCGGCAACATCATCCCCTCAAAAGCATCAGCCCATCAGTAGCACCAGCCACTTAGCAGCATCAAATTAGCACCATCATCCACTCAGCAGCATCACCTCAGCAGCGTTAGTAACTCAACAGCATCATCACCTCAGCAGCATCATCCCCTGAGCAGCTTCATTACCTCAGCAGCATCATCCCCTCAGCATCATCACCTCAGCAGCATCATTACCTCAGCAGCATCATTACCTCAGCAGCATCTTCACCCTCAGCAGCATCATCCCCTCAGCAGCATCACCTCAGCAGCAGCATCACCTCCTTAGCAGCATCATCCCCTCCGCAGCATCATCACTTCAGCAGCTTCAGCCCCTCAGCAGCATCATCCTCTCAGCAGCACCATCCCCGCAGCAGCATCACTTCAGCACCCTAATCCTCTGAGTAGCATTATTCCCTCAGCAACATTACCTCAGCAACATCATTACCTCAGCAGCATCATCCTCCCAGCATCATCACCTCAGCAGCATCATCCCAAAAGCCACATCACCTCAGCAGCATCACGTCAGCAGCATCAGCCCCCCAGCATTATCACCTCAGCAGCATCATCCCATCAGCAGCATCACCTCAGTGGCATCATTACCTCAGCAACATCGTCCCTTCAGCTGCATTATCCCATCAGCAGCATCATTACCTCAGCAGCATCATCCCCGCAGCAGAATTACTTCAGCAGCATCATTAACTCAGCAGCATCATCCCCTCAGCAGCATCACCTCAGCAGCATCATCCCCCCAGCAACATCACCTCAGAAGCATCATCCCAAAAGCCGCATCACCTCAGCTGCATCATCCCCTCAGCAGCATCACGTCAGCAGGATCATCCCCCCAGCATTATCACCTCAGCAGCATTATCCCATCAGCAGCATCACCTCAGTGGCATCATTACCTCAGCAACATCTTCCCCGCAGCAGAATTACTTCAGCAGCATCATTACCTCAGCAGCATCATCATATCAGCAGCATCGACCCCTCAGCAGCATAACCTCAGCAGCATCATTCACTCGGCAACATCATCCCCTCAGCAGCATCAGCCCATCAGTAGCACCAGCCACTTAGCAGCATCAAATTAGCAGCATCATCCCCTCAGCAGCATCACCTCAGCAGCGTTATTAACTAAACAGCATCATCCCATCAGCAGCATCATCCCCTGAGCAGCTTCATTACCTCAGCAGCATCATCCGTTCAGCATCATCACCTCAGCAGCATCATTACCTCAGCAGCATCATCACCGCAGCAGCATCATTACCTCAGCAGCATCGTCACATCAGCAGCATCATCCCGTCAGCATTTTCCACTCAGGAGCATCTTCATCCTCAGCAGCATTATCCCCTCAGCAGCATCACCTCAGCAGAAGCATCACCTCCTTAGCAGCATCATCCCCTCTGCAGCATCATCACTTCAGCAGCTTCAGCCCCTCAGCAGCATCATCCTCTCAGCAGCACCATCCCCTCAGCAGCATCAGCAGCATCATCCCCTCAGCAGCATCACCTAAGCACCATAATCCTCTCAGTAGCATTATTCCCTCAGCAACATTACCTCAGCAACATCATTACCTCAGCAGCATCATCCCCTCAGCAGCATCATCCCCTCAGCAGCATCAAATCAGCAGCATCATTACCTCAGCAGCATCATCACCTCTGCAGCATCCTCACCTCAGCAGCATTATCCCGTCAGCATCATCCGCTCAGGAACATCGTCACCATCGGCAGCATCATCTCCTCAGCAGCATCTCCTCAGCAGCAGCATCATGCCCTCAGCAGCATCATCCTCTCAGCAACATCATTACCTCAGCAGCATCATCCCCTCAGCAGCATCATCCCCTCAGCAGCATCAAATCAGCAGCATCATTACCTCAGCAGCATCATCACCTCTGCAGCATCCTCACCTCAGCAGCATTATCCCGTCAGCATCATCCGCTCAGGAACATCGTCACCATCAGCAGCATCATCTCCTCAGCAGCATCTCCTCAGCAGCAGCATCATGCCCTCAGCAGCATCATCCTCTCAGCAGCATCATTACCTCAGCAGCATCCTCCGCTCAGCAGCATCATCACCTCAGCTGCATCATCACCTCAGCAGCATCACCACATCAGTAGCATCATCACCTCAGAAGCATCATTACCTCAGCAGGATCATCCTCTCAGCAGCATCATTACCTCAGCAGCATCGTCCCCTCAGCAGCATCATCACAACAGCAGCGTCATCACCTCAGCAGCATCACCACCTCAGTAGCATCATCACCTCAGCAGCATCATCACATCAGCAGCATCATCGTCTCAGCAGCAACATTACCTTAGAAGCATCGTCCCCTCAGCAGCATCATTACCTCAGCAGCATCAACCCAGAGCAGCATCGTCCCCTCAGCAGATTCAGCACCTCAGCATCATCACCTCAGCAGCATTATCCTCTCAGCAGCATCATTGCCTCAGCAGCATCATCACCTCAGCAGTATCATCTCCTCAGCAGCACCATCATCCCCTCAGCATCATCATCCCCTCAGTAGAATCATCACCTCCGCAGCATCATCCCCTCAGCAGCATCATGTCCTCAGCAGCATCATTGCCTCAGCAGCATCATCCCATCAGCAGCATAATTACCTCAGCAGCATCATGCCTTCCGCAGCATTACCTCAGCAGCATCATTGCGTCAGCAGCATCATCCCGTCAGCATCATCCCCTCAGGAGCATCATCACCCTCAGCAGCATCATTCCCTCAGCAGAATCACATCAGCAGCAGCATCATCTCCTCAGCAGCAACATCCCCTCAGCAGCATAATCTCAGCGGCATCATTACCTCAGCAACATCATTCCTTCCGCAGCATCATCGCCTCAACAGCATCAGACCCTCAGCAGCAGCATCCCCTCAGCAGCACCATTCCCTCAGGAGCATCACTTCAGCAGCTAATCCCCTCAGGAGCATCACCTCTGCAGCATCATCCTCTCAGCAGCATTATCCACTCAGCAGCATCAACTCAGCAGCATTATTAACTCAGCAAAATCATCCAATCAGCAACATCACCTCAGCAGCAGCATCACCTCCTTAGCAGAATCATCCCCTCCGCAGCATCATCACTTCAGCAGCTTCAGCCCATCAGCAGCATCATCCCTTCAGCAGCACCATCCCCGCAGCAGCTGCACTTCAGCAACATAATCCTCTCAGTAGCATTATTCCCTCAGCAACATTACCTCAGCAACATCATTACCTCAGCAGCATCATCCTCCCAGCATCATCACCTCAGCAGCATCATCCCAAAAGCCACATCACCTCAGCAGCATCATCCCCTCAGCAGCATCACGTCAGCAGCATCAGCCCCCCAGCATTATCACCTCAGGAGCATCATCCCATCAGCAGCATCACCTCAGTGGCATCATTACCTCAGCAACATCGTCCCTTCAGCTGCATTATCCCATCAGCAGCATCATTACCTCAGCAGCATCATCCCCGCAGCAGAATTACTTCAGCAGCATCATTAACTCAGCAGCATCATCCCCTCAGCAGCATCACCTCAGCAGCATCATCCCCCCAGCAACATCACCTCAGCAGCATCATCCCAAAAGCCGCATCACCTCAGCTGCATCATCCCCTCAGCAGCATCACGTCAGCAGCATCATCCCCCCAGCATTATCACGTCAGCAGCATCATCCCATCAGCAGCATCACCTCAGTGGCATCATTACCTCAGCAACATCTTCCCTTCAGCTGCATCATCCCCTCAGCAGCATCATTACCTCAGCAGCATCATCCCCGCAGCAGAATTACTTCAGCAGCTTCATTACCTCAGCAGCATCATCATATCAGCAGCATCGACCCCTCAGCATCATCCTCTCAGCAGCATCATTCACTCGGCAACATTATCCCCTCAGCAGCATCATTCCATCAGCAGCAACATTACCTGAGCAGCATCATCCCCTCAGCAGCATCACCTCAGCAGCATCATTACCTCAGCAACAGCATCACCTCAGCAGCATCATCCCCTGAGCAGCTTCATTACCTCAGCAGCATCATCCCATCAGCAGCATTACATCAGCAGCATCCTTACCTCAGCAGCATCATCAACTCAGCAGCATCATCCCGTCAAAAAACATCCCCGCACAGCATCATCACCCTCAGCAGCATCATCCCCTCAGCAGCATCACCTCAGCAGCAGCATCATCTCCTCAGCAGCATCATCCCCTCAGCAGCATAGCTTCAGCGGCATCATTACCTCAGCAGCATCATCCCCTCCGCAGCATCATCGCCTCAGCAGCATCAGCCCCCCTGCAGCAGCACCTCAGCAGCATCATCACCTCAGCAGCAACATCCCCTCAGCAGCATCATCACCTCAGCAGCACCATTCCCTCAGCAGCAGCCTCTCCTCAGCACCATCATTACCTCAGCTGCATCATTACATCAGCAGCATCATCACCTCAGCTGCATCATCACATCAGCAGGATCATCCTCTCAGCAGCATCATTACCTCTCCAGCATCCTCCCCTCAGCAGCACCATCCCCTCAGCAGCATCACTTCAGCAGCATCATCCCCTCAGGAGCATCACTTCAGCAGCATCATCCTCTCAGCAGCATTATCCACTCAGCAGCATCACATCTGCAGCATCTTCCCCTCAGCAGCATCATTACCTCAGCAGCATCACCCCCGCAGCAGAATTAATTCAGCAGCATCATTACCTCAGCAGCATCATCATATCAGCAGCATCGACCCCTCAGCAGCATAACCTCAGCAGCATCATTCACTCGGCAACATCATCCCCTCAAAAGCATCAGCCCATCAGTAGCACCAGCCACTTAGCAGCATCAAATTAGCAGCATTTTCAACTCAGCAGCATCACCTGAGCTTCGTTAGTAACTCAACAGCATCATCACCTCAGCAGCATCACCCCCTGAGCAGCTTCATTACCTCAGCAGCATCATCCCCTCAGCATCATCACCTCAGCAGCATCATTACCTCAGCAGCATCATTACCTCAGCAGCATCTTCACCCTCAGCAGCATCATCCCCTCCGCAGCATCACCTCAGCAGCAGCATCACCTCCTTAGCAGCATCATCCCCTCCGCAGCATCATCACTTCAGCAGCTTCAGCCCCTCAGCAGCATCATCCTCTCAGCAGCACCATCCCCGCAGCAGCATCACTTCAGCACCATAATCCTCTGAGTAGCATTATTCCCTCAGCAACATTACCTCAGCAACATCATTACCTCAGCAGCATCATCCTCCCAGCATCATCACCTCAGCAGCATCATCCCAAAAGCCACATCACCTCAGCAGCATCATCCCCTCAGCAGCATCACGTCAGCAGCATCAGCCCCCCAGCATTATCACCTCAGCAGCATCATCCCATCAGCAGCATCACCTCAGTGGCATCATTACCTCAGCAACATCGTCCCTTCAGCTGCATTATCCCATCAGCAGCATCATTACCTCAGCAGCATCATCCCCGCAGCAGAATTACTTCAGCAGCATCATTAACTCAGCAGCATCATCCCCTCAGCAGCATCACCTCAGCAGCATCATCCCCCCAGCAACATTACCTCAGCAGCATCATCCCAAAAGCCGCATCACCTCAGCTGCATCATCCCCTCAGCAGCATCACGACAGCAGCATCGTCCCCCCAGCATTATCACCTCAGCAGCATCATCCCATCAGCAGCATCACATCAGTGGCATCATTACCTCAGCAACATCTTCCCTTCAGCTGCATCATCCCCTCAGCAGCATCATTACCTCAGCAGCATCATCCCCGCAGCAGAATTACTTCAGCAGCATCATTACCTCAGCAGCATCATCATATCAGCAGCATCGACCCCTCAGCAGCATAACCTCAGCAGCATCATTCACTCGGCAACATCATCCCCTCAGCAGCATCAGCCCATCAGTAGCACCAGCCACTTAGCAGCATCAAATTAGCAGCATCATCCCCTCAGCAGCATCACCTCAGCAGCGTTATTAACTCAACAGCATCATCACCTCAGCAGCATCATCCCCTGAGCAGCTTCATTACCTCAGCAGCATCATCCCTTCAGCATCATCACCTCAGCAGCATCATTACCTTAGCAGCATCATCACCGCAGCAGCATCATTACCTCAGCAGCATCGTCACATCAGCAGCATCATTCCGTCAGCATTTTCCGCTCAGGAGCATCTTCACCCTCAGCAGCATCATCCCCTCAGCAGCATCACCTCAGCAGAAGCATCACCTCCTTAGCAGCATCATCCCCTCTGCAGCATCATCACTTCAGCAGCTTCAGCCCCTCAGCAGCATCATCCTATCAGCAGCACCATCCCCTCAGCAGCATCAGCAGCATCATCCCCTCAGCAGCATCACCTAAGCACCATAATCCTCTCAGTAGCATTATTCCCTCAGCAACATTACCTCAGCAACATCATTACCTCAGCAGCATCATCCCCTCAGCAGCATCATCCCCTCAGCAGCATCAAATCAGCAGCATCATTACCTCAGCAGCATCATCACCTCTGCAGCATCCTCACCTCAGCAGCATTATCCCGTCAGCATCATCCGCTCAGGAACATCGTCACCATCGGCAGCATCATCTCCTCAGCAGCATCTCCTCAGCAGCAGCATCATGCCCTCAGCAGCATCATCCTCTCAGCAGCATCATTACCTCAGCAGCATCCTCCGCTCAGCAGCATCATCACCTCAGCTGCATCATCACCTCAGCAGCATCACCACCTCAGTAGCATCATCACCTCAGAAGCATCATTACCTCAGCAGGATCATCCTCTCAGCAGCATCATTACCTCAGCAGCATCCTCCCCTCAGCAGCATCATCACAACAGCAGCGCCATCACCTCAGCAGCATCACCACCTCAGTAGCATCATCACCTCAGCAGCATCATCACATCAGCAGCATCATCGTCTCAGCAGCAACATTACCTTAGAAGCATCATCCCCTCAGCAGCATCATTACCTCAGCAGCATCATCCCAGAGCAGCATCGTCCCCTCAGAAGATTCACCACCTCAGCATCATCACCTCAGCAGCATTATCCTCTCAGCAGCATCATTACCTCAGCAGCATCATCACCTCAGCAGTATCATCTCCTCAGCAGCATCATCATCCCCTCAGCATCATCATCCCCTCAGTAGAATCATCACCTCCGGAGCATCATCCCCTCAGCAGCATCATGTCCTCAGCAGCATCATTGCCTCAGCAGCATCATCCCATCAGCAGCATCATCCCCTCAGCAGCAGCATCCCCTCAGCAGCATCCCCTCAGCAGCATCATCCTCTCAGCAGCATCATCCTCTCACAGCATCCCCTCAGCAGCATCATTACCTGAGCAGCATCATCCCCTCAGCAGCATCACCTCAGCTGCATCATTACCTCAGACGCAGCATCACCTCAGCAGCATCATCCCCTGAGCAGAATCATTACCTCAGCAGCATCATGCCTTCCGCAGCATTACCTCAGCAGCATCATTGCGTCAGCAGCATCATCCCGTCAGCATCATCCCCTCAGGAGCATCATCACCCTCAGCAGCATCATCCCCTCAGCAGAATCACCTCAGCAGCAGCATCATCTCCTCAGCAGCAACATCCCCTCAGCAGCATAATCTCAGCGGCATCATTACCTCAGCAACATCATTCCTTCCGCAGCATCATCGCCTCAACAGCATCAGACCCTCAGCAGCAGCATCCCCTCAGCAGCACCATTCCCTCAGGAGCATCACTTCAGCAGCATAATCCCCTCAGGTTCATCACCTCTGCAGCATCATCTTCTCAGCAGCATTATCCACTCAGCTGCATCACCTCAGCAGCATCATTAACTCAGCAAAATCATCCCCTCAGCAACATCACCTCAGCAGCAGCATCACCTCCTTAGCAGAATCATCCCCTCCGCAGCATCATCACTTCAGCAGCTTCAGCCCCTCAGCAGCATCATCCTCTCAGCAGAACCATCCCCGCAGAAGCATCACTTCAGCAACATAATCCTCTCAGTAGCATTATTCCCTCAGCAACATTACCTCAGCAACATCATTACCTCAGCAGCATCATCCTCCCAGCATCATCACCTCAGCAGCATCATCCCAAATGCCACATCACCTCAGCAGCATCATCCCCTCAGCAGCATCACGTCAGCAGCATCAGCCCCCCAGCATTATCACCTCAGCAGCATCATCCCATCAGCAGCAACACCTCCGCAGCATCATTAAAGCAGCAGCATCATCCCCTCAGCAGAATTACTTCAGCAGCATCATTAACTCAGCAGCATCATCCCCTCAGCAGCATCACCTCAGCAGCATCATACCCCCAGCATCATCACCTCAGCAGCATCATCCCAAAAGCCGCATCACCTCAGCTGCATCATCCCCTCAGCAGCATCACGTCAGCAGCATCATCCCCCCAGCATTATCACGTCAGCAGCATCATCCCATCAGCAGCATCACCTCAGTGGCATCATTACCTCTGCAACATCTTCCCTTCAGCTGCATCATCCCCTCAGCAGCATCATTACCTCAGCAGCATCACCCCCGCAGCAGAATTACTTCAGCAGCATCATTACCTCAGCAGCATCATCATATCAGCAGCATCGACCCCTCAGCAGCATAACCTCAGCAGCATCATTCACTCGGCAGCATCATCCCCTCAGCAGCATCAGCCCATCAGTAGCACCAGCCACTTAGCAGCATCAAATTAGCAGCATCATCCACTCAGCAGCATCACCTCAGCAGCGTTAGGAACTCAACAGCATCATCACCTCAGCACCATCATCCCCTGAGCAGCTTCATTACCTCAGCAGCATCATCCCCTCAGCATCATCACCGCAGCAGCATCATTACCTCAGCAGCATCATTACCTCAGCCGCATCATTACCTCAGCAGCATCTTCACCCTCAGCAGCATCATCCCCTCAGCAGCATCACCTCAGCAGCAGCATCACCTCCTTAGCAGCATCATCCCCTCCGCAGCATCATCACTTCAGCAGCTTCAGCCCCTCAGCAGCATCATCCTCTCAGCAGGACCATCCCTGCAGCAGCATCACTTCAGCACCATAATCCTCTGAGTAGCATTATTCTCTCAGCAACATTACCTCAGCAACATCATTACCTCAGCAGCATCATCCCCCCAGCAACATCACCTCAGCAGCATCATCCCAAAAGCCGCATCACCTCAGTTGCATCATCCCCTCAGCAGCATCACGTCAGCAGCATCATCCCCCCAGCATTATCACGTCAGCAGCATCATCCCATCAGCAGCATCACCTCAGTGGCATCATTACCTCAGCAACATCTTCCCTTCAGCTGCATCATCCCCTCAGCAGCATCATTACCTCAGCAGCATCATCCCCGCAGCAGAATTACTTCAGCAGCTTCATTACCTCAGCAGCATCATCATATCAGCAGCATCGACCCCTCAGCATCATCCTCTCAGCAGCATCATTCACTCGGCAACATTATCCCCTCAGCAGCATCATTCCATCAGCAGCAACATTACCTGAGCAGCATCATCCCCTCAGCAGCATCACCTCAGCAGCATCATTACCTCAGCAACAGCATCACCTCAGCAGCATCATCCCCTGAGCAGCTTCATTACCTCAGCAGCATCATCCCATCAGCAGCATTACATCAGCAGCATCCTTACCTCAGCAGCATCATCAACTCAGCAGCATCATCCCGTCAAAAAACATCCCCGCACAGCATCATCACCCTCAGCAGCATCATCCCCTCAGCAGCATCACCTCAGCAGCAGCATCATCTCCTCAGCAGCATCATCCCCTCAGCAGCATAGCTTCAGCGGCATCATTACCTCAGCAGCATCATCCCCTCCGCAGCATCATCGCCTCAGCAGCATCAGCCCCCCTGCAGCAGCACCTCAGCAGCATCATCACCTCAGCAGCAACATCCCCTCAGCAGCATCATCACCTCAGCAGCACCATTCCCTCAGCAGCAGCCTCTCCTCAGCACCATCATTACCTCAGCTGCATCATTACATCAGCAGCATCATCACCTCAGCTGCATCATCACATCAGCAGGATCATCCTCTCAGCAGCATCATTACCTCTCCAGCATCCTCCCCTCAGCAGCACCATCCCCTCAGCAGCATCACTTCAGCAGCATCATCCCCTCAGGAGCATCACTTCAGCAGCATCATCCTCTCAGCAGCATTATCCACTCAGCAGCATCACATCTGCAGCATCTTCCCCTCAGCAGCATCATTACCTCAGCAGCATCACCCCCGCAGCAGAATTACTTCAGCAGCATCATTACCTCAGCAGCATCATCATATCAGCAGCATCGACCCCTCAGCAGCATAACCTCAGCAGCATCATTCACTCGGCAACATCATCCCCTCAAAAGCATCAGCCCATCAGTAGCACCAGCCACTTAGCAGCATCAAATTAGCAGCATTTTCCACTCAGCAGCATCACCTGAGCAGCGTTAGTAACTCAACAGCATCATCACCTCAGCAGCATCACCCCCTGAGCAGCTTCATTACCTCAGCAGCATCATCCCCTCAGCATCATCACCTCAGCAGCATCATTACCTCAGCAGCATCATTACCTCAGCAGCATCTTCACCCTCAGCAGCATCATCCCCTCCGCAGCATCACCTCAGCAGCAGCATCACCTCCTTAGCAGCATCATCCCCTCCGCAGCATCATCACTTCAGCAGCTTCAGCCCCTCAGCAGCATCATCCTCTCAGCAGCACCATCCCCGCAGCAGCATCACTTCAGCACCATAATCCTCTGAGTAGCATTATTCCCTCAGCAACATTACCTCAGCAACATCATTACCTCAGCAGCATCATCCTCCCAGCATCATCACCTCAGCAGCATCATCCCAAAAGCCACATCACCTCAGCAGCATCATCCCCTCAGCAGCATCACGTCAGCAGCATCAGCCCCCCAGCATTATCACCTCAGCAGCATCATCCCATCAGCAGCATCACCGCAGTGGCATCATTACCTCAGCAACATCGTCCCTTCAGCTGCATTATCCCATCAGCAGCATCATTACCTCAGCAGCATCATCCCCGCAGCAGAATTACTTCAGCAGCATCATTAACTCAGCAGCATCATCCCCTCAGCAGCATCACCTCAGCAGCATCATCCCCCCAGCAACATTACCTCAGCAGCATCATCCCAAAAGCCGCATCACCTCAGCTGCATCATCCCCTCAGCAGCATCACGTCAGCAGCATCGTCCCCCCAGCATTATCACCTCAGCAGCATCATCCCATCAGCAGCATCACATCAGTGGCATCATTACCTCAGCAACATCTTCCCTTCAGCTGCATCATCCCCTCAGCAGCATCATTACCTCAGCAGCATCATCCCCGCAGCAGAATTACTTCAGCAGCATCATTACCTCAGCAGCATCATCATATCAGCAGCATCGACCCCTCAGCAGCATAACCTCAGCAGCATCATTCACTCGGCAACATCATCCCCTCAGCAGCATCAGCCCATCAGTAGCACCAGCCACTTAGCAGCATCAAATTAGCAGCATCATCCCCTCAGCAGCATCACCTCAGCAGCGTTATTAACTCAACAGCATCATCACCTCAGCAGCATCATCCCCTGAGCAGCTTCATTACCTCAGCAGCATCATCCCTTCAGCATCATCACCTCAGCAGCATCATTACCTTAGCAGCATCATCACCGCAGCAGCATCATTACCTCAGCAGCATCGTCACATCAGCAGCATCATTCCGTCAGCATTTTCCGCTCAGGAGCATCTTCACCCTCAGCAGCATCATCCCCTCAGCAGCATCACCTCAGCAGAAGCATCACCTCCTTAGCAGCATCATCCCCTCTGCAGCATCATCACTTCAGCAGCTTCAGCCCCTCAGCAGCATCATCCTATCAGCAGCACCATCCCCTCAGCAGCATCAGCAGCATCATCCCCTCAGCAGCATCACCTAAGCACCATAATCCTCTCAGTAGCATTATTCCCTCAGCAACATTACCTCAGCAACATCATTACCTCAGCAGCATCATCCCCTCAGCAGCATCATCCCCTCAGCAGCATCAAATCAGCAGCATCATTACCTCAGCAGCATCATCACCTCTGCAGCATCCTCACCTCAGCAGCATTATCCCGTCAGCATCATCCGCTCAGGAACATCGTCACCATCGGCAGCATCATCTCCTCAGCAGCATCTCCTCAGCAGCAGCATCATGCCCTCAGCAGCATCATCCTCTCAGCAGCATCATTACCTCAGCAGCATCCTCCGCTCAGCAGCATCATCACCTCAGCTGCATCATCACCTCAGCAGCATCACCACCTCAGTAGCATCATCACCTCAGAAGCATCATTACCTCAGCAGGATCATCCTCTCAGCAGCATCATTACCTCAGCAGCATCCTCCCCTCAGCAGCATCATCACAACAGCAGCGCCATCACCTCAGCAGCATCACCACCTCAGTAGCATCATCACCTCAGCAGCATCATCACATCAGCAGCATCATCGTCTCAGCAGCAACATTACCTTAGAAGCATCATCCCCTCAGCAGCATCATTACCTCAGCAGCATCATCCCAGAGCAGCATCGTCCCCTCAGAAGATTCACCACCTCAGCATCATCACCTCAGCAGCATTATCCTCTCAGCAGCATCATTACCTCAGCAGCATCATCACCTCAGCAGTATCATCTCCTCAGCAGCATCATCATCCCCTCAGCATCATCATCCCCTCAGTAGAATCATCACCTCCGGAGCATCATCCCCTCAGCAGCATCATGTCCTCAGCAGCATCATTGCCTCAGCAGCATCATCCCATCAGCAGCATCATCCCCTCAGCAGCAGCATCCCCTCAGCAGCATCCCCTCAGCAGCATCATCCTCTCAGCAGCATCATCCTCTCACAGCATCCCCTCAGCAGAATCATTACCTGAGCAGCATCATCCCCTCAGCAGCATCACCTCAGCAGCATCATTAGCTCAGACGCAGCATCACCTCAGCAGCATCATCCCCTGAGCAGAATCATTACCTCAGCAGCATCATGCCTTCCGCAGCATTACCTCAGCAGCATCATTGCGTCAGCAGCATCATCCCGTCAGCATCATCCCCTCAGGAGCATCATCACCCTCAGCAGCATCATCCCCTCAGCAGAATCACCTCAGCAGCAGCATCATCTCCTCAGCAGCAACATCCCCTCAGCAGCATAATCTCAGCGGCATCATTACCTCAGCAACATCATTCCTTCCGCAGCATCATCGCCTCAACAGCATCAGACCCTCAGCAGCAGCATCCCCTCAGCAGCACCATTCCCTCAGGAGCATCACTTCAGCAGCATAATCCCCTCAGGTTCATCACCTCTGCAGCATCATCTTCTCAGCAGCATTATCCACTCAGCTGCATCACCTCAGCAGCATCATTAACTCAGCAAAATCATCCCCTCAGCAACATCACCTCAGCAGCAGCATCACCTCCTTAGCAGAATCATCCCCTCCGCAGCATCATCACTTCAGCAGCTTCAGCCCCTCAGCAGCATCATCCTCTCAGCAGAACCATCCCCGCAGAAGCATCACTTCAGCAACATAATCCTCTCAGTAGCATTATTCCCTCAGCAACATTACCTCAGCAACATCATTACCTCAGCAGCATCATCCTCCCAGCATCATCACCTCAGCAGCATCATCCCAAATGCCACATCACCTCAGCAGCATCATCCCCTCAGCAGCATCACGTCAGCAGCATCAGCCCCCCAGCATTATCACCTCAGCAGCATCATCCCATCAGCAGCAACACCTCCGCAGCATCATTAAAGCAGCAGCATCATCCCCTCAGCAGAATTACTTCAGCAGCATCATTAACTCAGCAGCATCATCCCCTCAGCAGCATCACCTCAGCAGCATCATACCCCCAGCATCATCACCTCAGCAGCATCATCCCAAAAGCCGCATCACCTCAGCTGCATCATCCCCTCAGCAGCATCACGTCAGCAGCATCATCCCCCCAGCATTATCACGTCAGCAGCATCATCCCATCAGCAGCATCACCTCAGTGGCATCATTACCTCTGCAACATCTTCCCTTCAGCTGCATCATCCCCTCAGCAGCATCATTACCTCAGCAGCATCACCCCCGCAGCAGAATTACTTCAGCAGCATCATTACCTCAGCAGCATCATCATATCAGCAGCATCGACCCCTCAGCAGCATAACCTCAGCAGCATCATTCACTCGGCAACATCATCCCCTCAGCAGCATCAGCCCATCAGTAGCACCAGCCACTTAGCAGCATCAAATTAGCAGCATCATCCACTCAGCAGCATCACCTCAGCAGCGTTAGTAACTCAACAGCATCATCACCTCAGCACCATCATCCCCTGAGCAGCTTCATTACCTCAGCAGCATCATCCCCTCAGCATCATCACCGCAGCAGCATCATTACCTCAGCAGCATCATTACCTCAGCCGCATCATTACCTCAGCAGCATCTTCACCCTCAGCAGCATCATCCCCTCAGCAGCATCACCTCAGCAGCAGCATCACCTCCTTAGCAGCATCATCCCCTCCGCAGCATCATCACTTCAGCAGCTTCAGCCCCTCAGCAGCATCATCCTCTCAGCAGGACCATCCCTGCAGCAGCATCACTTCAGCACCATAATCCTCTGAGTAGCATTATTCTCTCAGCAACATTACCTCAGCAACATCATTACCTCAGCAGCATCATCCTCCCAGCATCATCACCTCAGCAGCATCATCCCAAAAGCCACATCACCTCAGCAGCATCATCCCCTCAGCAGCATCACGTCAGCAGCATTAGCCCCGCAGCATTATCACCTCAGCAGCATCATCCCATCAGCAGCCTCACCTCAGTGGCATCATTACCTCAGCAACATCGTCCCTTCAACTGCATTATCCCATCAGCAGCATCATTACCTCAGCAGCATCATCCCCGCAGCAGAATTACTTCAGCAGCATCATTACCTCAGCAGCATCATCATATCAGCAGCATCGACCCCTCAGCAGCATAACCTCAGCAGCATCATTCACTCGGCAACATCATCCCCTCAGCAGCATCAGCCCATCAGTAGCACCAGCCACTTAGCAGCATCAAATTAGCAGCATCATCCACTCAGCAGCATCACCTCAGCAGCGTTAGTAACTCAACAGCATCATCACCTCAGCACCATCATCCCCTGAGCAGCTTCATTACCTCAGCAGCATCATCCCCTCAGCATCATCACCGCAGCAGCATCATTACCTCAGCAGCATCATTACCTCAGCCGCATCATTACCTCAGCAGCATCTTCACCCTCAGCAGCATCATCCCCTCAGCAGCATCACCTCAGCAGCAGCATCACCTCCTTAGCAGCATCATCCCCTCCGCAGCATCATCACTTCAGCAGCTTCAGCCCCTCAGCAGCATCATCCTCTCAGCAGGACCATCCCTGCAGCAGCATCACTTCAGCACCATAATCCTCTGAGTAGCATTATTCTCTCAGCAACAGTACCTCAGCAACATCATTACCTCAGCAGCATCATCCTCCCAGCATCATCACCTCAGCAGCATCATCCCAAAAGCCACATCACCTCAGCAGCATCATCCCCTCAGCAGCATCACGTCAGCAGCATTAGCCCCGCAGCATTATCACCTCAGCAGCATCATCCCATCAGCAGCCTCACCTCAGTGGCATCATTACCTCAGCAACATCGTCCCTTCAACTGCATTATCCCATCAGCAGCATCATTACCTCAGCAGCATCATCCCCGCAGCAGAATTAATTCAGCAGCATCATTAACTCAGCAGCATCATCCCCTCAGCAGCATCACCTCAGCAGCATCATCCCCCCAGCAACATCAGCTCAGCAGCATCATCCCAAAAGCCGCATCACCTCAGCTGCATCATCCCCTCAGCAGCAACACGTCAGCAGCATCATCCCCCCAGCATTATCACCTCAGCCGCATCATCCCATCAGCAGCATCACCTCAGTGGCATCATTAACTCAGCAACATCTTCCCTTCAGCTGCATCATCCCCTCAGCAGCATCATTACCTCAGCAGCATCATCCCCGCAGCAGAATTACTTCAGCAGCATCATTACCTCAGCAGCATCATCATATCAGCAGCATCGACCCCTCAGCAGCATAACCTCAGCAGCATCATTCACTCGGCAACATCATCCCCTCAGCAGCATCAGCCCATCAGTAGCACCTGCCACTTAGCAGCATCAAATTAGCAGCATCTTCCCCTCAGCAGCATCACCTCAGCAGCGTTATTAACTCAACAGCATCATCACCTCAGCAGCATCATCCCCTGAGCAGCTTCATTACCTCAGCAGCATCATCCCTTCAGCATCATCACCTCAGCAGCATCATTACCTCAGCAGCATCATCACCGCAGCAGCATCATTACCTCAGCAGCATCGTCACATTAGCAGCATCATCCCGTCAGCATTTTCCGCTCAGGAGCATCTTCACCCTCAGCAGCATCATCCCCTCAGCAGCATCACCTCAGCAGAAGCATCACCTCCTTAGCAGCATCGTCCCCTCTGCAGCATCATCACTTCAGCAGCTTCAGCCCCTCAGACGCATCATCCTCTCAGCAGCACCATCGCCTCAGCAGCATCAGCAGCATCGTCCCCTCAGCAGCATCACCTAACCACCATAATCCCCTCAGTAGCATTATTCCCTCAGCAACATTACCTCAGCAACATCAATACCTCAGCAGCATCATCCCCTCAGCAGCATCATCCCCTCAGCAGCATCAAATCAGCAGCATCATTACCTCAGCAGCATCATCACCTCTGCAGCATCCTCACCTCAGCAGCATTATCCCGTCAGCATCATCCGCTCAGGAACATCGTCACCATCAGCAGCATCATCTCCTCAGCAGCATCTCCTCAGCAGCAGCATCATGCCGTCAGCAGCATCCTCCGCTCAGCAGCATCATCACCTTAGCTGCATCATCACCTCAGCAGCCTCACCACCTCAGTAGCATCATCACCTCAGAAGCATCATTAGCTCAGCAGGATCATCCTCTCAGCAGCATCATTACCTCAGCAGCATCCTCCCCTCAGCAGCATCATCACAACAGCAGCGTCATCACCTCAGCAGCATCACCACCTCAGTAGCATCATCACCTCAGCAGCATCATTACATCAGCAGCATCATCGTCTCAGCAGCAACATTACCTTAGAAGCATCATCCCCTCAGCAGCATCATTACCTCAGCAGCATCAACCCAGAGCAGCATCGTCCCCTCAGCAGATTCACCACCTCAGCATCATCACCTCAGCAGCATTATCCTCTCAGCAGCATCATTACCTCAGCAGCATCATCACCTCAGCAGTATCATCTCCTCAGCAGCATCATCATCCCCTCAGCATCATCATCCCCTCAGTAGAATCATCACCTCCGCAGCATCATCCCCTCAGCAGCATCATGTCCTCAGCAGCATCATTGCCTCAGCAGCATCATCCCATCAGCAGCATCATCCCCTCAGCAGCAGCATCCCCTCAGCAACATCTCCTCAGCAGCATCATCCTCTCAGCAGCATCATCCTCTCACAGCATCCCCTCAGCAGCATCATTACCTGAGCAGCATCATCCCCTCAGCAGCATCACCTCAGCAGCATCATTACCTCAGACGCAGCATCACCTCAGCAGCATCATCCCCTGAGCAGCATCATTACCTCAGCAGCATCATGCCTTCTGCAGCATTACCTCAGCAGCATCATTGCATCAGCAGCATCATCCCGTCAGCATCATCCCCTCAGGAGCATCATCACCCTCAGCAGCATCATCCCCTCAGCAGAATCACCTCAGCAGCAGCATCATCTCCTCAGCAGCAACATCCCCTCAGCAGCATAATCTCAGCGGCATCATTACCTCAGCAACATCATTCCTTCCGCAGCATCATCGCCTCAACTGCATCAGACACTCAGCAGCAGCATCCCCTCAGCAGCACCATTCCCTCAGGAGCATCACTTCAGCAGCATAATCCCCTCAGGCGCATCACCTCTGCAGCATCATCCTCTCAGCAGCATTATCCACTCAGCTGCATCACCTCAGCAGCATCATTAACTCAGCAAAATCATCCAATCAGCAACATCACCTCAGCAGCAGCATCACCTCCTTAGCAGAATCATCCCCTCCGCAGCATCATCACTTCAGCAGCTTCAGCCCCTCAGCAGCATCATCCTCTCAGCAGAACCATCCCCGCAGCAGCATCACATCAGCAACATAATCCTCTCAGTAGCATTATTCCCTCAGCAACATTACCTCAGCAACATCATTACCTCAGCAGCATCATCCTCCCAGCATCATCACCTCAGCAGCATCATCCCAAAAGCCACATCACCTCAGCAGCATCATCCCCTCAGCAGCATCACGTCAGCAGCATCAGCCCCCCAGCATTATCACCTCAGCAGCATCATCCCATCAGCAGCATCACCTCAGTGGCATCATTACCTCAGCAACATCGTCCCTTCAGCTGCATTATCCCATCAGCAGCATCATTACCTCAGCAGCATCATCCCCGCAGCAGAATTACTTCAGCAGCATCATTAACTCAGCAGCATCATCCCCTCAGCAGCATCACCTCAGCAGCATCATCCCCTCAGCAACATCACCTCAGCAGCATCATCCCAAAAGCCGCATCACCTCAGCTGCATCATCCCCTCAGCAGCATCACGTCAGCAGCATCATCCCCCCAGCATTATCACCTCAGCAGCATCATCCCATCAGCAGCATCACCTCAGTGGCATCATTACCTCAGCAACATCTTCCCTTCAGCTGCATCATCCCCTCAGCAGCATCATTACCTCAGCAGCATCATCCCCGCAGCAGAATTACTTCAGCAGCTTCATTACCTCAGCAGCATCATCATATCAGCAGCATCGACCCCTCAGCAGCATAAACTCAGCAGCATCATTCACTAGGCAACATCATCCCCTCAGCAGCATCAGCCCATCAGTAGCACCAGCCACTTAGCAGCATCAAATTAGCAGCATCATCCCTTCAGCATCATCACCTCAGCAGCATCATTACCTCAGCAGCATCATCACCGCAGCAGCATCATTACCTGAGCAGCATCGTCACATCAGCAGCATCATCCCGTCAGCATTTTCCGCTCAGGAGCATCTTCACCCTCAGCAGCATCATCCCCTCAGCAGCATCACCTCAGCAGAAGCATCACCTCCTGAGCAGCATCATCCCCGCTGCAGCATCATCACTTCAGCAGCTTCAGCCCCTCAGCAACATTATCCTCTCTGCAGCACCATCCCCTCAGCAGCATCAGCAGCATCATCCCCTCAGCAGCATCACCTAACCACCATAATCCTCTCAGTAGCATTATTCCCTCAGCAACATTACCTCAGCAACATCATTACCTCAGCAGCATCATCCCCTCAGCAGCATCATCCCCTCAGCAGCATCAAATCAGCAGCATCATTACCTCAGCAGCATCATCACCTCTGCAGCATCCTCACCTCAGCAGCATTATCCCGTCAGCATCATCTGCTCAGGAATATCGTCACCATCAGCAGCATCATCTCCTCAGCAGCATCTCCTCAGCAGCAGCATCATGCCCAAAGCAGCATCATCCTCTCAGCAGCATCATTACCTCAGCAGCATCTTCCGCTCAACAGCATCATCACCTCAGCTGCATCATCACCTCAGCAGCATCACCACCTCAGTAGCATCATCACCTCAGAAGCATCATTACCTCAGCAGGATCATCCTCTCAGCAGCATCATTACCTCAGCAGCATCCTCCCCTCAGCAGCATCATCACAACAGCAGCGTCATCACCTCAGCAGCATCACCACCTCAGTAGCATCATCACCTCAGCAGCATCATCACATCAGCAGCATCATCGTCTCAGCAGCAACATTACCTTAGAAGCATCGTCTCCTCAGCAGCATCATTACCTCAGCAGCATCAACCCAGAGCAGCATCGTCCCCTCAGCAGATTCACCACCTCAGCATCATCACCTCAGCAGCATTATCCTCTCAGCAGCATCATTACCTCAGCAGCATCATCACCTCAGCAGTATCATCTCCTCAGCAGCATCATCATCCCCTCAGCATCATCATCCCCTCAGTAGAATCATCACCTCCGCAGCATCATCCCCTCAGCAGCATCATGTCCTCAGCAGCATCATTGCCTCAGCAGCATCATCCCATCAGCAGCATCATCCCCTCAGCAGCAGCATCCCCTCAGCAGCATCCCCTCAGCAGCATCATCCTCTCAGCAGCATCATCCTCTCACAGCATCCCCTCAGCAGCATCATTACCTGAGAAGCATCATCCCCTCAGCAGCATCACCTCAGCAGCATCATTACCTCAGACGCAGCATCACCTCAGCAGCATCATCCCCTGAGCAGCATCATTACCTCAGCAGCATCATGCCTTCCGCAGCATTACCTCAGCAGCATCATTGCGTCAGCAGCATCATCCCGTCAGCATCATCCCCTCAGGAGCATCATCACCCTCAGCAGCATCATCCCCTCAGCAGAATCACCTCAGCAGCAGCATCATCTCCTCAGCAGCAACATCACCTCAGCAGCATAATCTCAGCGGCATCATTACCTCAGCAACATCATTCCTTCCGCAGCATCATCGCCTCAACAGCATCAGACACTCAGCAGCAGCATTCCCTCAGCAGCACCATTCCCTCAGGAGCATCACTTCAGCAGCATAATCCCCTCAGGAGCATCACCTCTGCAGCATCATCCTCTCAGCAGCATTATCCACTCAGCAGCATCACCTCAGCAGCATCATTAACTCAGCAAAATCATCCCCTCAGCAACATCACATCAGCAGCATCATCCCATCAGAAGCATCACCTCAGCAGCATCATTAAAGCAGCAGCATCATCCCCTCAGCAGCATCACCTCAGCAGCGTCAACACTTCAGCAGCATCATCCCTTCAGTAGCATCACCTCAGCAGCATCATCCCCCCAGCATCATCACCTCTGCAGCATCATCCCAAAAGCCGCATCACCTCAGCTGCATCATCCCCTCAGCAGCTTCACGTCAGCAGCATCATCCCCCCAGCATTATCACCTCAGCAGCATCATCCCATCAGCAGTATCACCTCAGTTGCATCATTACCTCAGCAACAGCTTCCCCTCAGCAGCATCACCTCAGCAGTGTTATTAACTCAACAGCATCATCACCTCAGCAGCATCATCCCCTCAGCAGCTTCATTACCTCAGCAGCATCATCCCCTCAGCATCATCACCTCAGCAGCATCATCTCCTCAGCAGCATCATCACCTCAGCAGCATCATTACCTCAGCAGCATCATCACATAAGCAGCATCATCCCGTCAGCATCATCCGCTCAGGAGCATCTTCACCCTCAGCAGCATCATTCCCTCAGCAGCATCACCTCAGCAGCAGCATCACCTCCTTAGCAGCGTCATCCCCTCCGCAGCATCATCAAATCAGCAGCTTCAGCCCCTCAGCAGCATCATCCCCTCAGCAGCATCAAATCAGCAGCATCATTACCTCAGCAGCATCATCACCTCTGCAGCATCCTCACCTAAGCAGCATTTTCCCGTCAGCATCATCCGCTCAGGAACATCGTCACCATCAGCAGCATCATCTCCTCAGCAGCATCTCCTCAGCAGCAGCATCATGCCCTCAGCAGCATCATCCTCTCAGCAGCATCATTGCCTCAGCAGCATCCTCCGCTCAGCAGCATCATCACCTCAGCAGCATCATCTCCTCAGCAGCATCATCACCTCAGCAGCATCATTACCTCAGCAGCATCATCACATCAGCAGCATCATCCCGTCAGCATCATCCGCTCAGGAGCATCTTCACCCTCAGCAGCATCATTCCCTCAGCAGCATCACCTCAGCAGCAGCATCACCTCCTTAGCAGCGTCATCCCCTCCGCAGCATCATCAAATCAGCAGCTTCAGCCCCTCAGCAGCATCATCCTATCAGCAGCACCATCCCCTCAGCAGCATCAGCAGCATCATCCCCTCAGCAGCATCACCTAAGCACCATAATCCTCTCAGTAGCAATATTCCCTCAGCAACATTAACTCAGCAACATCATTACCTCAGCAGCATCATCCCCTCAGCAGCATCATCCCCTCAGCAGCATCAAATCAGCAGCATCATTACCTCAGCAGCATCATCACCTCTGCAGCATCCTCACCTAAGCAGCATTATCCCGTCAGCATCATCCGCTCAGGAACATCGTCACCATCAGCAGCATCATCTCCTCAGCAGCAGCATCATGCCCTCAGCAGCATCATCCTCTCAGCAGCATCATTACCTCAGCAGCATCCTCCGCTCAGCAGCATCATCACCTCAGCTGCATCATCACCTCAGCAGCATCACCACCTCAGTAGCATCTTCACCTCAGAAGCATCATTACCTCAGCAGGATCATCCTCTCAGCAGCATCATTACCTGAGCAGCATCCTCCCCTCAGCAGCATCATCACAACAGCAGCATCATCACCTCAGCAGCATCACCAAATCAGTAGCATCATCACCTCAGCAGCATCATCACATCAGCAGCATCATCGTCTCAGCAGCAACATTACCTTAGAAGCATCATCCCCTCAGCAGCATCATTACCTCTGCAGCATCAACCCAAAGCAGCATCGTCCCCTCAGCAGATTCACCACCTCAGCATCATTACCTCAGCAGCATTATCCTCTCAGCAGCATCATTACCTCAGCATCATCATCACCTCAGCAGTATCATCTCCTCAGCAGCATCATCACCTCAGCAGCATCATTACCTCAGCAGCATCATCACATCAGCAGCATCATCCCGTCAGCATTATCCGCTCAGGAGCATCTTCACCCTCAGCAGCATCATTCCCTCAGCAGCATCACCTCAGCAGCAGCATCACCTCCGTAGCAGCATCATCCCCTCCGCAGCATCATCACTTCAGCAGCTTCAGCCCCTCAGCAGCATCATCCTATCAGCAGCACCATCCCCTCAGCAGCATCAGCAGCATCATCCCCTCAGCAGCATCACCTAAGCACCATAATCCTCTCAGTAACATTATTCCCTCAGCAACATTACCTCAGCAACATCATTACCTCAGCAGCATCATCCCCTCAGCAGCATCATCCCCTCAGCAGCATCAACTCAGCAGCATCATTACCTCAGCAGCATCATCACCTCTGCAGCATCCTCACCTCAGCAGCATTATCCCATCAGCATCATCCGCTCAGGAACATCGTCACCATCAGCAGCATCATCTCCTCAGCAGCATCTCCTCAGCAGCAGCATCATGCCCTCAGCAGCATCATCCTCTCAGCAGCATCATTACCTCAGCAGCATCCTCCGCTCAGCAGCATCATCACCTTAGCTGCATCATCACCTCAGCAGCATCACCACCTCAGTAGCATCATCACCTCAGAAGCATCATTACCTCAGCAGGATCATCCTCTCAGCAGCATCATTACCTCAGCAGCATCCTCCCCTCAGCAGCATCATCACAACAGCAGCATCATCGTCTCAGCTGCATCATCGTCTCAGCAGCAACATTACCTTAAAAGCATCATCCCCTTAGCAGCATCATTACCTCAGCAGCATCAACCCAGAGCAGCATCGTCCCGTCAGCAGATTCACCACCTCAGCATCATCACCTCAGCAGCATTATCCTCTCAGCAGCATCATTTCCTCAGCAGCATCATCACCTCAGCAGTATCATCTCCTCAGAAGCATCATCATCCCCTCAGCATCATCATCCCCTCAGTAGAATCATCACCTCCGCAGCATCATCCACTCAGCAGCATCATGTCCTCAGCAGCATCATTGCCTCAGCAGCATCATCCCATCAGCAGCATCATCCCCTCAGCAGCAGCATCCCCTCAGCAGCATCCCCTAAGCAGCATCATCCTCTCAGCAGCATCATCCTCTCACAGCATCCCCTCAGCAGCATCATTACCTGAGCAGCATCATCCCCTCAGCAGCATCACCTCAGCAGCATCATTACCTCAGACGCAGCATCACCTCAGCAGCATCATACCCTGAGCAGCATCATTACCTCAGCAGCATCATGCCTTCCGCAGCATTACCTCAGCAGCATCATTGCGTCAGCAGCACCATCCCGTCAGCATCATCCCCTAAGGAGCATCATCACCCTCAGCAGCATCATCCCCTCAGCAGAATCACCTCAGCAGCAGCATCATCTCCTCAGCAGCAACATCCCCTCAGCAGCATAATCTCAGCGGCATCATTACCTCAGCAACATCATCCCTTCCGCAGCATCATCGCCTCAACAGCGTCAGACCCTCAGCAGCAGCATCCCCTCAGCAGCACCATTCCCTCAGGAGCAACACTTCAGCAGCATAATCCCCTCAGGAGCATCACCTCTGCAGCATCATCCTCTCAGCAGCATTATCCACTCAGCAGCATCACCACAGCAGCATCATTAACTCAGCAAAATCATCCCCTCAGCAACATCACATCAGCAGCATCATCCCATCAGAAGCATCACCTCAGCAGCATCATTAAAGCAGCAGCATCATCCCCTCAGCAGCATCACCTCAGCAGCGTCAACACTTCAGCAGCATCATCCCTTAAGTAGCATCAGCTCACAGCATCATCCCCCCAGCATCATCACCACAGCAGCATCATCCCAAACGCCACATTACCTCTGCAGCATCATCCCCTCAGCAGCATCACCTCAGCAGCATCATCACCCAGCATCAAGACTTCAGCACCATCATCCCAAAAGCCGCATCACCTCAGCTGCATCATCCCCTCAGCTGCATCACGTCAGCAGCATCATCCCCCCAGCATTATCACCTCAGCAGCATCATCCCATCAGCAGCATCACCTCAGTGGCATCATTACCTCAGCAACATCTTCCCTTCAGCTGCATCATCCCCTCAGCAGCATCATTACCTCAGCAGCATCATCCCCGCAGCAGAATTACTTCAGCAGCATCATTACCTCAGCAGCATCATCATATCAGCATCTTCGACCCCTCAGCAGCATAACCTCAGCAGCATCATTCACTCGGCAACATCATTCCCTCAGCAGCATCAGCCCATCAGTAGCACCAGCCACTTAGCAGCATCAAATTAGCAGCATCATCCCCTCAGCAGCATCACCTCAGCAGCATTATTAACTCAACAGCATCATCACCTCAGCAGCATCATCCACTGAGCAGCTTCATTACCTCAGCAGCATCATCCCCTCAGCATCATCACCTCAGCAGCATCATTACCTCAGCAGCATCATCACCTCAGCAGCATCATTACCTCAGCAGCATCATCACATCAGCAGCACAATCCCGTCAGCATCATAAGCTCAGAAGCATCTTCACCCTCAGCAGCATCATCCCCTCAGCAGCATCACCTCAGCAGCAGCATCACCACCTTAGCAGCATCATCCCCTCCGCAGCATCATCACTTCAGCAGATTCAGCCCCTCAGCAGCATCATCCTATCAGCAGAACCATCCCCTCAGCAGCATCACTTCAGCAGCATCATCCCCTCAGCAGCATCACCTAAGCACCATAATCCTCTCAGTAGCATTATTCCCTCAGCAACATTACCTCAGCAACATCATTACCTCAGCAGCATCATCCACTCAGCAGCATCATCCCCTCAGCAGCATCAACTCAGCAGCATCATTACCTCAGCAGCATCATCCTCTCAGCAGCATCATCCTCTCACAGCATCCCCTCAGCAGCATCATTACCTGAGCAGCATCATCCCCTCAGCAGCATCACCACAGCCGCATCATTACCTCAGACGCAGCATCACCTCAGCAGCATCATCCCCTGAGCAGCATCATTACCTCAGCAGCATCATGCCTTCCGCAGCATTACCTCAGCAGCATCATTGCATCAGCAGCAGCATCCCGTCAGCATCATCCCCTCAGGAGCATCATCACCCTCAGCAGCATCATCCCCTCAGCAGAATCACCTCAGCAGCAGCATCATCTCCTCAGCAGCAACATCCCCTCAGCAGCATAATCTCAGCGGCATCATTACCTCAGCAACATCATCCCTTCCACAGCATCATCGCCTCAACACCATCAGACCCTCAGCAGCATCACCTCAGCAGCATCATCACCTCAGCAGCATCATCACCTCAGCAGAATCATCCCATCAGTAGCCTCACCGAAGCAGCATCATCCTATCAGCAGCATCATTACCTCAGCAGCAACATCCCCTCAGCAGCATCATTCCATCAGCAGCATCATTATCTGAGCAGCATCATCCCCTCAGCAGCATCATTACCTCAGCAGCATCCTCCCCTCAGCTGCATCATCACATCAGCAGCAACATCCCCGCAGCAGCTTCACCACCTCAGTAGCATCATCACCTCAGCAGCATCATCACATCAGCAGCATCATCGTCTCAGCAGCAACATTACCTCAGAAGCAT
This sequence comes from Carcharodon carcharias, assembly GCF_017639515.1. Classification (NCBI taxonomy): domain Eukaryota; kingdom Metazoa; phylum Chordata; class Chondrichthyes; order Lamniformes; family Lamnidae; genus Carcharodon; species Carcharodon carcharias. The sequence goes on from NC_054468.1 coordinate 105,933,793, forward strand.
CATCCCCTCAGCAGCATCATTACCTCAGCAGCATCAACCCACAGCAGCATCATCCCCTCAGCAGATTCACCACCTCAGCATCATCACCTCAGCAGCATTATCCTCTCAGCAGCATCATTACCTCAGCAGCATCATGACACCAGCACTATCATCTCCTCAGCAGCATCATCATCACCTCAGCATCATCATCCCATCAGTAGAATCATCACCTCCGCAGCATCATCCCCTCAGCAGCATCATGTCCTCAGCAGCATCATCGCCTCAGCAGCATCATCCCATCAGCAGCATCATCCCCTCGGCAGCAGCATCCCCTCGGCAGCATCCCCTCAGCAGCATCGTCCTCTCAGGAGCATTATCCTCTCACAGCTTCCCCTCAGCAGCATCATTACCAGAGCAGCATCATCCCCTCAGCAGCATCACCTCAGCAGCATCATTACCTCCGACGCAGCATCAAATCAGCAGCATCATTACCTGAGCAGCATCATTACCATAGCAGCATCATGCCCTACGTAGCATTACCTCAGCAGCATCATTGCATCAGCAGCATCATCCCGTCAGCATGATCCCCTCAGGAGCATCATCACCCTCAGCAGCATCATCCCCTCAGCAGAATCACCTCAGCAGCAGCATCATCTCCTCAGCAGCAACATCCCGTCAGCAGCATAATGTCAGCGGCATCATTACCTCCGCAACATCATCCCTTCCGCAGCATCATCGCCTCAACAGCATCAGACCCTCAGCAGCAGCATTCCCTCTGCAGCACCATTCCCTCAGGAGCATCACTTCAGCAGCATAATCCCCTCAGGAGCATCACCTCTGCAGCATCATCCTCTCAGCAGCATTATCCACTCAGCAGCATCACCTCAGCAGCATCATAAACTCAGCAGCATCATCCTCTCAGCAGCATCACATCAGCAGCATCATCCCATCAGCAGCATCACCTCAGCAGCATCATTAAAGCAGCAGCAACATCCCCTCAGCAGCATCACCTCAGCAGAGTCAACACTTCAGCAGCTTCATCCCTTCAGTAGCATCACCTCAGCAGCATCATCCCAAAAGCCACATCACCTCAGCTGCATCATCCCCTCAGCAGCATCACGTCAGCAGCATCATCCTCCTTGCATTATCACGTCAGCAGCATCATCCCATTTTCAGCATCACCTCAGTGGCATCATTACCTCAGCAACATCGTCCCTTCAGCTGCATCATCCCCTCAGCAGCATCATTACCTCAGCAGCATCATCCCCGCTGCAGAATTACTTCAGCAGCATCATTAACTCAGCAGCATCATCCCCTCAGCAGCAACACCTCAGCAGCATCATCCCCCCAGCATCATCGCCTCAGCAGCATCATCCCAAAAGCCGCATCACCTCAGCTGCATCAACCCCTCAGCAGCATCACGTCAGCAGCATCATCCCCCCAGCATTATCACGTCAGCAGCATCATCCCATCAGCAGAATCACCTCATTGGCATCATTACCTCAGCAACATCTTCCCTTCAGCTGCATCATCCCCTCAGCAGCATCATTACGTCAGCAGCATCATCCCCACAGCAGCATTACTTCAGCAGCATCATCCCCTGAGCAGCTTCATTACCTCAGCAGCATCATCCCCTCAGCATCATCACCTCAGCAGCATCATTACCTCAGCAGCATCATCACCTCAGCAGCATCATTACCTCAGCAGCATCATCTCATCAGCAGCATCATCGTCAGCATCATCCGCTCAGGAGCATCTTCACCCTCAGCAGCATCATCCCCTCAGCAGCATCACCTCAGCAGCAGCATCACCTCCTTAGCAGCATCATCCCCTCCGCAGCATCATCACCTCAGCAGCTTCAGCCCCTCAGCAGCATCATCCTCTCTGCAGCACCTTCCCCTCAGCAGTATCACTTCAGCAGCATCATCCCCTCAGCAGCATCACCTAAGCACCGTAATCCGCTCAGTAGCATTATTCCCTCAGCAACATTAACTCAGCAACATCATTACCTCAGCAGCATCATCACTTCAGCAGCATCATCCCCTCAGCAGCATCAAATCAGCAGCATCATTACCTCAGCAGCATCATTACCTCAGCAGCATCATCACCTCAGCAGCATTATCCCGTCAGCATCATCCGCTCAGGAACATCGTCACCATCAGCAGCATCATCTCCTCAGCAGCATCTCCTCAGCAGCAGCATCATGCCCTCCACAGCATCATCCTCTCCGCAGCATCAACTCCTCAGCAGCATAAGCCCCTCAGCAGCATTTACCCCTCAGCAGCACCATCCCCTCAGCAGCATCACATCAGCATCATCATCCCATCAGCAGCATTACAGCACCATAATCCTCTCAGCAGCATTATCACCTCAGCATCATCACCTCAGCAGCATAATTACCTCAGCTGCATCATCCCCTCAGCAGCATCACCTCAGCAGCATCATCACTTCAGCAGCATCATCACCTCAGCAGAATCATCCCTTCAGTAGCATCACCTAAGCAGCATCATCCTCTCAGCAGCATCATTACCACAGCAGCAACATCCCCTCAGCAGCATCATTCCATCAGCCGCATCATTACCTGGGCAGCATCATCGCCTCAGCAGCATCACCTCAGCAGCATCATTACCTCAGCAACAGCATCACCTCAGCAGCATCATCCCCTGAGCAGCTTCATTACCTCAGCAGCATCATCCCATCAGCAGCATTACATCAGCAGCATCCTTACCTCAGCAGCATCATCAACTCAGCAGCATCATCCCGTCAGCAACATCCCCTCACAGCATCATCACCCTCAGCAGCATCATCCCCTCAGCAGCATCACCTCAGCAGCAGCATCATCTCCTCAACAGCATCATGCCCTCAGCAGCATGGCATCAGCGGCATCATTACCTCAGCAGCATCATCCCCTCCGCAGCATCATCGCCTCAGCAGCATCAACCCCCCAGCAGCAGCACATCAGCAGCATCATCACCTCAGAAGCATCATCCTCTCAGCAGCATCATCACCTCAGCAGCATCATTCCTTCAGCAGCAGCCTCTCCTCAGCACCATCATTACGTCAGCAGCATCATTACATCAGCTGCATCATCACCTCAGCTGCATCTTCACCTCAGCAGGATCATCCTCTCAGCAGCATCATTACCTGAGCAGCATCCTCCCCTCAGCAGCATCATCACATCAGCAGCATCATCACCTCAGCAGCATCAGCACCTCAGTAGCATCATCACCTCAGCAGCATCATCACCTCAGCCGCATCATTGTCTGAGCAGCAACGTTACCTCAGAAGCATCATCCCCTCTGCAGCATCATTACCTCAGCAGCATCAACCCACAGCAGCATCGTCCCCTCAGCAGATTCACCACCTCAGCATCATCACCTCATCAGCATTATCCTCTCAGCAGCATCATTACCTCTGCAGCATCATCACCTCAGCAGTATCATCTCCTCAGCAGCATCATCATCCCCTCAGCATCATCATCCCCTCAGTAGAATCATCAACTCCGCAGCATCATCCCCTCAGCAGCATCATGTCCTCAGCAGCATCATCGCCTCAGCAGCATCATTCCATCAGCAGCATCATCCCCTCAGCAGCAGCATCCCCTCAGCAGCATCCCCTCAGCAGCATCATCCTCTCAGCAACAGCATCCCCTCAGCAGCATCATTACCTGAGCAGCATCATCCCCTCAGCAGCATCACCTCAGCAGCATCATTACCTCAGACGCAGCATCACCTCAGCAGCATCATCCCCTGAGCAGCATCATTTCCTCTGCAGCATCATGCCTTCTGCAGCATTACCTCAGCAGCATCATTGCGTCAGCAGCATCATCCCGTCAGCATCATCCCCTCAGGAGCATCATCACCCTCAGCAGCATCATCCCCTCAGCAGAATCACCTCAGCAGCAGCATCATCTCCTCAGCAGCAACATCCCCTCAGCAGCATAATCTCAGCGGCATCATTACCTCCGCAACATCATCCCTTCCGCAGCATCATCGCCTCAACAGCATCAGACCCTCAGCAGCAGCATTCCCTCTGCAGCACCATTCCCTCAGGAGCATCACTTCAGCAGCATAATCCCCTCAGGAGCATCACCTCTGCAGCATCATCCTCTCAGCAGCATTATCCACTCAGCAGCATCACCTCAGCAGCATCATAAACTCAGCAGCATCATCCTCTCAGCAGCATCACATCAGCAGCATCATCCCATCAGCAGCATCACCTCAGCAGCATCATTAAAGCAGCAGCAACATCCCCTCAGCAGCATCACCTCAGCAGAGTCAACACTTCAGCAGCTTCATCCCTTCAGTAGCATCACCTCAGCAGCATCATCCCAAAAGCCACATCACCTCAGCTGCATCATCCCCTCAGCAGCATCAAGTCAGCAGCATCATCCTCCTTGCATTATCACGTCAGCAGCATCATCCCATTTTCAGCATCACCTCAGTGGCATCATTACCTCAGCAACATCGTCCCTTCAGCTGCATCATCCCCTCAGCAGCATCATTACCTCAGCAGCATCATCCCCGCTGCAGAATTACTTCAGCAGCATCATTAACTCAGCAGCATCATCCCCTCAGCAGCAACACCTCAGCAGCATCATCCCCCCAGCATCATCGCCTCAGCAGCATCATCCCAAAAGCCGCATCACCTCAGCTGCATCAACCCCTCAGCAGCATCACGTCAGCAGCATCATCCCCCAAGCATTATCACGTCAGCAGCATCATCCCATCAGCAGAATCACCTCATTGGCATCATTACCTCAGCAACATCTTCCCTTCAGCTGCATCATCCCCTCAGCAGCATCATTACGTCAGCAGCATCATCCCCACAGCAGCATTACTTCAGCAGCATCATCCCCTGAGCAGCTTCATTACCTCAGCAGCATCATCCCCTCAGCATCATCACCTCAGCAGCATCATTACCTCAGCAGCATCATCACCTCAGCAGCATCATTACCTCAGCAGCATCATCTCATCAGCAGCATCATCCCGTCAGCATCATCCGCTCAGGAGCATCTTCACCCTCAGCAGCATCATCCCCTCAGCAGCATCACCTCAGCAGCAGCATCACCTCCTTAGCAGCATCATCCCCTCCGCAGCATCATCACCTCAGCAGCTTCAGCCCCTCAGCAGCATCATCCTCTCTGCAGCACCTTCCCCTCAGCAGTATCACTTCAGCAGCATCATCCCCTCAGCAGCATCACCTAAGCACCGTAATCCGCTCAGTAGCATTATTCCCTCAGCAACATTAACTCAGCAACATCATTACCTCAGCAGCATCATCACTTCAGCAGCATCATCCACTCAGCAGCATCAAATCAGCAGCATCATTACCTCAGCAGCATCATTACCTCAGCAGCATCATCACCTCAGCAGCATTATCCCGTCAGCATCATCCGCTCAGGAACATCGTCACCATCAGCAGCATCATCTCCTCAGCAGCATCTCCTCAGCAGCAGCATCATGCCCTCCACAGCATCATCCTCTCCGCAGCATCAACTCCTCAGCAGCATAAGCCCCTCAGCAGCATTTACCCCTCAGCAGCACCATCCCCTCAGCAGCATCACATCAGCATCATCATCCCATCAGCAGCATTACAGCACCATAATCCTCTCAGCAGCATTATCACCTCAGCATCATCACCTCAGCAGCATAATTACCTCAGCTGCATCATCCCCTCAGCAGCATCACCTCAGCAGCATCATCACTTCAGCAGCATCATCACCTCAGCAGAATCATCCCTTCAGTAGCATCACCTAAGCAGCATCATCCTCTCAGCAGCATCATTACCACAGCAGCAACATCCCCTCAGCAGCATCATTCCATCAGCCGCATCATTACCTGAGCAGCATCATCGCCTCAGCAGCATCACCTCAGCAGCATCATTACCTCAGCAACAGCATCACCTCAGCAGCATCATCCCCTGAGCAGCTTCATTACCTCAGCAGCATCATCCCATCAGCAGCATTACATCAGCAGCATCCTTACCTCAGCAGCATCATCAACTCAGCAGCATCATCCCGTCAGCAACATCCGCTCACAGCATCATCACCCTCAGCAGCAGCATCCACTCAGCAGCATCACCTCAGCAGCAGCATCATCTCCTCAGCAGCATCATGCCCTCAGCAGCATGGCATCAGCGGCATCATTACCTCAGCAGCATCATCCCCTCCGCAGCATCATCGCCTCAGCAGCATCAACCCCCCAGCAGCAGCACATCAGCAGCATCATCACCTCAGAAGCATCATCCTCTCAGCAGCATCATCACCTCAGCAGCATCATTCCTTCAGCAGCAGCCTCTCCTCAGCACCATCATTACGTCAGCAGCATCATTACATCAGCTGCATCATCACCTCAGCTGCATCTTCACCTCAGCAGGATCATCCTCTCAGCAGCATCATTACCTGAGCAGCATCCTCCCCTCAGCAGCATCATCACATCAGCAGCATCATCACCTCAGCAGCATCAGCACCTCAGTAGCATCATCACCTCAGCAGCATCATCACCTCAGCCGCATCATTGTCTGAGCAGCAACGTTACCTCAGAAGCATCATCCACTCTGCAGCATCATTACCTCAGCAGCATCAACCCACAGCAGCATCGTCCCCTCAGCAGATTCACCACCTCAGCATCATCACCTCATCAGCATTATCCTCTCAGCAGCATCATTACCTCTGCAGCATCATCACCTCAGCAGTATCATCTCCTCAGCAGCATCATCATCCCCTCAGCATCATCATCCCCTCAGTAGAATCATCAACTCCGCAGCATCATCCCCTCAGCAGCATCATGTCCTCAGCAGCATCATCGCCTCAGCAGCATCATTCCATCAGCAGCATCATCCCCTCAGCAGCAGCATCCCCTCAGCAGCATCCCCTCAGCAGCATCATCCTCTCAGCAACAGCATCCCCTCAGCAGCATCATTACCTGAGCAGCATCATCCCCTCAGCAGCATCACCTCAGCAGCATCATTACCTCAGACGCAGCATCACCTCAGCAGCATCATCCCCTGAGCAGCATCATTTCCTCTGCAGCATCATGCCTTCTGCAGCATTACCTCAGCAGCATCATTGCGTCAGCAGCATCATCCCGTCAGCATCATCCCCTCAGGAGCATCATCACCCTCAGCAGCATCATCCCCTCAGCAGAATCACCTCAGCAGCAGCATCATCTCCTCAGCAGCAACATCCCCTCAGCAGCATAATCTCAGCGGCATCATTACCTCAGCAACATCATCCCTTCTGCAGCATCATCGCCTCAACAGCATCAGACCCTCAGCAGCAACATCCCCTCAGCAGCACCATTCCCTCAGGAGCATCGCCTCAGCAGCATCATCCTCTCAGCAGCATTATCCACTCAGCAGCATCACCTCAGCAGCATCATTAACTCAGCAGCATCATCCCCTCAGCAGCATCACATCAGCAGCATCATCCCATCAGCAGCATCACCTCAGCAGCATCATTAAAGCAGCAGCATCATCCCCTCAGCAGCATCACCTTAGCAGCGTCAACACTTCAGCAGCATCATCCCTTCAGTAGCATCACCTAAGCAGCATCATCCCCCCAGCATCTTCACCTGAGCAGCATCCTCCCAAAAGCCACATCACCTCAGCTGCATCATCCCCTCAGCAGCATCACGTCAGCAGCATCATCCCCCCAGCATTATCACCTCAGCAGCATCATACCATCAGCAGCATCAGCTCAGTGGCAGCATTACCTCAGCAACATCGTCCCTTCAGCTGCATCATCCCCTCAGCAGCATCATCACCCTCAGCAGCATCATCCCCTCAGCAGAATTACTTCAGCAGCATCATGACCTCAGCAGCATCATCCCCTCAGCAGCATCACCTCAGCAGCATCATCCTCCCAGCATCATCACCTCAGCAGCATCATCCCAAAAGCCGCATCACCTCAGCTGCATCATCCCCTCAGCAGCATCTCGTCAGCAGCATCATCCCCCCAGCATTATCACGTCAGCAGGATCATCCTCTCAGCAGCATCATCACCTCAACAGCATCATCACCTCAGGAGCATCATCCCCTGAGCAACATCATCCCCTGAGCAGACACAACATCTCAGAAGCACATCCACTACAGCAGCATCATTACCTCTAAAGCATCATACTCTCAGCAGCATCACCTCAGCAGCATCATCACCTCAGCAGCAGCATCCCCTCAGCAGCATCAGCACACCAGCAGCATCATCTCCTCAGCATCATCACCTCAGCAAGATCATCCCCTCAGCAGAATCATTACCTCAACAGCATCATCCCCTCAGGAGAGTCCCCTCAGCAGCATCATCAGCTCAGCAGCATCAGCCCCTCAGCAAAACCATCCCCTCAGCAGCATCACCTCAGCCGCATCATCCCCTCAGCAGCATCCCCTCAGCAGCATCATCCCCTCAGCAGCATCACCGCAGCAGTATCATTACCTCAGCAGCAACATCCCCTTAGCTTCATCATTACGTTAGCAGCATCATTAATTCAGCAGAATCTTCACTTCAGCAGCATCATCACATCAGCAGGATCATCCTCTCAGCAGTATCTTTACCTCAGCAGCATCATCCCCTCAGCAGCATCACCACCTCAGCAGCATCATTACCTCAGCAGCATCATCCCCACGGCAGCATCATCCCCTCAGCAGCATCACCTCAGCGGCATCATCCCCTCAGCAGCAAACCCTCAGCAGCATCATTCTCTAAGCAGCATCATCCCCTCAGCAGCATCACCTCAACAGCTTCATTACCTCAGCAGCATCATCCCCTTAGCAGCATCATTACCTCAGCAGCATCATTACCTCAGCAGCATCATCATCTCAGGAGCGTCGTCCTATCAGCAGCATCATCCCCTCAGCAGCATCATGTCCTCAGCAGCATCATCGCCTCAGCAGCAACATCCCATCAGCAGCACCTTCCCCTCAGCAGCAGCATCCTCTCAGCAGCATCCCCTCAGCAGCATCATCCTCTCAGCAGCATCATCCTCTCTTCAGCATCCCCTCAGCAGCACCATCACCTCAGCAGCATCATCCCCTCAGCAGCATCACCACCTCACCAGCATCATTACCTCAGCAGCATCATCCCCACGGCAGCATCATCCCCTCAGCAGCATCACCTCAGCGGCATCATCCCCTCAGCAGCAAACCCTCAGCAGCATCATTCTCTAAGCAGCATCATCCCCTCAGCAGCATCACATCAACAGCATCATTACCTCAGCAGCATCATCCCCTTAACAGCATCATCCCCTCAGCCTCATCATGTCCTCAGCAGCATCATCGCCTCAGCAGCATCATCCCATCAGCAGCATCATCCCCTCAGCAGCAGCATCCCCTCAGCATCATCCCCTCAGCAGCATCATGTCCTCAGCAGCATCATCGCCTCAGCAGCATCATTCCATCAGCAGCATCATCCCCTCAGCAGCGGCATCCCCTCAGCAGCATCCCCTCAGCAGCATCATCCTCTCAGCAACAGCATCCCCTCAGCAGCATCATTACCTGAGCAGCATCATCCCCTCAGCAGCATCACCTCAGCAGCATCATTACCTCAGACGCAGCATCACCTCAGCAGCATCATCCCCTGAGCAGCATCATTTCCTCTGCAGCATCATGCCTTCTGCAGCATTACCTCAGCAGCATCATTGCGTCAGCAGCATCATCCCGTCAGCATCATCCCCTCAGGAGCATCATCACCCTCAGCAGCATCATCCCCTCAGCAGAATCACCTCAGCAGCAGCATCATCTCCTCAGCAGCAACATCCCCTCAGCAGCATAATCTCAGCGGCATCATTACCTCCGCAACATCATCCCTTCCGCAGCATCATCGCCTCAACAGCATCAGACCCTCAGCAGCAGCATTCCCTCTGCAGCACCATTCCCTCAGGAGCATCACTTCAGCAGCATAATCCCCTCAGGAGCATCACCTCTGCAGCATCATCCTCTCAGCAGCATTATCCACTCAGCAGCATCACCTCAGCAGCATCATAAACTCAGCAGCATCATCCTCTCAGCAGCATCACATCAGCAGCATCATCCCATCAGCAGCATCACCTCAGCAGCATCATTAAAGCAGCAGCAACATCCCCTCAGCAGCATCACCTCAGCAGAGTCAACACTTCAGCAGCTTCATCCCTTCAGTAGCATCACCTCAGCAGCATCATCCCAAAAGCCACATCACCTCAGCTGCATCATCCCCTCAGCAGCATCAAGTCAGCAGCATCATCCCCCCAGCATTATCACGTCAGCAGCATCATCCCATTTTCAGCATCACCTCAGTGGCATCATTACCTCAGCAACATCGTCCCTTCAGCTGCATCATCCCCTCAGCAGCATCATTACCTCAGCAGCATCATCCCCGCTGCAGAATTACTTCAGCAGCATCATTAACTCAGCAGCATCATCCCCTCAGCAGCAACACCTCAGCAGCATCATCCCCCCAGCATCATCGCCTCAGCAGCATCATCCCAAAAGCCGCATCACCTCAGCTGCATCAACCCCTCAGCAGCATCACGTCAGCAGCATCATCCCCCAAGCATTATCACGTCAGCAGCATCATCCCATCAGCAGAATCACCTCATTGGCATCATTACCTCAGCAACATCTTCCCTTCAGCTGCATCATCCCCTCAGCAGCATCATTACGTCAGCAGCATCATCCCCACAGCAGCATTACTTCAGCAGCATCATCCCCTGAGCAGCTTCATTACCTCAGCAGCATCATCCCCTCAGCATCATCACCTCAGCAGCATCATTACCTCAGCAGCATCATCACCTCAGCAGCATCATTACCTCAGCAGCATCATCTCATCAGCAGCATCATCCCGTCAGCATCATCCGCTCAGGAGCATCTTCACCCTCAGCAGCATCATCCCCTCAGCAGCATCACCTCAGCAGCAGCATCACCTCCTTAGCAGCATCATCCCCTCCGCAGCATCATCACCTCAGCAGCTTCAGCCCCTCAGCAGCATCATCCTCTCTGCAGCACCTTCCCCTCAGCAGTATCACCTCAGCAGCATCATTGCGTCAGCAGCATCATCCCGTCAGCATCATCCCCTCAGGAGCATCATCACCCTCAGCAGCATCATCCCCTCAGCAGAATCACCTCAGCAGCAGCATCATCTCCTCAGCAGCAACATCCCCTCAGCAGCATAATCTCAGCGGCATCATTACCTCCGCAACATCATCCCTTCCGCAGCATCATCGCCTCAACAGCATCAGACCCTCAGCAGCAGCATTCCCTCTGCAGCACCATTCCCTCAGGAGCATCACTTCAGCAGCATAATCCCCTCAGGAGCATCACCTCTGCAGCATCATCCTCTCAGCAGCATTATCCACTCAGCAGCATCACCTCAGCAGCATCATAAACTCAGCAGCATCATCCTCTCAGCAGCATCACATCAGCAGCATCATCCCATCAGCAGCATCACCTCAGCAGCATCATTAAAGCAGCAGCAACATCCCCTCAGCAGCATCACCTCAGCAGAGTCAACACTTCAGCAGCTTCATCCCTTCAGTAGCATCACCTCAGCAGCATCATCCCAAAAGCCACATCACCTCAGCTGCATCATCCCCTCAGCAGCATCAAGTCAGCAGCATCATCCTCCTTGCATTATCACGTCAGCAGCATCATCCCATTTTCAGCATCACCTCAGTGGCATCATTACCTCAGCAACATCGTCCCTTCAGCTGCATCATCCCCTCAGCAGCATCATTACCTCAGCAGCATCATCCCCGCTGCAGAATTACTTCAGCAGCATCATTAACTCAGCAGCATCATCCCCTCAGCAGCAACACCTCAGCAGCATCATCCCCCCAGCATCATCGCCTCAGCAGCATCATCCCAAAAGCCGCATCACCTCAGCTGCATCAACCCCTCAGCAGCATCACGTCAGCAGCATCATCCCCCAAGCATTATCACGTCAGCAGCATCATCCCATCAGCAGAATCACCTCATTGGCATCATTACCTCAGCAACATCTTCCCTTCAGCTGCATCATCCCCTCAGCAGCATCATTACGTCAGCAGCATCATCCCCACAGCAGCATTACTTCAGCAGCATCATCCCCTGAGCAGCTTCATTACCTCAGCAGCATCATCCCCTCAGCATCATCACCTCAGCAGCATCATTACCTCAGCAGCATCATCACCTCAGCAGCATCATTACCTCAGCAGCATCATCTCATCAGCAGCATCATCCCGTCAGCATCATCCGCTCAGGAGCATCTTCACCCTCAGCAGCATCATCCCCTCAGCAGCATCACCTCAGCAGCAGCATCACCTCCTTAGCAGCATCATCCCCTCCGCAGCATCATCACCTCAGCAGCTTCAGCCCCTCAGCAGCATCATCCTCTCTGCAGCACCTTCCCCTCAGCAGTATCACTTCAGCAGCATCATCCCCTCAGCAGCATCACCTAAGCACCGTAATCCGCTCAGTAGCATTATTCCCTCAGCAACATTAACTCAGCAACATCATTACCTCAGCAGCATCATCACTTCAGCAGCATCATCCACTCAGCAGCATCAAATCAGCAGCATCATTACCTCAGCAGCATCATTACCTCAGCAGCATCATCACCTCAGCAGCATTATCCCGTCAGCATCATCCGCTCAGGAACATCGTCACCATCAGCAGCATCATCTCCTCAGCAGCATCTCCTCAGCAGCAGCATCATGCCCTCCACAGCATCATCCTCTCCGCAGCATCAACTCCTCAGCAGCATAAGCCCCTCAGCAGCATTTACCCCTCAGCAGCACCATCCCCTCAGCAGCATCACATCAGCATCATCATCCCATCAGCAGCATTACAGCACCATAATCCTCTCAGCAGCATTATCACCTCAGCATCATCACCTCAGCAGCATAATTACCTCAGCTGCATCATCCCCTCAGCAGCATCACCTCAGCAGCATCATCACTTCAGCAGCATCATCACCTCAGCAGAATCATCCCTTCAGTAGCATCACCTAAGCAGCATCATCCTCTCAGCAGCATCATTACCACAGCAGCAACATCCCCTCAGCAGCATCATTCCATCAGCCGCATCATTACCTGAGCAGCATCATCGCCTCAGCAGCATCACCTCAGCAGCATCATTACCTCAGCAACAGCATCACCTCAGCAGCATCATCCCCTGAGCAGCTTCATTACCTCAGCAGCATCATCCCATCAGCAGCATTACATCAGCAGCATCCTTACCTCAGCAGCATCATCAACTCAGCAGCATCATCCCGTCAGCAACATCCCCTCACAGCATCATCACCCTCAGCAGCATCATCCCCTCAGCAGCATCACCTCAGCAGCAGCATCATCTCCTCAGCAGCATCATGCCCTCAGCAGCATGGCATCAGCGGCATCATTACCTCAGCAGCATCATCCCCTCCGCAGCATCATCGCCTCAGCAGCATCAACCCCCCAGCAGCAGCACATCAGCAGCATCATCACCTCAGAAGCATCATCCTCTCAGCAGCATCATCACCTCAGCAGCATCATTCCTTCAGCAGCAGCCTCTCCTCAGCACCATCATTACGTCAGCAGCATCATTACATCAGCTGCATCATCACCTCAGCTGCATCTTCACCTCAGCAGGATCATCCTCTCAGCAGCATCATTACCTGAGCAGCATCCTCCCCTCAGCAGCATCATCACATCAGCAGCATCATCACCTCAGCAGCATCAGCACCTCAGTAGCATCATCACCTCAGCAGCATCATCACCTCAGCCGCATCATTGTCTGAGCAGCAACGTTACCTCAGAAGCATCATCCCCTCTGCAGCATCATTACCTCAGCAGCATCAACCCACAGCAGCATCGTCCCCTCAGCAGATTCACCACCTCAGCATCATCACCTCATCAGCATTATCCTCTCAGCAGCATCATTACCTCTGCAGCATCATCACCTCAGCAGTATCATCTCCTCAGCAGCATCATCATCCCCTCAGCATCATCATCCCCTCAGTAGAATCATCAACTCCGCAGCATCATCCCCTCAGCAGCATCATGTCCTCAGCAGCATCATCGCCTCAGCAGCATCATTCCATCAGCAGCATCATCCCCTCAGCAGCAGCATCCCCTCAGCAGCATCCCCTCAGCAGCATCATCCTCTCAGCAACAGCATCCCCTCAGCAGCATCATTACCTGAGCAGCATCATCCCCTCAGCAGCATCACCTCAGCAGCATCATTACCTCAGACGCAGCATCACCTCAGCAGCATCATCCCCTGAGCAGCATCATTTCCTCTGCAGCATCATGCCTTCTGCAGCATTACCTCAGCAGCATCATTGCGTCAGCAGCATCATCCCGTCAGCATCATCCCCTCAGGAGCATCATCACCCTCAGCAGCATCATCCCCTCAGCAGAATCACCTCAGCAGCAGCATCATCTCCTCAGCAGCAACATCCCCTCAGCAGCATAATCTCAGCGGCATCATTACCTCAGCAACATCATCCCTTCTGCAGCATCATCGCCTCAACAGCATCAGACCCTCAGCAGCAACATCCCCTCAGCAGCACCATTCCCTCAGGAGCATCGCCTCAGCAGCATCATCCTCTCAGCAGCATTATCCCCTCAGCAGCATCATCCCCTCAGCAGCATCACCGCAGCAGTATCATTACCTCAGCAGCAACATCCCCTTAGCTTCATCATTACGTTAGCAGCATCATTAATTCAGCAGAATCTTCACTTCAGCAGCATCATCACATCAGCAGGATCATCCTCTCAGCAGTATCTTTACCTCAGCAGCATCATCCCCTCAGCAGCATCACCACCTCAGCAGCATCATTACCTCAGCAGCATCATCCCCACGGCAGCATCATCCCCTCAGCAGCATCACCTCAGCGGCATCATCCCCTCAGCAGCAAACCCTCAGCAGCATCATTCTCTAAGCAGCATCATCCCCTCAGCAGCATCACCTCAACAGCTTCATTACCTCAGCAGCATCATCCCCTTAGCAGCATCATTACCTCAGCAGCATCATTACCTCAGCAGCATCATCATCTCAGGAGCGTCGTCCTATCAGCAGCATCATCCCCTCAGCAGCATCATGTCCTCAGCAGCATCATCGCCTCAGCAGCAACATCCCATCAGCAGCACCTTCCCCTCAGCAGCAGCATCCTCTCAGCAGCATCCCCTCAGCAGCATCATCCTCTCAGCAGCATCATCCTCTCTTCAGCATCCCCTCAGCAGCACCATCACCTCAGCAGCATCATCCCCTCAGCAGCATCACCACCTCACCAGCATCATTACCTCAGCAGCATCATCCCCACGGCAGCATCATCCCCTCAGCAGCATCACCTCAGCGGCATCATCCCCTCAGCAGCAAACCCTCAGCAGCATCATTCTCTAAGCAGCATCATCCCCTCAGCAGCATCACATCAACAGCATCATTACCTCAGCAGCATCATCCCCTTAACAGCATCATCCCCTCAGCCTCATCATGTCCTCAGCAGCATCATCGCCTCAGCAGCATCATCCCATCAGCAGCATCATCCCCTCAGCAGCAGCATCCCCTCAGCAGCATCCCCTCAGCAGCATCATCCTCTCAGCAGCATCATCCTCTCACAGCATCCCCTCAGCAGCATCATTATCTGAGCAGCATCATCCCCTCAGCAGCATCACCTCAGCAGCATCATTACCTCAGACGCAGCATCACCTCAGCAGCATCACCTCAGCAGCATCATTACCTCAGCAGCATCATGCCTTCCGCAGCATTACCTCAGCAGCATGATTGCGTCAGCAGCATCATCCCGTCAGCATCATCCCCTCAGGAGCATCATCACCCTCAGCAGCATCATCCCCTCAGCAGAATCACCTCAGCAGCAGCATCATCTACTCAGCAGCAACATCCCCTCATCAGCATAATCTCAGCGGCATCATCCCCCCAGCATCATCACCTCAGCAGCATCATCCCAAAAGCCGCATCACCTCAGCTGCATCATCCCCTCAGCAGCATCACGTCAGCAGCATCATCCCCCCAGCATTATCACCTCAGCAAGATCATCCTCTCAGCAGCATCAGCACCTCAACAGCATCATCACCTCAGGGGCATCATCCTCTGAGCAACATCATCCCCTGAGCAGCATCATCATCTCAGAAGCACCTCCACTACAGCAGCATCATTACCTCTAAAGCATCATACTCTCAGCAGCATCACCTCAGCAGCATCATCACCTCGGCAGCAGCATCCCCTCAGCAGCATCAGCACATCAGCAGCATCATCTCCTCAGCATCATCACCTCAGCAAGATCATCCCCTCAGCAGAATCATTACCTCAACAGCATCATCCCCTCAGGAGCATCCCCTCAGCAGCATCATCAGCTCAGCAGCATCAGCCCCTCAGCAAAACCATTCCCTCAGCAGCATCCCCTCAGCAGCATCATCCCCTCAGCAGCATCACCGCAGCAGTATCATTACCTCAGCAGCAACATTCCCTTCGCTAAATCATTACGTCAGCAGCATCATTAATTCAGCAGAATCTTCACCTCAGCAGCATCATCACCTCAGCAGGATCATCCTCTCAGCAGTATCATTACCTCAGCAGCATCATCCCCTCAGCAGCAACATCACCTCAGCAGCATCATCCCCTCAGCAGCATCACCTCAGCGGCATCATCCCCTCAGCAGCAAACCCTCAGCAGCATCATTCTCTAAGCAGCATCATCCCCTCAGCAGCATCACCTCAACAGCTTCATTACCTCAGCAGAATCATCCCCTTAGCAGCATCATTACCTCAGCAGCATCATTACCTCAGCAGCATCATCATCTCAGGAGCATCGTCCCCTCAGCAGCATCATCCCCTCAGCAGCATCATCACCTCAGTAGCATCATCACCTCAGCAACATCACCTCAGCAGTATCATCGTCTCAGCAGGAACATTACCCCAGCTGCAAGAACCCCTCAGCAGCATTACCAGCTCAGCAGCATCATCACCTCAGCAGCATCATCCTCGCAGCAGCATCATTACCTCAGCAGCATCATCGCCTCAGCAGCATCATCCCCTCAGCAGCATCATCCCCGCAGTAGAATCATCACCTCAGCAGCATCATCCACTCAGCAGCATCATGCCCTCAGCAGCATCATCGCCTCAGCAGCATCATCCCGTCAGCAGCAGCATCCCCTCAGCAGCGGCATCCCCTCAGCAGCGGCATCCCCTCAGCAGCATCCCCTCAGCAGCAGCATCCTCGCAGCAGCATCATCCTCTCAGCAGCATCATTCCCGCAGCAGCATCATTACATGAGCAGCATAATCCCCTCAGCAGCATCACCGCAGCAGCATCATTAACTCAGCAACATCATCACCTCAGTAGAATCATCGCCTCAGCTGCATCATCCCCTCAGCAGCATCATTACCTCAAAAGCAAAATCCTATCAGCAGTATCAAGTCAGCAGCATCATCACCTCTGCAGTAGCATCCCCTCAGAAACGTCAGCACATCGGCAGCATCATCCCCTCAGCATCATCACCTCAGCAGGATCATCCCCTCAGTACAATCATTACCTCAATAGCATCAACCACTCAGTAGCATCCCCTCAGCACCATCAGCAGCTCAGCAGCAGTAGCCCTTGAGCAATAACATCCCCTCAGCAGCATCACCTCAGCCACATCATCACCTCTGCAGCAACCCCTCAGCAGCATCATCCTCGAAGCAGCATCATCCCCTCAGCAGCATCACCTCAGCAGCATCATTAACTCAGCAGCACCATCCCCTCAGCAGCATCATTACCTCAGCAGTATCTTCACCTCAGCAGCATCATCACCGCAGCAGGATCATCCACTCAGCAGCATCATTACCTCAGCAGCATCATCCCCTCAGCAGCATCATCAACTCAGCAACACCATCCCCTCAGCAGCATCACCACCTCAGCAGCATCATCACCTCAGCAGCTTCATAACCTCAGCAGTATTATCCCCTCAGCAGCATCAGCACCTCAGTAGCATCATCACCTCAGTAGCATCATTCCCTCAGCAGCATCTTCCCCTCAGCAGCATCATCCTCTCAGAAACACCACCACCACAGCAGCATCATTACCTCAAAAGCAAAATCCTATCAGCAGCATCACGTCAGCAGCACCTTCACCTCTGCAGTAACATCCCCTCAGCAGCGTCAGCACATCAGCAGCATCATCTCCTCAGCATCATCACCTCAGCAGGATCATCCCCTCAGGAGAATCATTACCTCAACAGCATCATACCCTCAGCAGCAAACCCTCAGCAGCATCATCCTAGAAGCAGCATCATCCCCTCCGCATCATCACCTCAGCAGCATCATTACCTCAGCAGCATCATCCCCTCAGCATCATCATTACCTCAGCAGCATCATAATTTCAGCAGCATCATCCCCTGAGCAGCATCATTACCTCAGCAGCATCATCACCTCAGCAGCATTATCACCTCAGCAGCATACGGTCAGGAGCATCATCGCCCTCAGCAGCATCATCTCCTCAGCAGGATCACCTCAGCAGCAGCATCATATCCTCAGCAGCATCATCCCCTCAACAGCATCATCGCCTCAGCAGCATCAGCCCCTCAGCAGCATCATCCTCGAAGCAGCATCATCCCCTCAGCAGCATCACCTCAGCAGCATCATTAACTCAGCAGCATCATTCCCTCAGCAGCATCATTACCTCAGCAGTATCTTCACCTCAGCAGCATCATCACCGCAGCAGGATCATCCACTCAGCAGCATCATTACCTCAGCAGCATCATCCCCTCAGCAGCATCATCAACTCAGCAACACCATCCCCTCAGCAGCATCACCACCTCAGCAGCATCATCACCTCAGCATCTTCATAACCTCAGCAGTATTATCCCCTCAGCAGCATCAGCACCTCAGTAGCATCATCACCTCAGTAGCATCATTCCCTTAGCAGCATCTTCCCCTCAGCAGCATCATCCTCTCAGAAACACCACCACCACAGCAGCATCATTACCTCAAAAGCAAAATCCTATCAGCAGCATCACGTCAGCAGCACGTTCACCTCTGCAGTAACATCCCCTCAGCAGCGTCAGCACATCAGCAGCATCATCTCCTCAGCATCATCACCTCAGCAGGATCATCCCCTCAGGAGAATCATTACCTCAACAGCATCATACCCTCTGCAGCAAACCCTCAGCAGCATCATCCTCGAAGCAGCATCATCCCCTCAGCAGCATCACCTCAGCAGAATCATTACCTCAGCCGCATCATCATCTCAGCAGCATCATCCCCTCAGAAGAATCACTTCAGCAGCATCATTCCTTCAGCAGCATCTTCCCCTGAGCAGCATCATCCTCTCAGAAAAACCAACACCTCAGCAGCATCATTACCTCAAAAGCAAAATCCTATCAGCAGCATCACGTCAGCAGCACCATCACCTCTGCAGTAGCATCCCCTCAGCAGCGTCAGCACATCAGCAGGATCATCCTCTCAGGAGAATCATTACCTCAAAAGCATCATACCCTCAGCAGCATCATTACCTCAGCAGCGTCATCCCCTCAGCAGCATCATTACCTCAGCAACATCATCACTTCAGCAGCATCATCCCCTGAGCAGCATCATTACCTCAGCAGCATCATCACCTCAGCAGCATTATCACCTCAGCAGCATACGCTCAGGAGCATCATCGCCCTCAGCAGCATCATCTCCTCAGCAGGATCACATCTACAGCAGCATCATCCCCTCAGCAGCATCATCCCCTCCGCAGCATCATCGCCTCAGCAGCATCAGCCCCTCAGCAGCATCACTTCAGCAGCATCATCCTCTCAGCAGCATTACCTCAACACCATAATCCTGTCAGCAGCATTATCCTCTCAACATCATCACCACAGCAGCATTAGCCCCTCAGCAGCACCAGCCCCTCAGCAGCATCACCTTAGAAGCATCATCCCCTAAGCAGCATCACCACAGCAGCATCATTACCTCAGCAGCATCATCACCTCAGCAGCATCATCCCCTCAGAAGAATCACTTCAGCAGCATCATTAACTCAGCAGCATCATCCCCGAGCAGCATTATTGCCTCAGCAGCATCATCCCCTCAGCCGCATTACCTCAGCAGCATCATTACCTCAGCAGCATCATCGCCTCAGCAGCATCATTACCTCAGCAGCCTCATCACATCAGCAGCATCATCCGCTGAGGAGCATCTTCACCCTCAGCAGCATCATCCCCTCAGCAGCATCACCTCCGCAGCAGTATCATCTCCTTAGCAGCATCATCCCCTCCGCAGCATCATCACATCAGCAGCTTCAGCCCCTCAGCAGCATCATCCCCTCAGCAGCATCACCTAAGCACCATAATCCTCTCAGTAGCATTATTCCCTCAGCAACATTACCTCAGCAACATCATTACCTCAGCAGCATCATCCCCTCAGCAGCATCATCCCCTCAGCAGCATCAACTCAGCAGCATCATTACCTTATCAGCGTCAGCACCTCAGCAGCATCATCTCTTCAGTAGCATCACCTCAGCAGCATCATCCCCCCATCATCACCCCTCAGCAATGTCATCCCATCAGCCGCCTCACATCAGCAGCATCATTACCTCAGCAGCTTCATCACCTTAGCAGCATCATTCCCTCAGCAGCATCATCACCTCAGCAGCATCATCCCCCCAGCATCATCACGTCAGCCGCATCATCCCATCCGCAGCTTCACCTCAGCAGCATCATTACCTCAGCAGCATCATCCCCTCAGCAGCATCATCACCTCAGCAGCATCGTTACCTCAACAGCAGCATCCACTCAGCAGAATTACCTCAGCAGCATCATTAACTCAGCAGCATCATCTCCTCCGCAGCATCATCCCCTCAGCAGCAAACCCTCAGCAGCATCTTCCTCTAAGCAGCATCATCCCCTCCGCAGTATCGCGTCAGGAGCATCATTCCTTCAGCAGCATCATTGATTCAGCAGCATCATCACCTCAAGAGCATCATCACATCAGCAGCATGCCTGAAGCAGAATCATCCCCCCAGCATCATCACCTCAGCAGCTTCATCCCATCAGCAGCATCAATTCAGCAAAATCGTTACCTCAGCAGCGTCACCGCCTCAGCAGCATCATCCCCTCAGCAGCATCATTACCTCAGCAGCATCATCCCCTCAGCAGCATTACCTCAGCAGCACCATTACCTCAGATGCATCAACACTTCAGCAGCATCATCCCCTGAGCAGCACCATCATTACCTCAGAAGCATCATCCCGTCAGCAGCATTACCTCAGCTGCATCATGCCTCAGCAGCATCATCACCTCAGCAGCACTATCCTGTCAGCATCATCCGCTCAGGAACATCGTCACCATCAGCAGCATCATCTCCTCAGCAGCATCTCCTCAGCAGCAGCATCATGCCCTCCGCAGCTTCATCCTCTCCGCAGCATCATCACCTCAGCAGCATCAGCCCCTCAGCAGCATTTTCCAATCAGCAGCACCATCCCCTCAGCAGCATAACGTCAGCATCATCATCCCCTCAGCAACATTACAGCACCATAATCCTCCCAGCAGCATTATCCCCTCAGCATCATCCCCTCAGCAGCATCATCTCAGCAGCATCATTACCTCAGCAACAGCATCACCTTAGCAGCATCATCCCCTGAGCAGCTTCATTACCTCAGCAGCATCATCCCATCAGCAGCATTACATCAGCAGCATCCTTACCTCAGCAGCATCATCAACTCAGCAACATCATCCCGTCAGCAACATCCCCTCACAGCATCATCACCCTCAGCAGCATCATCCCCTCAGCAGCATCACCTCAGCAGTAGCATCATCTCCTCAGCAGCATCATCCCCTCAGCAGCATGGCATCAGCGGCATCATTACCTCAGCAGCATCTCCCCACCGCAGCATCATCTCCTCAGCAGCATCAGCCCCCCAGCAGCAGCACCTCATCAGCATCATCGCCTCAGCAGCATCATCACCTCAGCAGCATCATTATGTCAGCAGCAGCCTCTCCTCAGCAACATCTTTACATCAGCAGCATCATTACATCAGCAGCATCATCACCTCAGCTGCAGCATCACCTCAGCAGGATCATCCTCACAGCAGCATTATCCCGTCAGCATCATCCGCTCAGGAACATCGTCACCATCAGCAGCATCATCTCCTCAGCAGCATCTCCTCAGCAGCAGCATCATGCCCTCCGCAGCATCATCCTCTCCGCAGCATCATCACCTCAGCAGCATCAGCCCCTCAGCAGCATTTTCCCCTCAGCAGCACCATCCCCTCAGCAGCATCACGTCAGCAGCATCATCCCTCAGCAGCATTACAGCACCATAAACCTCTCAGCAGCATTATCCCCTCAGCATCATCACCTCAGCAGCATAATTACCTCAGCAGCCTCATCCCCTCAGCAGCATCACCTCGGCAGCATCATCACCTCAGCAGCATCATCACCTCAGCAGAATCATCCCTTCAGTAGCATCACCTCAGCAGCATCATCCTCTCAGCAGCATCATTACCTCAGCAGCAACATCCCCTCATCAGCATCATTCCATCAGCATCATCATTACCTGAGCAGCATCATCCCCTCAGCAGCATCACCTCAGCAGCATCATTACCTCAGCAACAGCATCACCTTAGCAGCATCATCCCCTGAACAGCTTCATTACCTCAGCAGCATCATCCCATCAGCAGCATTACATCAGCAGCATCCTTACCTCAGCAGCATCATCAACTCAGCAGCATCATCCCGTCAGCAACATCCCCTCACAGCATCATCACCCTCAGCAGCATCAGCCCCTCAGCAGCATCACCTCAGCAGCAGCATCATCTCCTCAGCAGCATCATCCCCTCAGAAGCATGGCAACAGCGGAATCATTACCTCAGCAGCATCTCCCCTCCGCAGCATCATTGCCTCAGCAGCATCAGCCCCCCAGCAGCAGCACCTCAGCAGCATCATCACCTCAGCAGCATCATCCCCTCAGCAGCAACATCACCTCAGCAGCATCATTACCTCTGCAGCAGCCTCTCCTCAGCACCATCATTACCTCAGCAGCATCATTACATCAGCAACATCATCACCTCAGCTGCATCATCACCTCAGCAGGATCATCCTCTCAGCAGCATCATCACCTTAGCAGCATCCTCCCCTCAGCAGCATCATCACCTCAGCAGCATCATCACCTCAGCAGCATCACCACCACTGTAGCATCATCACCTCAGCAGCATCATCACCTCAGCAGCATCATCGTCTCAGCAGTAACATTACCTCAGAAGCATCATCCCCTCAGCAGCATCATTACCTCGGCATCATCAACCCACAGCAGCATTGTCCCCTCAGCAGATTCACCACCTCAGCATCATCACCTCAGCAGGATTATCCTCTCAGCAGCATCATTACCTCAGCAGCAACATCCCCTCAGCAGCATCATGTCCTCAGCAGCATCATCGCCTCAGCATTATCATCCCATCAGCAGCACCATCCCCTCAGCAGAAGCATCCCCTTAGCAGCATCCCCTCAGCAGCAACATCCTCTCAGCAGCTTCATTCTCTCACAGCATCCCCTCAGCAGCATCATTACCTGAGCAGCATCATCCCCTCAGCAGCATCATTACCTCAGCAGCATCATGCCCTCCGCAGCATTACCTCAGCAGCATCATTGCGTCAGCAGCATCATCCCGTCAGCATCATCCCCTCAGGAGCATCATCACCCTCAGCAGCATCATCCCCTCAGCAGAATCACCTCAGCAGCAGCATCATCTCCTCAGCAGCAACATCCCCTCAGCAGCATAATCTCAGCGGCATCATTACCTCAGCAACAGCATCCCTTCCGCAGCATCATCGCCTCAACAGCATCAGACCCTCAGCAGCAACATCCCCTCAGCAGCACCATCCCCTCAGGAGCATCACTTCAGCAGCATCATCCCCTCAGGAGTATCACCTCAGCAGCATCATCCTCTCAGCAGCATTATCCACTCAGCAGCATCACCTCGGCAGCATCATTAACTCAGCAAAATCATCCCCTCAGCAGCATCACATCAGCAGCATCAACCCATCAGCAGCATCACCTCAGCAGCATCAGTAAACCAGCAGCATCATCCCCGCAGCAGCATCACCTCAGCAGCGTCAACACTTCAGCAGCATCATCCCTTCAGTAGCATCACCTCAGCAGCATCATCCCCCCAGCATCATCACCTCAGCAGCGTCATCCCAAAAGCCGCATCACCTCAGCTGCATCATCCACTCATCAGCATCACCTCAGCAGCATCATCCCATAAGCAGCATCACCTCAGTGGCTTCATTACCTCATCAGCATCATCCCCTCAGCAGCATCATCACCTCAGCAGCATCGTTACCTCAGCAGCAGCATCCACTCAGCAGAATTACCTCAGCAGCAGAAGTACTCCAGCAGCATCATCACCTCAGCAGCAGCATCTCCTCAGCAGCATCATCCCCTCAGCAGCAACCCCTCAGCAGCATCTTCCTCTAAGCAGCATCAACCCCTCGGCAGCATCGCGTCAGGAGCACCATTCCTTCAGCAGCATCATTGATTCAGCAGCATCATCACCTCAAGAGCATCATCCCATCAGCAGCATGCCTGAAGCAGCATCATCCCACCAGCATCATCACCCCAGCAGCTTCATCCCATCAGCAGCCTCAATTCAGCAAAATCGTTACCTCAGTAGCGTCACCGCCTCAGCAGCATCATCCCCTCAGCAGCATCATTACCTCAGCAGCATCATCCCCTTAGCAGAATTACCTCAGCAGCATCATTACCTAAACAGCATCAACACCTCAGCAGCATCATCGCCTCAGCAGCATTACCTCAGCAGCATCATTACCTCAGAGGCATCATCACTTCAGCAGCATCATCCCCTGAGCAGCATCATTACCTCAGAAGCATCATCCCATCAGCAGCATTACCTCAACAGCATCATACCTCAGCAGCATCATCCACTCAGCAGCATCATCACCTCAGCAGCATCATTACCTCAGCAGCAGCCTCTCCTCAGCACCATCTTTACCTCAGCAGCATCATTACATCAGCTGCATCATCACCTCAGCTGCAGCATCACCTCAGCAGGATCATCCTCTCAGCAGCATTATCCCGTCAGCATCATCCGCTCAGGAACATCGTCACCATCAGCAGCATCATCTCCTCCGCAGCATCATCCTCTCCGCAGCATCATCACCACAGCAGCATCAGCCCCTCAGCAGCATTTTCCCCTCAGCAGCACCATCCCCTCAGCAGCATCACGTCAGCAGCATCATCCCCTCAGCAGCATTACAGCACCATAATCCTCTCAGCAGCATTATCCCCTCAGCATCATCACCTCAGCCGCATAATTACCTCACCAGCATCATCCCCTCAGCATCATTACCTGAGCAGCATCATCCCCTCAGAAGCATCACCTCAGCAGCATCATTACCTCAGCAACAGCATCATCTTAGCAGCATCATCCCCTGAGCAGCTTCATTACCTCAGCAGCATCATCCCATCAGCAGCATTACATCAGCAGCATCCTTACCTCAGCAGCATCTTCAACTCAGCAGCATCATCCCGCCAGCAACATCCCCTCACAGCATCATCACACTCAGCAGCATCAGCCCCTCAGCAGCATCACCTCAGCAGCAGCATCATCTCCTCAGCAGCATCATCCCCTCAGCAGCATGGCATCAGCGGCATCATTACCTCAGCAGCATCTCCCCTCCGCAGCATCATCACCTCAGCAGCATCATCCCCGCAGCAGCATCATCACCTCAGCAGCATCATTACCTCTGCAGCAGCCTCTCCTCAGCACCATCATTACCTCAGCAGCATCATTACATCAGCAGCATCATCACCTCAGCTGCAGCATCACCTCAGCAGGATCATCCTCTCAGCAGCATCATTACCTCAGCAGCATCCTCCCCTCAGCAGCATCATCACCTCAGCAGCATCATCACCTCAGCAGCATCATCGTCTCAGCAGCAACATTACCTCAGAAGCATCATTCCCTCAGCAGCTTCATTACCTCAGCAGCATCATCCCCTGAGCAGCTTCATCCCCTCAGCATCACCACCTCAGCATCATCACCTCAACAGCATTATCCTCTCAGCAGCATCATTACCTCAGCAGCATCATCGCCTCAGCAGTATCATCCCCTCAGTAAAATCATCACCTCCGCAGCATCATCCTATCAGCAGCTTCATGTCCTCAGCAGCATCATCGCCTCAGCAGCATCATCCCATCAGCAGCATCATCCCCTCAGCAGCATTATCCACTCAGCAGCATCACCTCAGCAGCATCATTAACTCAGCAAAATCATCCCCTCAGCAGCATCACATCAGCAGCATCAACCCATCAGCAGCATCACCTCAGCAGCATCAGTAAACCAGCAGCATCATCCCCACAGCAGCATCACCTCAGCAGCGTCAACACTTCAGCAGCATCATCCCTTCAGTAGCATCACCTCAGCAGCATCATCCCCCCAGCATCATCACCTCAGCAGCATCATCCCAAAAGCCGCATCACCTCAGCTGCATCATCCACTCATCAGCATCACCTCAGCAGCATCATCCCATCAGCAGCATCACCTCAGTGGCATCATTACCTCAGCAGCATCATCCCCTCAGCAGCATCATCACCTCAGCAGCATAGTTACCTCAGCTGCAGCATCCACTCAGCAGAATTACCTTAGCAGCAGAATTACTTCAGCAGCATCATCACCTCAGCAGCAGCATCTCCTCAGCACCATCATTACCTCTGCAACATCATTACATCAGCAGCATCATCACCTCAGCTGCAGCATCACCTCAGCAGGATCATCCTCTCAGCAGCATCATTACCTCAGCAGCAACCTCCCCTCAGCAGCATCATCACCTCAGCAGCATCATCACCTCAGCAGCATCACCACGTCAGCAGCATCATCACCTCAGCAGCATCATCGTCTCAGCAGCAACATTACCTCAGAAGCATCATCCCCTCAGCAGCTTCATTACCTCAGCAGCATCAACCCACAGCAGCATCGTCCCCTCAGCAGATTCACCACCTCAGCATCATCACCTCAGCAGCATTATCCTCTCAGCAGCATCATTACCTCAGCAGCATCATCGCCTCAGCAGTATCATCCCCTCAGTAGAATCATCGCCTCCGCAGTATCATCCCCTCAGCAGCATCATTTCCTCAGCAGCATCATCGCCTCAGCAGCATCCCCTCAGCAGCATCATCCTCTCAGCAGCATCATCCTCTCAGCAGCATCATCCTATCAAAGCATCCCCTCAGCAGCATCATTACCTGAGCAGCATCATCACCTCAGCAGCATCACCTCAGCAGCATCATTACCTCAGACGCAGCATCACCTTGGCAAAATCATCCCCTGAGCAGCATCATCACCTCAGCAGCATCATGCCCTCCGCAGCATTACCTCAGCAGCATCATTGCCTCAGCAGCATCATCCCATCAGCATCATCCCCTCAGGAGCATCATCACCCTCAGCAGCATCATCCCCTCAGCAGAATCACCTCAGCAGCAGCATCATCTCCTCAGCAGCAACATCCCCTCAGCAGCATAATCTCAGCGGCATCATTACCTCAGCAACAGCATCCCTTCCGCAGCATCATCGCCTCAACAGCATCAGACACACAGCAGCAACTTCCCCTCAGCAGCACCATCCCCTCAGGAGCATCACTTCAGCAGCATCATCCCCTCAGGAGCATCACCTCAGCAGCATCATCCTCTCAGCAGCATTATCCACTCAGCAGCATCACCTCAGCAGCATCATTAACTCAGCAAAATCATCCCCTCAGCAGCATCACATCAGCAGCATCAACCCATCAGCAGCATCACCTCAGCAGCATCAGTAAACCAGCAGCATCATCCCTTCAGTAGCATCACCTCAGCAGCATCATCCCCCCAGCATCATCACCTGAGCAGCATCATCCCAAAAGCCGCTTCACCTCAGCTGCATCATCCCCTCATCAGCATCACGTCAGCAGCATCATTCCATCAGCAGCATCACCTCAGTGGCATCATTACCTCAGCAACATCGTCCATTCAGCTGCATCATCCCCTCAGCAGCATCATTACCTCAGCAGCATCATCCCCGCAGCAGAATTACTTAAGCAGCATCATTACCTCAGCAGCATCTTTAAATCAGCAGCATCGACCCCTCAGCAGCATAACCTCAGCAGCATCATTCACTCGGCAACATCATCCCCTCAGCAGCATCAGCCCATCAGTAGGACCAGCCACTTAGCAGCATCAAATTAGCAGCATCATCCCCTCAGCAGCTTCACCTCAGCAGCGTTATTAACTCAACAGCATCATCACCTCAGCAGCATCATCCCCTGAGCAGCTTCATCCCCTCAGCATCATCACCTCAGCAGCATCATTACCTCAGCAGCATCATCATCTCAGCAGCATCATTACCTCAGCAGCATCATCACATCAGCAGCATCATCCCGTCAGCATCATCCGCTCAGGAGCATCTTCACCCTCAGCAGCATCATCCCCTCAGCAGCATCACCTCAGCATCAGCATCACCTCATTAGCAGCATCATCCCCTCCGCAGCATCATCACTTCAGCAGCTTCAGCCCCTCAGCAGCATCATCCTCTCAGCAGCACCTTCCCCTCAGCAGCATCACTTCAGCAACATCATCCCCTCAGCAGCATCACCTAAGCACCATAATCCTTTCAGTAGCATTATTCCCTCAGCAACATTACCTCAGCAACATCTTTACCTCAGCAGCATCATCCCCTCAGCAGCATCATCCCCTCAGCAGCATCAACTCAGCAGCATCATTACCTCAGCAGCATATCATCACCTCAGCAGCATCATCCCCCCAGAAGAATCACTTCAGCAGCATCATTACCTTAGCAGCGTCAGCACCTCAGCAGCATCATCCCTTCAGTAGCATCACCTCAGCAGCATCATCCCCCCCAGCATCATCCCCTCAGCAATGTCATCCCATCAGCCGCATCACATCAGCAGCATCATTACCTCAGCAGCATCCTCCCCTTAGCAGCATCATTCCCTCAGCAGCATCATCACCTCAGCAGCATCATCCCCCCAGCATCATCATGTCAGCAGCATCATCCCATCTGCAGCTTCACCTCAGCAGCATCATTACCTCAGCAGCATCATCCCCTAGGCAGCATCACCTCAGCAGCAGCATCCACTCAGCAATATAATCCCCTCAGCAGCATCCCCTCAGCTGTATCCTCACCTCAGCAGCATCATCTCAGCAGCAGCATCATCCCCTAAGCAGCACCATCCCCTCAGCAGCATCTCATCAGCAGCATCATCCCCTCAGCAGCAACAAATCAGCAGCATCATCCTCTAAGCAGCATTATCCCCTCGGCAGCATCACGTCAGGAGCATCATTCGTTCAGCAGCATCATTACCTAAGCAGCATCAACCCACAGCAGCATCGTCCCCTCAGCAGATTCATCACCTCAGCATCATCACCTCAGCAGCATTATCCTCTCCGCAACAGTCATTACCTCAGCAGCATCATCGCCTCAGCAGCATCATCTCCTCAGCAGCATCATCATCCCGTCAGCATCATCATCCCCTCAGGAGAATCATCACCTCCGCAGCATCATCCCCTCAGCCTCATCATGTCCTCAGCAGCATCATCGCCTCAGCAGCATCATCCCATCAGCAGCATCATCCCCTCAGCAGCAGCATCCCCTCAGCAGCATCATCCTCTCAGCAGCATCATCCTCTCACAGCATCCCCTCAGCAGCATCATTACCTGAGCAGCATCATCCCCTCAGCAGCATCAAATCAGCAGAATCATTACCTCAGACGCAGCATCACCTCAGCAGCATCATCCCCTCAGCAGCATCATTACCTCAGCAACATCATGCCCTCCGCAGCATTACCTCAGCAGCATCATTGCCTCAGCAGCATCAT
This sequence comes from Carcharodon carcharias, assembly GCF_017639515.1. NCBI lineage: Eukaryota > Metazoa > Chordata > Chondrichthyes > Lamniformes > Lamnidae > Carcharodon > Carcharodon carcharias. The sequence goes on from NC_054468.1 coordinate 105,963,560, forward strand.
CCCGTCAGCATCGTCCCCTCAGGAGCATCATCACCCTCAGAAGCATCATCCCCTCAGCAGAATCACCTCAGCAGCAGCATCATAGCCTCAGCAGCAACATCCGCTCAGCAGCATAATATCAGCGGCATCATTACCTCAGCAACATCATCCCTTCCGCAGCATCATCGCCTCAACATCATCCGACCCTCAGCAGCAACATCCCCTCAGCAGCACCATCTCCTCAGGAGCATCACTTCAGCAGCATCATCCCCTCAGGAGAATCACCTCAGCGGCATCATCCTCTCAGCAGCATTATCCACTCAGCAGCATCACCTCAGCAGCATCATTAACTCAGCAAAATCATCCCCTCAGCAGCATCACATCAGCAGCATCATCCCATCAGCAGCATCACCTCAGCAGCATCATTAAATCAGCAGCATCATCACCGCAGCAGCATCACCTCAGCAGCGTCAACACTTCAGCACCATCACCCCTTCAGTAGCATCACCTCAGCAGCATCATACCCCCAGCATCATCACATCAGCAGCATCATCCCAAAAGCCGCATCACCTCAGCTGCATCATCCCCTCAGCAGCATAATGTCAGCAGCTTCATCCCCCCAGCATTATCACGTCAGCAGCAGCATCCCATCAGCAGCATCACCTCAGTTGCATCATTACCTCAGCAACATCGTCCCTTCAGCTGCATCATTCCCTCAGCAGCATCATTACCTCAGCAGCATACCCGCAGCAGAATTACTTCAGCAGCATCATTACCTCAGCAGCAACATCATATAAGCAGCATCGACCCCTCAGCAGCATCACCTCAGCAGCGTTATTAACTCAACAGCATCATCACCTCAGCAGCATCATTACCTCAGCAGCATCATCACCTCAGCAGTATCATTACCTCAGCAGCATCATCACATCAGCAGCATCATCCCGTCAGCATCATCCGCTCAGGAGCATCTTCACCCTCAGCAGCACCATCCCCTCAGGAGCATCACTTCAGCAGCATCATCCCCTCAGGAGCATCACCTTAGCAGCATCATCCTTTCAGCAGCATTATCCAATCAGCAGCATTACCTCAGCAGCATCATTAACTCAGCAAAATCATCCCCTCAGCAGCATCACATCAGCAGCATCATCCCATCAGCAGCATCACCTCAGCAGCATCATTAAATCAGCAGCATCATCACCGCAGCAGCATCACCTCAGCAGCGTCAACACTTCAGCAGCATCATCCCTTCAGTAGCATCACCTCAGCAACATCATACCCCCAGCATCATCACCTCAGCAGCATCATCCCAAAAGCCGCATCACATCAGCTGCATCATCCCCTCAGCAGCATCACGTCAGCAGCCTCATCCCCCCAGCATTATCACCTCAGCAGCATCATCCCATCAGCAGCATCACCTCAGTGGCATCACTACCTCAGCAACATCGTCCCTTAGCTGCATCATCCCCTCAGCAGCATCTTCCCATCTGCAGCTTCACATCAGCAGCATCATTACCTCAGCAGCATCATCTCCTCAGCAGCATCATCAACTCAGCAGCATCATTACCTGAGCAGCAGCATCCCCTCAGCAGAATTACCTCAGCAGCATCATTAACCCAGCAGCATCATCCCCTCAGCAGCATCTGGCCCTCCGCAGCACCATCCCCTCAGCAGCATCTCCTCAGCAGCATCATCCCCTCAGCAGCAACACCTCAGCAGCATCATCCTCTAAGCAGCATTATCCCATCGGCAGCATCACGTCAGGGGCATCATTCCTTCAGCAGCATCATTACCTCAGCAGCATCAACCCACAGCAGCATCGTCTCCTCAGCAGATTCATCACCTCAGCATCATCACCTCAGCAGCATTATCCTCTCAGCAGCATTCATTACCTCAGCAGCATCATCGCCTCAGCAGTATCATCCCCTCAGCAGCATCATCATCCCGTCAGCATCTTCATCCCCTCAGTAGAATCATCACCTCCGCAGCATCATCCCCTCAGCCTCATCATGTCCTCAGCAGCATCATCGCCTCAGCAGCATTATCCCATCAGCAGCATCATCCCCTCAGCAGCAGCATCCCCTCAGCAGCATCCCCTCAGCAGCATCATCCTCTCAGCAGCATCATCCTCTCACAGCATCCCCTCAGCAGCATCATTACCTGAGCAGCATCATCCCCTCAGCAGCATCACCTCAGCAGCATCATTACCTCAGACGCAGCATCACCTCAGCAGCAACATCCCCAGAGCAGCATCATTACCTCAGCAGCATCATTGCCTCAGCAGCATCATCCCGTCAGCATCATCCCCTCAGGAACATCATCACCCTCAGCAGCATCACCCCCTCAGCAGAATCACCTCAGCAGCAGCATCATCTCCTCAGCAGCAACATCCCCTCAGCAGCATAATATCAGCGGCATCATTACCTCAGCAACATCATCCCTTCCGCAGCATCATCGCCTCAACATCATCCGACCCTCAGCAGCAACATCCCCTCAGCAGCACCATCACCTCAGGAGCATTACCTCAGCAGCATCATCCCCTCAGGAGAATCACCTCAGCGGCATCATCCTCTCAGCAGCATTATCCACTCAGCAGCATCACCTCAGCAGCATCATTAACTCAGCAAAATCATCCCCTCAGCAGCATCACATCAGCAGCATCATCCCATCAGCAGCATCACCTCAGCAGCATCATTAAATCAGCAGCATCATAACCGCAGCAGCATCACCTCAGCAGCGTCAACACTTCAGCAGCATCATCCCTTCAGTAGCATCACCTCAGCAGCATCATACCCCCAGCATCATCACCTCAGCAGCATCATCCCAAAAGCCGCATCACTTCAGCTGCATCATCCCCTCAGCAGCATCACGTCAGCAGCTTCATCCCCCCAGCATTATCACGTCAGCAGCAGCATCCCATCAGCAGCATCACCTCAGTTGCATCATTACCTCAGCAACATCGTCTCTTCAGATGCATCATTCCCTCAGCAGCATCATTACCTCAGCAGCATCATCCCCGCAGCAGAATTACTACAGCAGCATCATTACCTCAGCAGCAACATCATATCAGCAGCATCGACCCCTCAGCAGCATAACCTCAGCAGCATCATTCACTCGGCAACATCATCCCCTCAGCAGCATCAGCCCATCAGTAGCACCAGCCACATAGCAGCATCAAGTTAGCAGCATCATCCCCTCAGGAGCATCACCTCAGCAGCGTTATTAACTCAACAGCATCATAACCTCAGCAGCATCATCCCCTGAGCAGATTCATCCCGTCAGCATCATCACCTCAGCAGCATCATTACCTCAGCAGCATCATCATCTCAGCAGTATCATTACCTCAGCAGCATCATCACATCAGCAGCATCATCCCGTCAGCATCATCCGCTCAGGAGCATCTTCACCCTCAGCAGCATCATCCACTCAGCAGCATCATCACTTCAGCAGCTTCAGCCCCTCAGCAGCAACATCCCCTCAGCAGCACCATCCCCTCAGGAGCATCACTTCAGCAGCATCATCCCCTCAGGAGCATCACCTTAACAGCATCATCCTTTCAGCAGCATTATCCACTCAGCAGCATCACCTCAGCAGCATCATTAACTCAGCAAAATCATCCCCTCAGCAGCATCACATCAGCAGCATCATCCCATCAACAGCATCACCTCAGCAGCATCATTAAATCAGCAGCATCATCACAGCAGCAGCATCACCTCAGCAGCGTCAACACTTCAGCAGCATCATCCCTTCAGTAGCATCACCTCAACAGCATCATACCCCCAGCATCATCACCTCAGCAGCATCATCCCAAAAGCCGCATCACATCAGCTGCATCATCCCCTCAGCAGCATCACGTCAGCAGCCACATCCCCCCAGCATTATCACCTCAGCAGCATCATCCCATCAGCAGCATCGCCTCAGTGGCATCATTACCTCAGCAACATCGTCCCTTAGCTGCATCATCCCCTCAGCAGCATCATCCCATCTGAAGCTTCACCTCAGCAGCATCATTACCTCAGCAGCATCATCACCTCAGCAGCATCATCACCTCAGCAGCATCATTACCTCAGCAGCAGCATCCCCTCAGCAGAATTACCTCAGCAGCATCATTAACTCAGCAGCATCATCCCCTCAGCAGCATCTCCTCAGCAGCATCATCCCCTCAGCAGCAACACCTCAGCAGCATCATCCTCTAAGCAGCATTATCCCATCAGCAGCATCACGTCAGGGGCATCATTCCTTCAGCAGCATCATTACCTCAGCAGCATCAACCCACAGCAGCATCGTCTCCACAGCAGATTCATCACCTCAGCATCATCACCTCAGCAGCATTTTCCTCTCAGCAGCATTCATTACCTCAGCAGCATCATCGCCTCAGCAGTATCATCTCCTCAGCAGCATCATCATCCCGTCAGCATCATCATCCCCTCAGTAGAATCATCACCTCCGCAGCATCATCCCCTCAGCCTCATCATGTCCTCAGCAGCATCATCGCCTCAGCAGCATCATCCCATCAGCAGCATCATCCCCTCAGCAGCAGCATCCCCTCAGCAGCATCCCCTCAGCAGCATCATCCTCTCAGCAGCATCATCCTCTCACAGCATCCCCTCAGCAGCATCATTACCTGAGCAGCATCATCCCCTCAGCAGCATCACCTCAGCAGCATCATTACCTCAGACGCAGCATCACCTCAGCAGCATCATCCCCTCAACAGCATCATTACCTCAGCAGCATCATTGCCTCAGCAGCATCATCCCGTCAGCATCATCCCCTCAGGAGCATCATCACCCTCAGCAGCATCATCCCCTCAGCAGAATCACCTCAGCAGCAGCATCATCTCCTCAGCAGCAACATCCCCTCAGCAGCATAATATCAGCGGCATCATTACCTCAGCAACATCAACCCTTCCGCAGCATCATCGCCTCAACAGCATCAGACCCTCAGCAGCAACATCCCCTCAGCAGCACCATCCCCTCAGGAGCATCACTTCAGCAGCATCATCCCCTCAGGAGCATCACCTCAGCATCATCATCCTCTCAGCAGCATTATCCACTCAGCAGCATCACCTCAGCAGCAACATTAACTCAGCAAAATCATCCCCTCAGCAGCATCACATCAGCAGCATCATCCCATCAGCAGCATCACCTCAGCAGCATCATTAAATCAGCAGCATCATCCCCGCAGCAGCATCACCTCAGCAGCGTCAACACTTCAGCAGCATCATCCCTTCAGTAGCATCACCTCAGCAGCATCATACCCCCAGCATCATCACCTCAGCAGCATCATCCCAAAAGCCACAACACCTCAGCTGCATCATCCCCTCAGCAGCATCATGTCAGCAGCATCATCCCCCCAGCAATATCACCTCAGCAGCATCATCCCATCAACAGCATCACCTCAGTGGCATCATTACCTCAGCAACATCGTCCCTTCAGCTGCATCATCCCCTCAGCAGCATCATTACCTCAGCAGCATCATCGCCACAGCAGAATTACTTCAGCAGCATCATTACCTCAGCAGCATAATCATATCAGCAGCAGCGACCCCTCAGCAGCATAACCTCAGCAGAATCATTCACTCGGCAACATCATCCCCTCAGCAGCATCAGCCCATCAGTAGTACCAGGCACTTAGCAGCATCAAATTAGCAGCATCATCCCCTCAGCAGCATCATCTCAGCAGCGTTATTAACAAAACAGAATCATGACCTCAGCAGCATCATCCCCTGAGCAGCTTCATCCCCTCAGCATCATCACCTCAGCAGCATCATTACCTCAGCAGCATCATTACCTCAGCAGCATCATCACATCAGCAGCATCATCCCGTCAGCATCATCCGCTCAGGAGCAACTTCACCCTAAGCAGCATCATCCCTTCAGCAGCTTCAGTCCCTCAGCAGCATCATCACTTCAGCAGCTTCAGCCCCTCCGCAGCATCATCACTTCAGCAGCTTCAGCCCCTCAGCAGCATCATCCTCTCAGCAGCACCTTCCCCTCAGCAGCATCACTTCAGCAGCATCATCCCCTCAGCAGCATCACCTAGCACGATATTCCTCTCAGTAGCATTATTCCCTCAGCAACATTACCTCAGCAACATCATTACCTCAGCAGCATCATACCCTCAGCAGCATCATCCCCTCAGCAGCATCAACTCAGCAGCATCATTACCTCAGCAGCATCATCACCTCAGCAGCATCGTCCCCTCAGCAGATTCATCACCTCAGCATCATCACCTCAGCAGTATTATCCTCTCAGCAGCATTCATTACCTCAGCAGCATCATTGCCTCAGCAGCATCATCCTCTCAGCAGCATCATCCTCTCACAGCATCCCCTCAGCAGCATCATTACCTGAGCAGCATCATCCCCTCAGCAGCATCACCTCAGCAGCATCATTACCTCAGACGCAGCATCACCTCAGCAGCATCATCCCTTCAGCAGCATCATTACCTCAGCAGCATCATGCCCTCTGCAGCATTACCTCAGCAGCATCATTGCCTCAGCAGTATCATCCCGTCAGCATCATCCCCTCAGGAGCATCATCACCCTAGGCAGCATCATCCCCTCAGCAGAATCACCTCAACAGCAGCATCATCTCCTCAGCAGCAACATCCCCTCAGCAGCATAATCTCAGCGGCATCATTACCTCAGCAACATCATCCCTTCCGTAGCATCATCGCCTCAACATCATCAGACCGTCAGCAGCAACATCCCCTCAGCAGCAGCATCCCCTCAGGAGCATCACTTCAGCAGCATCATCCCCTCAGGAGCATCACCTCAGCAGCATCATCCTCTCAGCAGCATTATCCACTCAGCAGCATCACCTCAGCAGCATCATTAACTCAGCAAAATGATCCCCTCAGCAGCATCACATCAGCAGCATCATCCCAACAGCAGCATCACCTCAGCAGCATCATTAAATCAGCAGCATCATCCCTTCAGTAGCATCACCTCAGCAGCATCATACCCCCAGCATAATCCCATCAGCAGCATCACGTCAGCAGCATCATCCCCCCAGCATTATCACCTCAGCAGCAGCATCCCATCAGCAGCATCATTACCTCAGCAGCATCATCCCCGCAGCAGAATTACTTCAGCAGCATCATTACCTCAGCAGCAGCATCATATCAGCAGCATCGACCCCTCAGCAGCAAAACCTCAGCAGCATCATTCACTCGGCAACATCATCCCCTCAGCAGCATCAGCCCATCAGTAGCACCAGCCACTTAGAAGCATCAAATTAGCAGCATCATCCCCTCAGCAGCACCACCTCAGCAGCGTTATTAACTCAACAGCATCATCACCTCAGCAGCATCATCCCCTTAGCAGATTCATCCCCTCAGCATCATCACCTCAGCAGCATCATTACCTCAGCAGCATCATCACCTCAGCAGTATCATTACCTCAGCAGCATCATCACATCAGCAGCATCATCCCGTCAGCATCATCCGCTCAGGAGCATCTTCACCCTCAGCAGCATCATCCCCTCAGTAGCATCATCACTTCAGCAGCTTCAGCCCCTCAGCAGCAACATCCCCTCAGCAGCACCATCCCCTCAGGAGCATCACTTCAGCAGCATCATCCCCTCAGGAGCATCACCTTACCAGCATCATCCTTTCAGCAGCATTATCCACTCAGCAGCATCCCATCAGCAGCATCATTAACTCAGCAAAATCATCCCCTCAGCAGCATCACATCAGCAGCATCATCCCATCAGCAGCATCACCTCAGCAGCATCATTAAATCAGCAGCATCATCACCGCAGCAGCATCACCTCAGCAGCGTCAACACTTCAGCAGCATCATCCCTTCAGTAGCATGACCTCAGCAGCATCATACCCCCAGCATCATCACCTCAGCAGCATCATCGTAAAAGCCGCATCACATCAGCTGCATCATCCACTCAGCAGCATCACGTCAGCAGCCTCATCCCCCAGCATTATCACCTCAGCAGCATCATCCCATCAGCAGCATCACCTCAGTGGCATCATTACCTCAGCAACATCGTCCCTTAGCTGCATCAGCCCCTCAGCAGCATCATCCCATCTGCTGCTTCACCTCAGCAGCATCATTACCTCAGCAGCATCATCTCCTCAGCAGCATCATCACCCCAGCAGCATCATTACCTCAGCAGCAGCATCCCCTCTGCAGAATTACCTCAGCAGCATCATTAACTCAGCAGCATCATCCCCTCAGCAGCATCTGGCCCTGCGCAGCACCATCCCCTCAGCAGCATCTCCTCAGCAGCATCATCCCCTCAGCAGCAACACCTCAGCAGCATCATCCTCTAAGCAGCATTATCCCATCGGCAGCATCACGTCAGGAGCATCATTCCTTCAGCAGCATCATTACCTCAGCAGAATCAACCCGCAGCAGCATCGTCCCCTCAACAGATTCATCACCTCAGCATCATCACCTCAGCAGCATTATCCTCTCAGCAGCATTCATTACATCAGCGGCATCATCGCCTCAGCAGTATCATCCCCTCAGCAGCATCATCATCCCGTCAGCATCATCATCCCCTCAGTAGAATCATCACCTCCGCAGCATCATCCCCTCAGCCTCATCATGTCCTCAGCAGCATCATCGCCTCAGCAGCATCATCCCATCAGCAGCATCATCCCCTCAGCAGCAGCATGCCCTCAGCAGCATCCCCTCAGCAGCATCATCCTCTCAGCAGCATCATCCTCTCACAGCATCCCCTCAGCAGCATCATTACCTGAGCAGCATCATCCCCTCAGCAGCATCACCTCAGCAGCATCATTACCTCAGACGCAGCATCGCCTCAGCAGCATCATCCCCTCAGCAGCATCATTACCTTAGCAGCATAATTGCCTCAGCAGCATCATCCCGTCAGCATCATCCCCTCAGGAGCATCATCACCCTCAGCAGCATCAGACCCTCAGCAGAATCACCTCAGCAGCAGCATCATCTCCTCAGCAGCAACATCCCCTCAGCAGCATAATATCAGCGGCATCATTACCTCAGCAACATCATCCCTTCCGCAGCATCATCGCCTCAACAGCATCAGACCCTCAGCAGCAATATCCCCTCAGCAGCACCATCCCCTCAGGAGCATCACTTCAGCAGCATCATCCCCTCAGGAGCATCACCTCAGCAGCATCATCCTCTCAGCAGCATTATCCACTCAGCAGCATCACCTCAGCAGCATCATTAACTCGGCAAAATTATCCCCTCAGCAGCATCACATCAGCAGCATCATCCCATCAGCAGCATCACCTCAGCAGCATCATTAAATCAGCAGCATCATCCCCGCAGCAGCATCACCTCAGCAGCGTCAACACTTCAGCAGCATCATCCCTTCAGTAGCATCACCTCAGCAGCATCATACCCCCAGCATCATCACCTCAGCAGCATCATCCCAAAAGCCACAACACTTCAGCTGCATCATCCCCTCAGCAGCATGATGTCAGCAGCATCATCCCCCCAGCAATATCACCTCAGCAGCATCATCCCATCAGCAGCATCACCTCAGTAGCATCATTACCTCAGCAACATAGTCCCTTCAGCTGCATCATCCCCTCAGCAGCATCATTACTTCAGCAGCATCATCCACGCAGTAGAATTACTTCAGCAGCATCATTACCTCAGCAGCATTATCATATCAGCAGCATCGACCCCTCAGCAGCATAAACTCTGCAGCATCATTCACTCGGCAACATCATCCCCTCAGCAGCATCAGCCCATCAGTAGTACCAGGCACTTAGCAGCATCAAATTAGCAGCATCATCCCCTCAGCAGCATCACCTCAGCAGCGTTATTAACTCAACAGCATCATGACCTCAGCAGCATCATCCCCTGATCAGATTCATCCCCTCAGCTTCATCCCCTCAGCATCATCACCTCAGCAGCATCATTACCTCAGCAGCATCATCACCTCAGCAGCATCATTACCTCAGCAGCATCATCACATCAGCAAAATCATCCCGTCAGCATCATCCGCTCAGGACCATCTTCACCCTAAGCAGCATCATCCCCTCAGCAGCATCACCTCAGCAGCAGCATCACCTCCTTAGCAGCATCATCCCCTCCGCAGCATCATCACTTCAGCAGCTTCAGCCCCTCAGCATCATCATCATCTCAGCAGCACGTTCCCCTCAGCAGCATCATTTCAGCAGCATCATCCCCTCAGCAGCATCACCTAAGCACCATATTCCTGTCAGTAGCATTATTCCCTCAGCAACATTACCTCAGCAACATCATTACCTCAACAGCATCATCCCCTCAGCAGCATCATCCCCTCAGCAGCATCAACTCAGCAGCATCATTACCTCAGCAGCATCATCACCTCAGCAGCATCATCCCCTCAGAAGAATCACTTCAGCAGCATCATTCCCTCAGCAGCGTCAGCACGTCAGCAGCATCATCCCTTCAGTAGCATCACCTCAGCAGCATAATCCCCCCAGCATCATCCCCTCTGCAATGTCATCCCAATAGACGCATCACATCAGCAGCATCATTACCTCAGCAGCATCATCACATCAGCAGCATCATCCCGTCAGCATCATCCGCTCAGGAGCATCTTCACCCTCAGCAGCATCATCCCCTCAGCAGCATCACCTCAGCAGCAGCATCACCTCCTTAGCAGCATCATCCCCTCCGCAGCATCATCACTTCAGCAGCTTCAGCCCCTCAGCAGCATCATCCTCTCAGCAGCACCTTCCCCTCAGCAGCATCACTTCAGCAGCATCATCCCCTCAGCAGCATCACCTAAGCACCATAATCCTATCAGTAGCATTATTCCCTCAGCAACATTACCTCAGCAACATCTTTACCTCAGCAGCATCAACTCAGCAGCATCATTACCTCAGCAGCATCATCACCTCAGCAGCATCATCCCCCCAGAAGAATCACTTCAGCAGCATCATTACCTCAGCAGCGTCAGCACCTTAGCAGCATCATTCCCTCAGCAGCATCATCACCTCAGCAGCATCATCCCTCCAGCATCATCATGTCAGCAGCATCATCCCATCCGCAGCTTCACCTCCGCAGCGTCATTTCCTCAGCAGCATCATCCCCTCAGCAGCATCATCACCTCAGCAGCATCATTGCCTCAGCAGCGGCATCCCCTCAGCAGAATTACCTCAGCAGCATCATTAACTCAGCAGAATCATCCCCTCAGCAGCATCTGGCCCTCTGCAGCACCATCCCCTCAGCAGCATCTCCTCAGCAGCATCTCCTCAGCAGCATCATCCCCTCAGCAGCAACCCCTCAGCAGCATCATCCTCTAAGCAGCATTATCCCCTCGGCAGCATCACGTCAGTAGCATAAATCCTTCAGCAACATCATTAATTCAGCAGCATCATCGCCTCAAGAGCATCATCCCATCAGCAGCATGCCTGAAGCAGCATCACCCCCCAGAATCATCACCTCAGCAGCATCATCCCATCAGCAGCATCAATTGAGCAACATCGTTACCTCAGCAGCGTCACCGCCTCAGCAGCATCATCCCCTCAGCAGCATCATTACCTCAGCAGCATCATCCCCTTAGCAGAATTAACTCAGCAGCATCATTACCTCAGCAGCATCAGCACCTCAGCAGCATCATCGCCTCAGCAGCATTACCTCAGCAGCATCATTACCTCAGATGCATCATCACTTCAGCAGCATCAACCCCAGAGCAGCATCATTACCTCAGAAGCATAATCCCATCAGCAGCATTACCTCAGCAGCATCATTACCTCAGCAGCATCATCACCTCAGCAGCATTATCCCATCAGCATCTTCCACTCTGGAACATCGTCACCATCCGCAGCATCATCACCTCAGCAGCATCAGCCCCTCAGCAGCATCACCTCAGCAGCATCATTACCTCAGCAGCATCATCCCCTAATCAGTATTACCACAGCAGCATCATTCCCTCAGCAGCATCAGCACCTCAGCAGCAGCATCCCCTCAGCAGCATAACCTCAGCAGCATCATTAACTCAGCAACATCATCCCCTCAGCATCATCAGGCCCTCTGCAGCACCAGCCCCTCAGCAGCATCATCCTCAAAGCAGCATCATTACCTCAGCAGCATCACCTCAGCAGCATCATTACCTCAGCATCATCATTACCTCAGCAGCATCATCACCTCTGCAGCATCATCCCCTCAACTGCATCCCCTCAGCAGTATCTTCACCCCAGTATCATCACCTCAGCAGCATCATCCCATCAGCAGCATCCCCTCAGCTGCATCATCCCATAAGCATCATCACCTCAGCTGCATCATCAACTCCGCAGCCTCAACTCAGCGGCATCATGCCCTCAGCAGAATTACCTCCCCAGCATCATTACCTCAGCAGCATCATCCCATGAGCAGCATCATTACCTCAGAAGCATCATCCCCTCAGCAGCATTACCTCAGGAGCACAATCCCCTCAGCAGCATCACTTCAGCAGCAACACCTCCTCAGCAGCATCACGTCAGCAGCATCATTTCGTCAGCAGCATCATAACTTCAGCAGAATCATCCCATGAGCAGCATCATTACCTCAGCAGCATCATCACCTCAGCAGCATTACCTCAGCAGCATCATAACCTCAGTAGAATCATCCACTCTGCCGCATCATCGCCTCAGCAGCATCATCCCCTCAGCAGCAGCATCACTTCAGCAGCATCATCTCCTCAGCAGCATCACGTCAGCAGCATCATCCTCTCAGCAGCATTATCCCCACAGCTGCATCACCTTAGCCGCATCATTACCTCAGCAACATCAGAACCTCTGCAGCATCATCACTTCAGCAGCATCATTCCCTGAGAAGCATCATTACCTCAGCAGCATCATCAGCTCAGCAGCATCAACTCAGCAGCGTCATTACCTCAGCAGCATCATTACCTCAGCAGCATCATCACCTCAGCAGCATTATCACCTCAGCAGCATACGCTCAGGAGCAACATCTCCCTCAGCAGCATCATCTCCTCAGCAGCATCACCTCAGCAGCAGCATCATCCCCTCAGCAGCATCATCCCCTCCGCAGCATCATCGCCTCAGCAGCATCAGCCCCTCAGCAGCATCACTTCAGCAGCATCATCCCCTCAGCAGCATTACCTCAGCACCATAATCCTGTCAGCAGCATTATACTCTCAGCATCATCATCACAGCAGCATCAGCCCCTCAGCAGCACCAGCCCCTCAGCAGCATCAGCTTAGCAGCATCAAACCCTAAGCAGCATCACCACAGCAGCATCATTACCTCAGCAGCATCATCACCTCAGCAGCATCATCCCCTCAGAGGAATCACTTCAGCAGCATCATTAACTCAGCAGCATCATCCCCTGAGCAGCATCATTGCCTCAGCAGCAACAGCCCCTGAGCCGCATTACCTCAGCAGCATCATTACCTCAGCAGCATCATCGCCTCAGCAGCATCATTATCTCAGCAGCATCATCACATCAGCAGCATCATCTGTCAGCATCATCCGCTCAGGAGCATCATCACCCCCAGCATCATCATCCCCTCAGCAGCATAACCTCCGCAGCAGCATCACCTCCTTAGCAGCATCATCCCCTCAGCAGCATCATCACCTCAGCAGATTCAGCCCCTCAGCAGCATCATCCTCTCAGCAGCATCACTTCAGCACCATAATCCTCTCAGTAGCATTATTCCCTCAGCAACATTACATCAGCAAAATCATTACCTCAGCAGCATCATCGCCTCAGCAGCATCAACCCCTCAGCAGCATCAACTCAGCAGCATCATTACCTCAGAAGCATCATCCCATCAGCAGCATTACCTCAGCAGCATCATTACCTCAGCAGCATACATCACCTCAGCAGCATTATCCCGTCAGCATCATCCGCTCAGGAACATCGTCACCATCAGCAGCATCATCTCCTCAGCAGCATCTCCTCAGCAGCAGCATCATGCCCTCCGCAGCATCATCCTCTCCGCAGCATCATCACCTCAGCAGCATCAGCCCCTCAGCAGCATTTTCCCATCAGCAGCACCATCCCCTCAGCAGCATCACGTCAGCATCATCATCCCCTCAGCAGCATTACAGCACCATAATCCTCTCAGCAGCATTATCCCCTCAGCATCATCACCTCAGCAGCATAATTACCTCAGCAGCATCATCCCCTCAGCAGCATCACCTCTGCAGCATCATCACCTCAGCAGAATCATCCCTTCAGTAGCATCACCTCAGCAGCATCATCCTCTCAGCAGCATCATTACCTCAGTAGCAACATCCCCTCAGCAGCATCATTCCATCAGCATCATCATTACCTGAGCAGCATCATCCCCTCAGCAGCATCACCTCAGCAGCATCATTACCTCAGCAACAGCATCACCTCAGCAGCATCATCCCCTCAGCAGCATGGCATCAGCGGCATCATTACCTCAGCAGCATCATCGCCTCAGCAGCATCATTCCATCAGCAGCAGCACCTCAGCAGCATAATCACCTCAGCAGCATCATCCCCTCAGCAGCATCATCAACTCAGCAGCATCATTACCTCAGCAGCAGCCTCTCCTCAGCACCATCATTGCATCAGCAGCATCATTACATCAGCAGCATCATCCCCTCAGCAGCATTACCTCAGCACCATAATCCTGTCGGCAGCATTATCCTCTCAGCATCATCACCACAGCAGCATCAGCCCCTCAGCAGCACCAGCCCCTCAGCAGCATCAGCTTAGCAGCATCATCCCCTAAGCAGCATCACCACAGCAGCATCATTACCTCAGCAGCAGCATCACCTCAGCAGCATCATCCCCTCAGAGAAATCACTTCAGCAGCATCATTAACTCAGCGGCATCATCCCCTGAGCAGCATCATTGCCTGAGCAGCAACATCCCCTGAGCCGCATTACCTCAGCAGCATAATTACTTCAGCAGCATCATCGCCTCAGCAGCATCATTACCTCAGCAGCATCATCACATCAGCAGCATCATCCCGTCAGCATCATCCGCTCAGGAGCATCTTCACCCTCAGCAGCATCATCCCCTCAGCAGCATCACCTCCGCAGCAGCATCACCTCCTTAGCAGCATCATCCCCTCAGCAGCATCATCACCTCAGCAGATTCAGCCCCTCAACAGCATCATCCTCTCAGCAGCATCACCTCAGCACCATAATCCTCTCAATAGCATTATTCCCTCGCAACAATACCTCAGCAACATCATTACCTCAGCAGCATCATCACCTCAGCAGCATCAACCCCTCAGCAGCATCAACTCAGCAGCATCATTACCTCAGCAGCATCATCACCTCAGATGCATCATCACTTCAGCAGCATCATCCCCAGAGCAGCATCATTACCTCAGAAGCATCATCCCATCAGCAGCATTACCTCAGCAGCATCATTATCTCAGCAGCATCATCACCTCAGCAGCATTATCCCGTCAGCATCATCCGCTCAGGAACATCGTCATCATCAGCAGCATCATCTCCTCAGCAGCATCTCCTCAGCAGCAGCATCATGCCCTCCGCAGCATCATCCTCTCCGCAGCATCATCACCTCAGCAGCATCAGCCCCTCAGCAGCATTTTCCCCTCAGCAGCACCATCCCCTCAGCAGCATCACGTCAGCATCATCATCCCCTCAGCAGCATTACAGCACCATAATCCTCTCTGCAGCATTATCCCCTCAGCATCATCACCTCAGCAGCATAATTACCTCAGCAGCATCATCCCCTCAGCAGCATCAACTCAGCAGCATCATCCCTTCAGTAGTATCATCTCAGCAGAATCATCCTCTCAGCAGCATCATTACCTCAGCAGCAACATCCCCTCAGCAGCATCATTCCATCAGCAGCATCATTACCTGAGCAGCATCATCCCCTCAGCAGCATCACCTCATCACCTCAGCAGCATCATTACCTCAGCAACAGCATCACCTCAGCAGCATCAGCCCCTGAGCAGCTTCATTACCTCAACAGCATCATCCCATCAGCAGCATTACATCAGCAGCATCCTTACCTCAGCAGCATCATCAACTCAGCAGCATCATCCCGTCAACAACATTCCCTCACAGCATCACCACCCTCAGCAGCATCAGCCCCTCAGCAGCATCAGCTTAGCAGCATCATCCCCTAAGCAGCATCACCACAGCAGCATCATTACCTCAGCAGCATCATCACCTCAGCAGCATCATCCCCTCAGAGAAATCACTTCAGCAGCATCATTAACTCAGGAGCATCATCCCCTGAGCAGCATCATTGCCTGAGCAGCAACATCCCCTGAGCCGCATTACCTCAGCAGCATCATTACCTCAGCAGCATCATCGCCTCAGCAGCATCATCACATCAGCAGCATCATCACATCAGCAGCATCATCCCGTCAGCATCATCCGCTCAGGAGCATCTTCACACTCTTCAGCATCATCCCCTCAGCAGCATCACTTCCGCAGCAGCATCACCTCCTTAGCAGCATCATCCCCTCAGCAGCATCATCACCTCAGCAGATTCAGCCCCTCAGCAGCATCATCCTCTCAGCAGCATCACCTCAGCACCATAATCCTCTCAGTAGCATTATTCCCTCAGCAACATTACCTCAGCAACATCATTACCTCAGCAGCATCATCCCCTCAGCAGCATTATGCCGTCAGCATCATCCGCTCGGGAACATCGTCACCATCAGCATCATCATCTCCTTAGCAGCATCTCCTCAGCAGCAGCATCATGCCCTCCGCAGCATCATCACCTCAGCAGCATCAGCCCCTCAGCAGCACCATCCCCTCAGCAGCATCACGTCAGCATCATCATCCCCTCAGCAGCATTACAGCACCATAGTCCTCTCAGCAGCATTATCCCCTCAGCATCATCACCTCAACAGCATAATTACCTCAGCAGCATCATCACCTCAGCAGCATCACCTCAGCAGCATCATCACCTCAGCAGCATCATCACCTCAGCAGAATCATCCCTTCAGTAGCATCATCTCAGCAGCATCATCCTCTCAGCAGCATCATTGCCTCAGCAGCAACATCCCCTCAGCAGCATCATTCCATCAGCAGCATCATTACCTGAGCAACATCATCCCCTCAGCAGCATCACCTCATCACCTCAGCAGAATCATTACCTCAGCAACAGCATCACCTCAGCAGCATCATCCCCTGAGCAGCTTCATTACCTCAGCAGCATCATCCCATCAGCAGCATTACATCAGCAGCATCCTTACCTCAGCAGCATCATCAACTCAGCAGCATCATCCCGTCAGCAACATCCCCTCACAGCATCATCACCCTCAGCAGCATTAGCCCCTCAGCAGCATCACCTCAGCAGCAGCATCATCTCCTCAGCAGCATCATCCCCTCAGCCGCATGGCATCAGCGGCATCATTACCTCAGCAGCATCATCCCCTCCGCAGCATCATCGCCTCAGCAGCATCGGCCCCCCAGCAGCAGCACCTCAGCAGCATAATCACCTCAGCAGCAGCATCCCCTCAGCAGCATCGTCACCTCAGCAGCATCATTACCTCAGCAGCAGCCTCTCCTCAGTACCGTCATTACCTCAGCAGCATCATTACATCAGCAGCATCATCACCTCAGCTGCATCATCACCTCAGCAGGATCATCCTCTCAGCAGCATCATTACCTCAGCAGCATCATCCCCTCAGCATCATTACCTCAGCACCATAATCCTGTCAGAAGCATTATCCTCACAGCATCATCACCACAGCAGCATCAGCCCCTCAGCAGCACCAGCCCCTCAGCAGCATCAGCTTAGCAGCATCATCCCCTCAGCAGCATCACCTCCGCAGCAGCATCACCTCCTTAGCAGCATCATCCCCTCAGCAGCATCATCACCTCAGCAGAATCAGCCCCTCAGCAGCATCATCCTCTCAGCAGCATCACCTCAGCACCATAATCCTCTCAGTAGCATTATTCCCTCAGCAACATAACCTCAGCAACATCATTACGTCAGCAGCATCATCCCCTCAGCAGCATCAACCCCTCAGCAGCATCAACTCAGCAGCATCATTACCTCAGCAGCATCATCACCTCAGATGCATCATCACTTCAGCAGCAACATCCCCAGAGCAGCATCATTACCTCAGAAGCATCATCCCATCAGCAGCATTACCTCAGCAGCATCATTATCTCAGCAGCATCATCACCTCAGCAGCATTATCCCGTCAGCATCATCCGCTCAGGAACATCGTCACCATCAGCAGCATCATCTCCTCAGCAGCATCTCCTCAGCAGCAGCATCATGCCCTCTGCAGCATCATCACCTCAGCAGCATCAGCCCCTCAGCAGCATTTTCCCCTCAGCAGCACCATCCCCTCAGCAGCATCACGTCAGCAGCACCATCCCCTCAGCAGCATTACAGCACCATAATCCTCTCAGCAGCATTATCCCCTCAGCATCATCACCTCAGCAGCATAATTACCTCAGCAGCATCATCGCCTCAGCAGTATCATTACCTCAGCAGCATCATCACATCAGCAGCATCATCCCGTCAGCATCATCCGCTCAGGAGCATCTTCACCCTCAGCAGCATCAACCCCTCAGCAGCATCACCTCCGCAGCAGCATCACCTCCTTAGCAGCATCATCCCCTTAGCAGCATCATCACCTCAGCAGCTTCAGCCCCTCAGCAGCATCATCCTCTCAGCAGCATCACTTCAGCACCATAATCCTCTCAGTAGCATTATTCCCTCAGCAACATTACCTCAGCAACATCATTACCTCAGCAGCATCATCCACTCAGCAGCATCAACCCCTCAGCAGCATCAACTCAGCAGCATCATTAACTCAGCAGCATCATCACCTCAGATGCATCATCAATTCAGCAGCATCATTCCCAGAGCAGCATCATTAACTCAGAAGCATCATCCCATCGGCAGCATTACCTCAGCAGCATCGTTACCTCAGCAGCATCATCACCTCAGCAGCATTATCCCGTCAGCATCATCCGCTCAGGAACATCGTCACCATCAGCAGCATCATCTCCTCAGCAGCATCTCCTCAGCAGCAGCATCATGCCCTCCGCAGCATCATCCTCTCCGCAGCATCATCACCTCAGCAGCATCAGCCCCTCAGCAGCATTTTCCCCGCAGCAGCACCATCCCCTCAGCAGCATCACGTCAGCATCATCATCCCCTCAGCAGCATTACAGCACCATAATCCTCTCAGCAGCATTATCCCCTCAGCATCATCACCTCAGCAGCATAGTTACCTCAGCAGCATCATCCCCTCAGCAGCATCACCTCAGCAGCATCATCACCTCAGCAGCATCATCACCTCAGCAGAATCATCCCTTCAGTAGCATCACCTCAGCAGCATCATCCTCTCAGCAGCATCATTACCTCAGCAGCAACATCCCCTCAGCAGCATCATTCCATCAGCATCATCATTACCTGAGCAGCATCATCCCCTCAGCAGCATCACCTCAGCAGCATCATTACCTCAGCAACAGCATCACCTCAGCAGCAACATCCCCTGAGCGACTTCATTACCTCAGCAGCATCATCCCATCAGCAGCATTACATCAGCAGCATCCTTACCTCAGCAGCATCATCAACTCAGCAGCATCATCCCGTCAGCAACATCCCCTCAGAGCATCATCACCCTCAGCAGCATCATCCCCTCAGCAACATCAGCTTAGCAGCATCATCCTCTCAGCAGCATTATCCACTCAGCAGCATCACATCAGCAGCATCATCCCATCAGCAGCATCACCTCAGCAGCATCATTAAAGCAGCAGCATCATCTCCTCAGAAGCATCACCTCAGCAGCGTCAACACTCCAGCAGCATCATCCCATCAATAGCAACACCTCAGCAGCATCATTCCCCCAGCATCATCACCACAGCAGCATCATCTCAAAAGCCACATCACCTCAGCAGCATCATCCCCTCAGCAGCATCACGTCAGCAGCATCATCCCCCAAGCATTATCACCTCAGCAGCATCATCCCAAAAGCCGCATCACCTCAGCTGCATCATCCCCTCAGCAGCATCAAGTCAGCAGCATCATCCCCCCAGCATTATCACCTCAGCAGCATCATCCCATCAGCAGCATCACCTCAGTGGCATCATTACCTCAGCAACATCTTCCCTTCAGCTGCATCATCCCCTCAGCAGCATCATTACCTCAGCAGCATCATCATATCAGCAGCATCGACTCCTCAGCAGCATAAACTCAGCAACATCATTCACTTGGCAACATCATCCCCTCAGCAGCATCAGCCCATCAGCAGCACCAGCCACTTAGCAGCATCAAATTAGCAGCATCATCCCCTCAGCAGCATCACCTCAGCAGCGTTATTAACTCAACAGCATCATCACCTCAGCAGCATCATCCCCTGAGCAGCTTCATTACCTCAGCAGCATCATCCCCTCAGCATCATCACCTCAGCAGCAGCACTACCTCAGCAGCATTATCACCTCAGCAGCATCATTACCTCAGCAGCATCATCACATCAGCAGCATCATCCCGTCAGCATCATCCGCTCAGGAGCATCTTCACACTCAGCAGCATCATCCCCTCAGCAGCATCACCTCAGCAGCAGCATCACCAACTTAGCAGCATCATCCCCTCCGCAGCATCATCATCTCAGCAGCGTCAGCCCGTCAGCAGCATCATCCTCTCAGGAGCACCATCCCCTCAGCAGCATCACTTCAGCAGCATCATCCCCTCAGCAGCATCACCTAAGCACCATAATCCTCTCAGTAGCATTAATCCCTCAGCAACATCATTAACTCAGCAGCATCATTCCCTCAGAGGCATTATCCCCTCAGCAGCATCAACTCAACAGCATCATTACCTCAGCAGCATCATCACCTCAGCAGCATCATTACCTCAGAAGCATTATCCCGTCAGCATCATCCGCTCAGGAACATCGTCACCATCAGCAGCATCATCTCCTCAGCAGCATCTCCTCAGCAGCAGCATCATGCCCTCCGCAGCATCATCCTCTCCGCAGCATTATCACCTCAGCAGCATCAGCTCCTCAGCAGCTTTTTCCCCTCAGCAGCACCATCCCCTGAGCAGCATCATCCTCTCAGCAGCATCATTACCTCAGCAGCATCCTCCCCTCAGCAGCGTCATCACCTCAGCAACATCGCCTCATCATTAGCATCATCACCTCAGCAGCATCATTACATCAGCAGGATCATCCTCTCAGCAGCAACATTACCTCAGCAGCATCCTCCCCTCAGCAGCATCATCACATCAGCAGCATCATCACCTCAGCAGCATCAACACCTCAGTAGTATCATCACCTCAGCAGCATCATCACATCAGCAGCATCATCGCCTCAGCAGCAACATTACCTCAGAAGCATCATCCCCTCAGCAGCAATATTACCTCAGCAGCATCAACCCACAGCAGCATCGTCCCCTCAGCAGGTTCACCACCTCAGCATCATCACCTCAGCAGCATTATCCTCTCAGCAGTATCATTACCTCAGCAGCATCATCACCTCAGCAGTATCATCTCCTCAGCAACATCATCATCCCCTCAGCATCATCATCCCCTCAGTAGAATCATCACCTCCGCAGCATCATCCCCTCAGCAGCATCATGTCCTCAGCAGCATCATCGCCTCAGCTGCATCATCCCATCAGCAGCATCATCCCATCAGCAGCAGCATCCCCTCAGCAGCATCCCCTCAGCAGCATCATCCTCTAAGCAGCATCATCCTCTCACAGCATCCCCTCAGCAGCATCATTACCTGAGCAGCATCATCCCCTCAGCAGCATCACCTCAGCAGCATCATTACCTCAGACGCAGCATCTCCTCAGCAGCATCATCCCATGAGCAGCATCATTACCTCAGCAGCATCATGCCATCCGCAGCATTACCTCAGCAGCATCATTGCATCAGCAGCATCATCCCGTCAGCAGAATCACCTCAGCAGCAGCATCATCTCCTCAGCAGCAACATCCCCTCAGCAGAAAAACCTCAGCAGCAGCATCATCTCCTCAGCAGCAACATCCCCTCAGCAGCATAATCTCAGCGGCATCATTACCTCAGCAACATCATCCCTTCCGCAGCATCATCGCCTCAACAGCATCAGACCCTCAGCAGCAGCATCCCCTCAGCAGCACCATTCCCTCAGGAGCATCACTTCAGCAGCATCATCCCCTAAGGAGCATCACCTCTGAAGCATCATCCTCTCAGCAGCATTATCCACTCAGCAGCATCACCTCAGCAGCATCATTAACTCAGCAGCATCATCCCCTCAGCAGTATCACATCAGCAGCATCATCCCATCAGCAGCATCACCTCAGCAGCATCATTACCTCAGCAGCATCATCACCTCAGCAGCATCATTACCTCAGCAGCATCATCACCTCAGCAGCATCATGTCCTCAGCAGCATCATCGCCTCAGCAGCATCATCCCATCAGCAGCATCATCCCATCAGCAGCAGCATCCCCTCAGCAGCATCCCCTGAGCAGCATCATCCTCTCAGCAGCATCATCCTCTCACAGCATCCCCTCAGCAGCATCATTACCTGAGCAGCATCATCCCCTCAGCAGCATCACCTCAGCAGCATCATTACCTCAGACGCAGCATCTCCTCAGCAGCATCATCCCATGAGCAGCATCATTACCTCAGCAGCATCATGCCTTCCGCAGCATTACCTCAGCAGCATCATTGCATCAGCAGCATCATCCCGTCAGCAGAATCACCTCAGCAGCAGCATCATCTCCTAAGCAGCAACATCACCTCAGAGAAAAACCTCAGCAGCAGCATCATCTCCTCAGCAGCAACATCCCCTCAGCAGCATAATCTCAGCGGCATCATTACCTCAGCAACATCATCCCTTCCGCAGCATCATCGCCTCAACAGCATCAGACCCTCAAGAGCAGCATCCCCTCAGCAGCACCATTCCCTCAGGAGCATCACTTCAGCAGCATCATCCCCTAAGGAGCGTCACCTCTGCAGCATCATCCTCTCAGCAGCATTATCCACTCAGCAGCATCACCTCAGCAGCATCATTAACTCAGCAGCATCATCCCCTCAGCAGTATCACATCAGCAGCATCATCCCATCAGCAGCATCACCTCAGCAGCATCATTAAAGCAGCAGCATCATCCCCTCAGCAGCCTCACCTCAGCAGCGTCAACACTTCAGCAGCATCATCCCTTCAGTAGCAACAACTCAGCTGCATCAGCCCCTCAGCAGCATCACGTCAGCAGCACCATCCCCCCAGCATTATCACCTCAGCAGCATCATCCCATCAGCAGCATCACCTCATTGGCATCGCTAGCTCAGCAACATCGTCCCTTCAGCTGCATCATCCCCTCAGCAGCATCATTACCTCAGCAGCATCATCCCCGCAGCAGAATTACTTCAGCAAAATCATTAACTCAGTAGCATCATGCCCTCAGCAGCAACACCTCAACAGCATCATCCCCCCAAGCATCATCACCTCAGCAGCATCATCCCAAAAGCCGCATCACCTCAGCTGCATCATCCACTCAGCAGCATCACGGTAGCAGCATCATCCCCCCAGCATTATCACCTCAGCAGCATCATCCCATCAGCAGCATCACCTCAGTGGCATCATTACCTCAGCAACATCTTCCCTTCAGCTGCATCATCCCCTCAGCAGCATCATTACCTCAGCAGCATCAACCCCGCAGCAGAATTACTTCAGCATCATCATTACCTCAGCAGCATCATCCCCTGAGCAGCTTCATTACCTCAGCAGCATCATCCCCTCAGCATCATCACCTCAGCAGCATCATTACCTCAGCAGCATCATCACCTCAGCAGCATCATTACCTCAGCAGCATCATCGCATCAGCAGCATCATCCCGTCAGCATCATCCGCTCAGGAGCATCTTCACCCTCAGCAGCATCATCCCCTCAGCAGCATCACCTCAGCAGCAGCATCCCTTCAGCAGCATCACCTAAGCACCATAATCCTCTCAGTAGCATTATTCCCTCAGCAAGATTAACTCAGCAACATCATTACCTCAGCAGCATCATCACTTCAGCAGCATCATCCCCTCAGCAGCATCAACTCAGCAGCATCATTACCTCAGCAGCATAATTACCTCAGCAGCATCATCAGCTCAGCTGCTTCAGCCCCTCAGCAGCATCATCCTCTCAGCAGCACCTTCCCCTCAGCAGCATCACTTCAGCAGCATCATCACTTCAGCAGCATCACCTAAGCACCATAATCCTCTCAGTAGCATTATTCCCTCAGCAAGATTAACTCATAACATCATTACCTGAGCAGCATCATCACTTCAGCAGCATCATCCCTTCAGCAGCATCAACTCAGCAGCATCATTACCTCAGCAGCATAATTACCTCAGCAGCATCATCACCTCAGCAGCATTATCCCGTCAGCATCATCCGCTCAGGAACATCGTCACCATCAGCAGCATCATCTCCTCAGCAGCATCTCCTCAGCAGCAGCATCATGCCCTCCGCAGCATCATCCTCTCCGCAGCATCATCACCTCAGTAACATCAGCCCCTCAGCAGCATTTTCCACTCTTCAGCACCATCCCCTCAGCAGCATCACGTCAGCATCATCATCCCCTCAGCAGCATTACAGCACCATAATCCTCTCAGCAGCATTATCCCCTCAGCATCATCACCTCAGCAGCATAATTACCTCAGCAGCACCATCCCCACAGCAGCATCACCTCAGCAGCATCATCACCTCAGCAGCATCATCACCTCAGCAGAATCATCCCTTCAGTAGCATCACCTCAGCAGCATCATCCTCTCAGCATCATCATTACCTCAGCAGCAACATCCCCTCAGCAGCATCATTCCATCAGCATCATCATTACCTGAGCAGTTTCATCCCCTCAGCAGCATCACCTCAGCAGCATCTTTACCTCAGCAAAGCATCAACTCAGCAGCATCATCCCCTGAGCGACTTCATTAACTCAGCAGCATCATCCCATCAGCAGCATTATATCAGCAGCATCATTACCTCAGCAGCATCATCACCCTCAGCAGCATCATCCCCTCAGCAGCATCACCTCAGCAGCAGCATCATCTCCTCAGCAGATTCATCCCCTCAGCAGCATGGCATCAGCGGCATCATTACCTCAGCAGCATCATCCCCTCCGCAGCATCATCGCCTCAGCAGCATCATCACCTCAGCAGCATCATCCCCTCAGCAGCATCATCACCTCAGCAGCATCATTACCTCAGCAGCAGCCTCTCCTCAGCACTATCATTACCTCAGCAGCATCATTACCTCAGCAGCATTAACCCACAGCAGCATCGTCTCCTCAGCAGATTCACCACCTCAGCATCATCACCTCAGCAGCATTATCCTCTCAGCAGCATCATTACCTTAGCAGCATCATCACCTCAGCAGTATCATCTCCTCAGCAGCATCATCATCCCCTCAGCATCATCATCCCCTCAGCAGCATCATCACCTCAGCAGAACTATCCCGTCAGCATCATCCGCTCAGGAATATCGTCACCATCAGCAGCATCATCTCCTCAGCAGCATCTCCTCAGCAGCAGCATCATGCCCTCCGCAGCATCATCCACTCCGCAGCATCATCACCTCAGAAACATCAGCCCCTCAGCAGCATTTTCCCCTCAGCAGCCCCATCCGCTCAGCAGCATCAAGTCAGCATCATCATCCCCTCAGCAGCATTACAGCACCATAATCCTCTCAGCAGCATTATCCCCTCAGCATCATCACCTCAGCAGCATCATTACCTCAGCAGCATCATCCCCTCATCAGCATCACCTCTGCAGCATCATCACCTCAGACGCAGCATCACCTCAGCAGCATCATCCCATGAGCAGCATCATTACCTCAGCAGCGTCACCTCAGCAGCATCATTACCTCAGCAGCATAATCCCCGCAGCAGAATTACTTCAGCAGCATCATTACCTAAGCAGCATCATCCATTGAGCAGCTTCATTACCTCAGCAGCCTCATCGCCTCAGCATCATCACCTCAGCAGCATCATTACCTCAGCAGCATCATCACCTTAGCAGCATAATTACCTCAGCAGCATCATCACATCAGCAGCATCATCCCGTCAGCATCATCCGCTCAGGAGCATCTTCACCCTCAGCAGCATCATCCCCTCAGCAGCATCACCTCAGCAGCAGCATCACCTCCTTAGCAGCATCATCCCCTCCGCAGCATCATCACCTCAGCAGCTTCAGCCCCTCAGCAGCATCATCCTCTCAGCAGCACCATCCCCTCAGCAGCATCACTTCAGCAGCATCATCCCTTCAGCAGCATCACCTAAGCACCATAATCCACTCAGTAGCATTATTCCCTCAGCAAGATTAACTCAGCAACATCATTACCTCAGCAGCATCATCACTTCAGAAGCATCATCGCCTCAGCAGCATCAGCCCCCCAGCAGCAGCACCTCAGCAGCATCATCACCTCAGCAGCATCATCCCCTCAGCAGCATCATCACCTCAGCAGCATCATTACCTCAGCAGCAGCCTCTCCTCAGCACCATCATTACCTCAGCAGCATCATTACCTCAGCAGCATTAACCCACAGCAGCATCGTCCCCTCAGCAGATTCACCACCTCAGCATCATCACCTCAGCAGCATTATCCTCTCAGCAGCATCATTACCTTAGCAGCATCATCACCTCAGCAGTATCATCTCCTCAGCAGCATCATCATCCCCTCAGCATCATCATCCCCTCAGCAGCATCATCACCTCAGCAGAACTATCCCGTCAGCATCATCCGCTCAGGAATATCGTCACCATCAGCAGCATCATCTCCTCAGCAGCATCTCCTCAGCAGCAGCATCATGCCCTCCGCAGCATCATCCACTCCGCAGCATCATCACCTCAGAAACATCAGCCCCTCAGCAGCATTTTCCCCTCAGCAGCCCCATCCCCTCAGCAGCATCACGTCAGCATCATCATCCCCTCAGCAGCATTACAGCACCATAATCCTCTCAGCAGCATTATCCCCTCAGCATCATCACCTCAGCATCATCATTACCTCAGCAGCATCATCCCCTCATCAGCATCACCTCTGCAGCATCATCACCTCAGACGCAGCATCACCTCAGCAGCATCATCCCATGAGCAGCATCATTACCTCAGCAGCATCACCTCAGCAGCATCATTACCTCAGCAGCATCATCACATCAGCAGCATCATCCCGTCAGCATCATCCGCTCAGGAGCATCTTCACCCTCAGCAGCATCATCCCCTCAGCAGCATCACCTCAGCAGCAGCATCCCTTCAGCAGCATCACCAAAGCACCATAATCCTCTCAGTAGCATTATTCCCTCAGCAAGATTAACTCAGCAACATCATTACCTCAGCAGCATCATCACTTCAGCAGCATCATCCCCTCAGCAGCATCACCTCAGCAGCATCATTACCTCAGCAGCATTTTTACCTCAGCTGCATCATCACCTCAGCAGCTTCAGCCCCTCAGCAGCATCATCCTCTCAGCAGCACCTTCCCCTCAGCAGCATCACTTCAGCAGCATCATCCCTTCAGCAGCATCACCTAAGCACCATAATCCTCTCAGTAGCATTATTCCCTCAGCAAGATTAACTCAGCAACATCATTACCTGAGCAGCATCATCACTTCAGCAGCATCATCCCCTCAGCAGCATCAACTCAGCAGCATCATTACCTCAGCAGCATAATTACCTCAGCAGCATCATCACCTCAGCAGCATTATCCCGTCAGCATCATCCGCTCAGGAACATCGTCACCATCAGCAGCATCATCTCCTCAGCAGCATCTCCTCAGCAGCAGCATCATGCCCTCCGCAGCATCATCCTCTCCGCAGCATCAACACCTCAGTAGCATCAGCCCCTCAGCAGCATTTTCCCCTCTTCAGCACCTTCCCCTCAGCAGCATCACGTCAGCATCATCATCCCCTCAGCAGCATTACAGCACCATAATACTCTCAGCAGCATTATCCCCTCAGCATCATCACCTCAGCAGCATAATTACCTCAGCAGCACCATCCCCACAGCAGCATCACCTCAGCAGCATCATCACCTCAGCAGCATCATCACCTCAGCAGAATCATCCCTTCAGTAGCATCACCTCAGCAGCATCATCCCCTGAGCGACTTCATTAACTCAGCAGCATCATCCCATCAGCAGCATTATATCAGCAGCATCCTTACCTCAGCAGCATCATCAACTCAGCAGCATCATCCCGTCAGCAACATCCCCTCACAGCATCATCACCCTCAGCAGCATCATCCCCTCAGCAGCATCACCTCAGCAGCAGCATCATCTCCTCAGCAGCATCATCCCCTCAGCAGCATGGCATCAGCAGCATCATTACCTCAGCAGCATCATCCCCTCCGCAGCATCATCGCCTTAGCAGCATCAGCCCCCCAGCAGCAGCACCTCAGCAGCATCATCACCTCAGCAGCATCATCCCCTCAGCAGCATCATCACCTCAGCAGCATCATTACCTCAGCAGCAGCCTCTCCTCAGCACCATCATTACCTCAGCAGCATCATTACCTCAGCAGCATTAACCCACAGCAGCATCGTCCCCTCAGCAGATTCACCACCTCAGCATCATCACCTCAGCAGCATTATCCTCTCAGCAGCATCATTACCTTAGCAGCATCATCACCTCAGCAGTATCATCTCCTCAGCAGCATCATCATCCCCTCAGCATCATCATCCCCTCAACAGCATCATCACCTCAGCAGAACTATCCCGTCAGCATCATCCGCTCAGGAATATCGTCACCATCAACAGCATCATCTCCTCAGCAGCATCTCCTCAGCAGCAGCATCATGCCCTCCGCAGCATCATCCTCTCCGCAGCATCATCACCTCAGCAGCATCAGCCCCTCAGCAGCATTTTCCCCTCAGCAGCCCCATCCCCTCAGCAGCATCACGTCAGCATCATCATCCCCTCAGCAGCATTACAGCACCATAATCCTCTCAGCAGCATTATCCCCTCAGCATCATCACCTCAGCAGCATAATTACCTCAGCAGCACCATCCCCACAGCAGCATCACCTCAGCAGCATCATCACCTCAGCAGCATCATCACCTCAGCAGAATCATCCCTTCAGTAGCATTACCTCAGCAGCATCATCCTCTCAGCATCATCATTACCTCAGCAGCAACATCCCCTCAGCAGCATCATTCCATCAGCATCATCATTACCTGAGCAGCATCATCCCCTCAGCAGCATCACCTCAGCAGCATCTTTACCTCAGCAAAGCATCACCTCAGCAGCATCATCCCCTGAGCGACTTCATTAACTCAGCAGCATCATCCCATCAGCAGCATTATATCAGCAGCATCCTTACCTCAGCAGCATCATCAACTCAGCAGCATCATCCCGTCAGCAACATCCCCTCACAGCATCATCACCCTCAGCAGCATCATCCCCTCAGCAGCATCACCTCAGCAGCAGCATCATCTCCTCAGCAGCATCATCCCCTCAGCAGCATGGCATCAGCAGCATCATTACCTCAGCAGCATCATCCCCTCCGCAGCATCATCGCCTTAGCAGCATCAGCCCCCCAGCAGCAGCACCTCAGCAGCATCATCACCTCAGCAGCATCATCCCCTCAGCAGCATCATCACCTCAGCAGCATCATTACCTCAGCAGCAGCCTCTCCTCAGCACCATCATTACCTCAGCAGCATCATTACCTCAGCAGCATTAACCCACAGCAGCATCGTCCCCTCAGCAGATTCACCACCTCAGCATCATCACCTCAGCAGCATTATCCTCTCAGCAGCATCATTACCTTAGCAGCATCATCACCTCAGCAGTATCATCTCCTCAGCAGCATCATCATCCCCTCAGCATCATCATCCCCTCAGCAGCATCATCACCTCAGCAGAACTATCCCGTCAGCATCATCCGCTCAGGAATATCGTCACCATCAACAGCATCATCTCTTCAGCAGCATCTCCTCAGCAGCAGCATCATGCCCTCCGCAGCATCATCCTCTCCGCAGCATCATCACCTCAGCAGCATCAGCCCCTCAGCAGCATTTTCCCCTCAGCAGCCCCATCCCCTCAGCAGCATCACGTCAGCATCATCATCCCCTCAGCAGCATTACAGCACCATAATCCTCTCAGCAGCATTATCCCCTCAGCACCATCACCTCAGCAGCATAATTACCTCAGCAGCATTATCCCCTCATCAGCATCACCACTGCAGCATCATCACCTCAGACGCAGCATCACCTCAGCAGCATCATCCCATGAGCAGCATCATTACCTCAGCAGCATCATGCCTTCCGCAGCATTACCTCAGCAGCATCATTGCATTAGCAGCATCATCCCGTCAGCAGAATCACCTCAGCAGCAGCATCATCTCCTCAGCAGCAACATCCCCTTAGCAGAAAAACCT
This sequence comes from Carcharodon carcharias, assembly GCF_017639515.1. Classification (NCBI taxonomy): domain Eukaryota; kingdom Metazoa; phylum Chordata; class Chondrichthyes; order Lamniformes; family Lamnidae; genus Carcharodon; species Carcharodon carcharias. The sequence goes on from NC_054468.1 coordinate 105,993,757, forward strand.
CAGCAGCAGCATCATCTCCTCAGCAGCAACATCCCCTCAGCAGCATAATCTCAGCGGCATCATTACCTCAGCAACATCATGCCTTCCGCAGCATCATCGCCTCAACTGCATCAGACCCTCAGCAGCAACATCCCCTCAGCAGCACCATTCCCTCAGGAGCATCACCTCAGCAGCATCATCCCCTAAGGAGCATCACCTCTGCAGCATCATCCTCTCAGCAGCATTATCTACTCAGCAGCATCACCTCAGCAGCATCATTAACTCAGCAGCATCATCCCTCAGCAGTATCACATCAGCAGCATCATCCCATCAGCAGCATCACCTCAGCAGCATCATTAAAGCAGCAGCATCAACCCCTCAGCAGCATCACCTCAGCAGCGTCAACACATCAGCAGCATCATCCCTTCAGTAGCATCAACTCAGCTGCATCATCCCCTCAGCAGCATCACGTCAGCAGCACCATTCCCCCAGCATTATCACCTCAGCAACATCATCCCATCAGCAGCATCACCTGATTGGCATCGCTAGCTCAGCAACATCTCCCTTCAGCTGCATCATCCCCTCAGCAGCATCATTACCTCAGCAGCATCATCCCTGCAGCAGAATTACTTCAGCAGCATCATTACCTCAGCAGCATAATCCCCTCTGCAGCAACACCTCAACAGCATCATCCCCCCAGCATCATCACATCAGCAGCATCATCCCAAAAGCCGCATCACCTCAGCTGCATCATCCCCTCAGCAGCATCACGTCAGCAGCATCATCCCTCCAGCATTATCACCTCAGCAGCATCATCCCATCAGCAGCATCACCTCAGTGGCATCATTACCTCAGCAACATCTTCCCTTTAGCTGCATCATCCCCTCAGCAGCATCATTACCTCAGCAGCATAATCCCCGCAGCAGAATTACTTCAGCAGCATCATTACCTCAGCAGCATCATCCACTGAGCAGCTTCATTACCTCAGCAGCCTCATCCCCTCAGCATCATCACCTCAGCAGCATCATTACCTCAGCAGCATCATCACCTTAGCAGCATAATTACCTCAGCAGCATCATCACATCAGCAGCATCATCCCGTCAGCATCATCCGCTCAGGAGCATCTTCACCCTCAGCAGCATCATCCCCTCAGCAGCATCACCTCAGCAGCAGCATCACCTCCTTAGCAGCATCATCCCCTCCGCAGCATCATCACCTCAGCAGCTTCAGCCCCTCAGCAGCATCATCCTCTCAGCAGCACCTTCCCCTCAGCAGCATCACTTCAGCAGCATCATCCCTTCAGCAGCATCACCTAAGCACCATAATCCACTCAGTAGCATTATTCCCTCAGCAAGATTAACTCAGCAACATCATTACCTCAGCAGCATCATCACTTCAGCAGCATCATCCCCTCAGCAGCATCAACTCAGCAGCATCATTACCTCAGCAGCATAATGACCTCAGCAGCATCATCACCTCAGCAGCATTATCCCGTCAGCATCATCCGCTCAGGAACATCGTCACCATCAGCAGCATCATCTCCTCAGCAGCATCTCCTCAGCAGCAGCATCATTCCCTCCGCAGCATCATCCTCTCCGCAGCATCAACACCTCAGCAGCATCAGCCCCTCAGCAGCATCACGTCAGCATCATCATCCCCTCAGCAGCATTACAGCACCATAATCCTCTCAGCAGCATTATCCCCTCAGCATCATCACCTCAGCAGCATAATTACCTCAGCAGCACCATCCCCACAGCAGCATCACCTCAGCAGCATCATCACCTCAGAAGCATCATCACCTCAGCAGAATCATCCCTTCAGTAGCATCACCTCAGCAGCATCATCCTCTCAGCAGCATCATTATCTCAGCAGCAACATCCCCTCAGCTGCATCATTCCATCAGCATCATCATTACCTGATCAGCATCATCCCCTCAGCAGCATCACCTCAGCAGCATCTTTACCTCAGCAAAGCATCACCTCAGCAGCATCAACCCCTGAGCAACTTCATTACCTCAGCAGCATCATCCCATCAGCAGCATTATATCAGCAGCATCCTTACCTCAGCAGCATCATCAACTCAGCAGCATCATCCCGTCAGCAACATCCCCTCACAGCATCATCACCCTCAGCAGCATCATCCCCTCAGCAGCATCCCCTCAGCAGCAGCATCATCTCCACAGCAGCATCATCCCCTCAGCAGCATGGCATCAGCGGCATCATTACCTCAGCAGCATCATCCCCTCCGCAGCATCATCGCCTCAGCAGCATCAGCCTCCCAGCAGCAGCACCTCAGCAGCATCATCACCTCAGCAGCATCATCACCTCAGCAGCTTCATCACCTCAGCACCATCATTACCTCAGCAGCATCATTACCTCAGCAGCATTAACCCACAGCAGCATCGTCCCTTCAGCAGATTCACCACCTCAGCATCATCACCTCAGCAGCATTATCCTCTCAGCAGCATCATTACCTCAGCAGCATCATCCCATCAGCAGCATCATCCCCTCAGCAGCAGCATCCCCTCAGCAGCATCCGAACAGCAGCATCATCCTCTCAGCAGCATCATCCTCTCACAGCATCCCCTCAGCAGCATCATTACCTGAGCAGCATCATCCCCTCAGCAGCATCACCTCAGCAGCATCATTACCTCAGAAGCAGCATCACCTCAGCAGCATCATCCCCTGAGCAGCATCATTACCTCAGCAACATCATGCCCTCCGCAGCATTACCTCAGCAGCATCATTGCGTCAGCAGCATCATCCCGTCAGCATCATCCCCTCAGGAGCATCATCACCCTCAGCAGCATCATCCCCTCAGCAGAATCACCTCAGCAGCAGCATCATCTCCTCAGCAGCAACATCCCCTCAGCAGCATAATCTCAGCAGCATCATTACCTCAGCAACATCATCCCTTCTGCAGCATCATCGCCTCAGCAGCATCAGACCCTCAGCAGCAACATCCCCGCAGCAGCACCATTCCCTCAGGAGCATCCCTTCAGCAGCATCATCCCCTCAGCAGCATCACCTCAGCAGAATCATCCCCCCAGCATCATCATCTCAGCAGCATCATTCCAAAAGCCACAGCACCTCAGCTGCATCAACCCCTCAGCAGCATCACGTCAGCAGCATCATCCACCCAGCATTATCACCTCAGCAGCATCATCCCATCAGCAGCATCACCTCATTGGCATCATTATATCAGCAACATCGTCCCTTCAGTTGCATCATCCCCTCAGCAGCATCATTACCTCAGCAGCATCATCTCCGCAGCAGAATTACTTCAGCAGCATCATTAACTCAGCAGTATCATCCCCTCAGCAGCATCACCTCAGCAGCATCATTCCCCCAGCATCATCATCTCAGCAGCATCATCCCAAAAGCCGCATCACCTCAGCTGCATTATTCCCTCAGCAGCATCACGTCAGCAGCATCATCCCCCCAGCATTATCACCTCAGCAGCATCATCCCATCAGCAGCATCACCTCAGTGGCATCATTACCTCAGCAACATCGTCCCTTCAGCTGCATCATCCCCTCAGCAGCATCATTACTTCAGCAGCATCATCCCCGCAGCAGCATTACTTCAGCAGCTTCATTGCCTCAGCAGCATCATCATATCAGCAGCATCGACCCCTCAGCAGCAAAACCTCAGCAGCATCATTCACTCGGCAACATCATCCCCTCAGCAGCATCAGCCTATCAGTAGCACCAGCCACTTAGCAGCATCAAATTAGCAGCATCATCCCCTCAGCAGCATCACCTCAGCAGCGTTATTAACTCAACAGCATCATCACCTCAGCAGCATCATCCCCTGAGCAGCTTCATCCCCTCAGCATCATCACCTCAGCAGCATCATTACCTCAGCAGCATCATCACCTCAGCAGCATCATTACCTCAGCAGCATCATCACATCAGCAGCATCATCCCGTCAGCATCATCCGCTCAGGAGCATCTTCACCCTCAGCAGCATCATCCCCTCAGCAGCATCACCTCAGCAGCAGCATCACCTCAGCAGCAGCATCATCCCCTCCGCAGCATCATCACCTCAGCAGCTTCAGCCCCTCAGCAGCATCATGCTCTCAGCAGCACCTTCCCCTCAGCAGCATCACTTCAGCAGCATCATCCCCTCAGCAGCATCACCTAAGCACCATAATCCTTTCAGTAGCATTATTCCCTCAGCAACATTACCTCAGCAACATCATTACCTCAGCAGCATCATCCCCTCAGAAGAATCACTTCAGCAGCATCATTACCTCAGCAGCGTCAGCACCTCAGCAGCATCATCCCGTCAGTAGCATCACCTCAGCAGCATCATCCCCCCAGCATCATCACCTCAGCAACGTCATCCCATCAGCCGCATCACATCAGCAGCATCATTACCTCAGCAGCATCATCCCCTTAGCAGCATCATTCCCTCAGCAGCTTCATCCCCTCAGCAGCATCATCCACCCAGCATCATCATGTCAGAAGCATCATCCCATCCGCAGCTTCACCTCAGCAGCATCATTACCTCAGCAGCTTCATCTCCTCAGCAGCATCATCACCTCAGCAGCATCATTACCTCAGCAGCAGCATCCCCTCAGCAGAATTACCTCAGCAGCATCATTAACTCAGCAGCATCATTCCAACAGCAGCATCTGGCCCTCCGCAGCACCATCCCCTCAGCAGCATCCCCTCAGCAGCAACCCCTAAGCAGCATCTTCCTCTAAGCAGCATTATCCCCTCGGCAGCATCATGTCAGGAGCATCATTCCGTCAGCAGCATCTTTAATTGAGCAGCATCATCACCTCAACAGCATCATCCCATCAGCAGCATTCCTGAAGCAGCATCATCCCCCCAGCATCATCACCTCAGCAGCATTACCTCAGCAGCATCCTCTCAGTAGCGTCACCTCAGCAGCATCACCTCAGCAGCAGCATCATCCCCTCAGCAGCATCATCGCCTCAGCAGCATCCGCTCAGCTGCATCATACCATCAGCTGGATCATCCCCTCAGAAGCATCACCTCCGCATCATGATCAACCCCTCAGCAGCATCATCTCCTCAGCAGCAACAGCCCGGCAGCATCATCCACTCAGCAGCATCATCACCTCAGCAGCAGCATCACCTCAGCAGCATCAGCCTATCAGCAGCATCATTACCTCAACAGCATTATCCCCTCAGCAGCATCATTACCTCAGTAGCATAATCATCTTAGCAGCATCATCCCTTCAGTAGCAACACCTCAGCAGCATCATTCCCCCAGCATCATCACCTCAGCAGCATCATCCCAAAAGCCACATCACCTCAGCAGCATCATCCACTCAGCAGCATCACGTCAGCAGCATCATCCCCCAAGCATTATCACCTCAGCAGCATCATCCCATCAGCAGCATCCCCTCAGTGGCATCATTAGCTCAGCAACATCGTCCCTACAGCTGCATCATCCCCTCAGCAGCATCTTTACCTCAGCAGCATCTTCCCCTCAGCAGAATTACTTCAGCAGCATCATTAACTCAGCAGCATCATCCCCTCAGCAGCATCACCTCAACAGCATCATCCCCCAGCATCATCACCTCAGCAGCTTCATCCCAAAAGCCGCATCACCTCAGCTGCATCATCCCCTCAACAGCATCACGTCAGCAGCATCATCCCCCCAGCATTATCACCTCAGCAGCATCATCCCATCAGCAGCATCACCTCAGTGGCATCATTACCTCAGCAACATCTTCCCTTCAGCCGCATCATCCCCTCAGCAGCATCATTACCTCATCAGCATCATCATATCAGCAGCATCGACCCCTCAGCAGCATAAACTCAGCAGCATCATTCACTCAGCAACATCATCCCCTCAGCAGCATCAGCCCATCAGTAGCACCAGCCACTTAGCAGCATCAAATTAGCAGCATCATCCCCTCAACAGCATCACCTCAGCAGCGTTATTAACTCAACAGCATCATCACCTCAGCAGCATCATCCCCTGAGCAGCTTCATTACCTCAGCAGCATCATCCCCTCAGCATCATCACCTCTGCAGCATCATTACCTCAGCAGCATTATCACCTCAGCAGCATCATTACCTCAGCAGCATCATCACATCAGCAGCATCATCCCATCAGCATCATCCGCTCAGGACCATCTTCACCCTCAGCAGCATCATCCCCTCAGCAGCATCACCTCAGCAGCAGCATCACCTACTTAGCAGCATCATCCCGTCTGCAGCATCATCATCTCAGCAGCGTCAGCCCGTCAGCAGCATCATCCTCTCAGGAGCACCATCCCCTCAGCAGCATCACTTCAGCAGCATCATCCCCTCTGCAGCATCACCTAAGCACCATAATCCTCTCAGTAGCATTATTCCCTCAGCAACATTACCTCAGCAACATCATTAACTCAGCAGCATCATCCCCTCAGAGTATCATCCCCTCAGCAGCATCAACTCAACAGCATCATTACCTCAGCAGCATCATCACCTCAGCAGCATCATCACCTCAGAAGCATTATCCCGTCAGCATCATCCGCTCAGGAACATCGTCACCATCAGCAGCATCATCTCCTCAGCAGCATCTCCTCAGCAGCAGCATCATGCCCTCCGCAGCATCATCCTCTCCGCAGCATTATCACCTCAGCAGCATCAGCTCCTCAGCAGCATTTTCCCCTCAGCAGCACCATCCGCTGAGCAGCATCATCCTCTCAGCAGCATCATTACCTCAGCTGCATCCTCCCCTCAGCAGCATCATCACCTCAGCAGCATCGCCTCCGCAGTAGCATCATCACCTCAGCAGCATCATTACATCAGCAGGATCATCCTCTCAGCAGCATCGTTACCTCAGCAGCATCCTCCCGTCAGCAGCATCATCACATCAGCAGCATCATCACCTCAGCAGCATCAACACCTCAGTAGCATCATCACCTCAGCAGCATCATCACATCAGCAGCATCATCGTCTCAGCAGCAACATTTCCTCAGAAGCATCATCCGCTCAGCAGCATCATTACCTCAGCAGCATCTATCCACAGCAGCATCGTCCCCTCAGCAGATTCACCACCTCAGCATCATTACCTCAGCAGCATTATCCTCTCAGCAGCATCATTACCTCAGCAGCATCATCACCTCAGCAGTATCATCTCCTCAGCAGCATCATCATCCCCTCAGCATCATCATCCCCTCAGTAGAATCATCACCTCCGCAGCATCATCCCCTCAGCAGCATCATGTCCTCAGCAGCATCATCGCCTAAGCAGCATCATCACCTCAGCAGCATCATCCCATCAGCAGCAGCATCCCCTCAGCAGCATCCCCTCAGCAGCATCATCCTCTCAGCAGCATCATCCTCTCACAGCATCCCCTCAGCAGCATCATTACCTGAGCAGCATCATCCCCTCAGCAGCATCACCTCAGCAGCATCATTACCTCAGACGCAGCATCACCTCAGCAGCATCATCCCATGAGCAGCATCATTACCTCAGCAGCATCATGCCTTCCGCAGCATTACCTCAGCAGCATCATTGCATCAGCAGCATCATCCCGTCAGCAGAATCACCTCAGCAGCAGCATCATCTCCTCAGCAGCAACATTCCCTCAGCAGAAAAACCTCAGCAGCAGAATCATCTCCTCAGCAGCAACATCCCCTCAGCAGCATAATCTCAGCGGCATCATTACCTCAGCAACATCATCCCTTCCGCAGCATCATCGCCTCAACAGCATCAGACCCTCAGCAGCAGCATCCCCTCGGCAACACCATTCCCTCAGGAGCATCACTTCAGCAGCATCATCCCCTCAGGAGCATCACCTCTGCAGCATCATCCTCTCAGCAGCATTATCTACTCAGCAGCATCACCTCAGCATCATCATTAACTCAGCTGCATCATCCCCTCAGCAGTATCACATCAGCAGCATCATCCCATCAGCAGCATCACCTCAGCAGCATCATTAAAGCAGCAGCAACATCCCATCAGCAGCATCACCTCAGCAGCGTCAACACTTCAGCAGCATCATCCCTTCAGTAGCAACAACTCAGCTGCATCCTCCCCTCAGCAGCATCACGTCAGCAGCACCATCCCCCCAGCATTATCACCTCAGCAGCATCATCCCATCAGCAGCATCACCTCATTGGCATCGCTAGCTCAGCAACATCGTCCCTTCAGCTGCATCATCCCCTCAGCAGCATCATTACCTCAGCAGCATCATCCCCGCAGCAGAATTACTTCAGCAGCATCATTAACTCAGCAGCATCATCCCCTCAGCTGCAACAACTCAACAGCATCATCCCCCCAGCATCATCACCTCAGCAGCATCATCCCAAAAGCCGCATCACCTCAGCTGCATCATCCCCTCAGCAGCATCACGTCAGCTGCATCATCCCCCCGGCATTATCACCTCAGCAGCATCATCCCTTCAGCAGCATCACCTCAGTGGCATCATTAACTCAGCAACATCTTCCCTTCAGCTGCATCATCCCCTCAGCAGCATCATTACCTCAGCAGCATCATCCCCGCAGCAGAATTACTTCAGCAGCATCATTACCTCAGCAGCATCATCCCCTGAGCAGCTTCATTACCTCAGCAGCATCATCACCTCAGCAGCATCATTACCTCAGCAGCATCATCACCTCAGCAGCATCATTACCTCAGCAGCATCATCACATCAGCCTCATCATCCCGTCAGCATCATCCGCTCAGGAGCATCTTCACCCTCAGCAGCATCATCCCCTCAGCAGCATCACCTCAGCAGCAGCATCCCTTCAGCAGCATCACCTAAGCACCATAATCCTCTCAGTAGCATTATTCCCTCAGCAAGATTAACTCAGCAACATCATTACCTCAGCAGCATCATCACTTCAGCAGCATCATCCCCTCAGCAGCATCAACTCAGCAGCATCATCACCTCAGCAGCATTATCCCGTCAGCATCATCCGCTCAGGAACATCGTCATCATCAGCAGCATCATCTCCTCAGCAGCATCTCCTCAGCAGCAGCATCATGCCCTCCGCAGCATCATCCTCTCCGCATCATCATCACCTCAGCAGCATCAGCCCCTCAGCAGCATTTTCCCCTCTTCAGCACCATCCCCTCAGCAGCATCACGTCAGCATCATCATCCCCTCAGCAGCATTACAGCACCATAATCCTCTCAGCAGCATTATCCCCTCAGCATCATCACCTCAGCAGCATAATTACCTCAGCAGCACCATCCCCACAGCAGCATCACCTCAACAACATCATCACCTCAGCAGCATCATCACCTCAGCAGAATCATCCCTTCAGTAGCATCACCTCAGCAGCATCATCCTCTCAGCAGCATCATTACCTCAGCAGCAACATCCCCTCAGCAGCATCATTCCATCAGCATCATCATTACCTGAGCAGCATCATCCCCTCAGCAGCATCACCCCAGCAGCATCTTTACCTCAGCAAAGCATCACCTCAGCAGCATCATCCCCTGAGCAACTTCATTACCTCAGCAGCATCATCCCATCAGCAGCATTATATTAGCAGCATCCTTACCTCAGCAGCATCATCAACTCAGCAGCATCATCCCGTCAGCAACATCCCCACACAGCATCATCACCCTCAGCAGCATCACCTCGGCCGCAGCATCATCTCCTCAGCAGCATCATCCCCCCAGCAGCATGGCATCAGCGGCATCATTACCTCAGCAGCATCATCCCCTCCGCAGCATCATCCCCTCAGCAGCATCAGCTCCCCAGCAGCAGCACCTCAGCAGCATCATCACGTCAGCAGCATCATCACCTCAGCAGCATCATCACCTCAGCAGCATCATTACCTCAGCAGCAGCCTCTCCTCAGCACCATCATTACCTCAGCAGCATCATTACCTCAGCAGCATTAACCCACAGCAGCATCGTCTTCTCAGCAGATTCACCACCTCAGCATCATCACCTCAGCAGCATTATCCTCTCAGCAGCATCATTACATTAGCAGCATCATCACCTCTGCAGTATCATCTCCTCAGCAGCATCATCATCCCCTCTGCATCATCATCCCCTCAGTAGCATCATCACCTCCGCAGCCTCATCCCTTCAGCAGCATCATGTCCGCAGCAGCATCATCCTCTCAGCAGCATCATCCCATCAGCAGCATCATCCCCTCAGCAGCAGCATCCCCTCAGCAGCATCCCAACAGCAGCATCATCCTCTCAGCAGCATCATCCTCTCACAGCATCCCCTCAGCAGCATCATTACCTGAGCAGCATCATCCCCTCAGCAGCATCACCTCAGCAGCATCATTACCTCAGACGCAGCATCACCTCAGCAGCATCATCCCATGAGCAGCATCATTACCTCAGCAGCATCATGCCTTCCGCAGCATTACCTCAGCAGCATCATTGCATCAGCAGCATCATCCCGTCAGCAGAATCACCTCAGCAGCAGCATCATCTCCTCAGCAGCAACATTCCCTCAGCAGAAAAACCTCAGCAGCAGAATCATCTCCTCAGCAGCAACATCCCCTCAGCAGCATAATCTCAGCGGCATCATTACCTCAGCAACATCATCCCTTCCGCAGCATCATCGCCTCAACAGCATCAGACCCTCAGCAGCAGCATCCCCTCGGCAACACCATTCCCTCAGGAGCATCACTTCAGCAGCATCATCCCCTCAGGAGCATCACCTCTGCAGCATCATCCTCTCAGCAGCATTATCTACTCAGCAGCATCACCTCAGCATCATCATTAACTCAGCTGCATCATCCCCTCAGCAGTATCACATCAGCAGCATCATCCCATCAGCAGCATCACCTCAGCAGCATCATTAAAGCAGCAGCAACATCCCATCAGCAGCATCACCTCAGCAGCGTCAACACTTCAGCAGCATCATCCCTTCAGTAGCAACAACTCAGCTGCATCCTCCCCTCAGCAGCATCACGTCAGCAGCACCATCCCCCCAGCATTATCACCTCAGCAGCATCATCCCATCAGCAGCATCACCTCATTGGCATCGCTAGCTCAGCAACATCGTCCCTTCAGCTGCATCATCCCCTCAGCAGCATCATTACCTCAGCAGCATCATCCCCGCAGCAGAATTAATTCAGCAGCATCATTAACTCAGCAGCATCATCCCCTCAGCTGCAACAACTCAACAGCATCATCCCCCCAGCATCATCACCTCAGCAGCATCATCCCAAAAGCCGCATCACCTCAGCTGCATCATCCCCTCAGCAGCATCACGTCAGCTGCATCATCCCCCCGGCATTATCACCTCAGCAGCATCATCCCTTCAGCAGCATCACCTCAGTGGCATCATTAACTCAGCAACATCTTCCCTTCAGCTGCATCATCCCCTCAGCAGCATCATTACCTCAGCAGCATCATCCCCGCAGCAGAATTACTTCAGCAGCATCATTACCTCAGCAGCATCATCCCCTGAGCAGCTTCATTACCTCAGCAGCATCATCACCTCAGCAGCATCATTACCTCAGCAGCATCATCACCTCAGCAGCATCATTACCTCAGCAGCATCATCACATCAGCCTCATCATCCCGTCAGCATCATCCGCTCAGGAGCATCTTCACCCTCAGCAGCATCATCCCCTCAGCAGCATCACCTCAGCAGCAGCATCCCTTCAGCAGCATCACCTAAGCACCATAATCCTCTCAGTAGCATTATTCCCTCAGCAAGATTAACTCAGCAACATCATTACCTCAGCAGCATCATCACTTCAGCAGCATCATCCCCTCAGCAGCATCAACTCAGCAGCATCATCACCTCAGCAGCATTATCCCGTCAGCATCATCCGCTCAGGAACATCGTCATCATCAGCAGCATCATCTCCTCAGCAGCATCTCCTCAGCAGCAGCATCATGCCCTCCGCAGCATCATCCTCTCCGCATCATCATCACCTCAGCAGCATCAGCCCCTCAGCAGCATTTTCCCCTCTTCAGCACCATCCCCTCAGCAGCATCACGTCAGCATCATCATCCCCTCAGCAGCATTACAGCACCATAATCCTCTCAGCAGCATTATCCCCTCAGCATCATCACCTCAGCAGCATAATTACCTCAGCAGCACCATCCCCACAGCAGCATCACCTCAACAACATCATCACCTCAGCAGCATCATCACCTCAGCAGAATCATCCCTTCAGTAGCATCACCTCAGCAGCATCATCCTCTCAGCAGCATCATTACCTCAGCAGCAACATCCCCTCAGCAGCATCATTCCATCAGCATCATCATTACCTGAGCAGCATCATCCCCTCAGCAGCATCACCCCAGCAGCATCTTTACCTCAGCAAAGCATCACCTCAGCAGCATCATCCCCTGAGCAACTTCATTACCTCAGCAGCATCATCCCATCAGCAGCATTATATTAGCAGCATCCTTACCTCAGCAGCATCATCAACTCAGCAGCATCATCCCGTCAGCAACATCCCCACACAGCATCATCACCCTCAGCAGCATCACCTCGGCCGCAGCATCATCTCCTCAGCAGCATCATCCCCCCAGCAGCATGGCATCAGCGGCATCATTACCTCAGCAGCATCATCCCCTCCGCAGCATCATCCCCTCAGCAGCATCAGCTCCCCAGCAGCAGCACCTCAGCAGCATCATCACGTCAGCAGCATCATCACCTCAGCAGCATCATCACCTCAGCAGCATCATTACCTCAGCAGCAGCCTCTCCTCAGCACCATCATTACCTCAGCAGCATCATTACCTCAGCAGCATTAACCCACAGCAGCATCGTCTTCTCAGCAGATTCACCACCTCAGCATCATCACCTCAGCAGCATTATCCTCTCAGCAGCATCATTACATTAGCAGCATCATCACCTCTGCAGTATCATCTCCTCAGCAGCATCATCATCCCCTCTGCATCATCATCCCCTCAGTAGCATCATCACCTCCGCAGCCTCATCCCTTCAGCAGCATCATGTCCGCAGCAGCATCATCCTCTCAGCAGCATCATCCCATCAGCAGCATCATCCCCTCAGCAGCAGCATCCCCTCAGCAGCATCCCAACAGCAGCATCATCCTCTCAGCAGCATCATCCTCTCACAGCATCCCCTCAGCAGCATCATTTCCTGAGCAGCATCATCCCCTCAGCAGCATCACCTCAGCAGCATCATTACCTCAGACGCAGCATCACCTCAGCAGCATCATCCCCTGAGCAGCATCATTACCTCAGCAGCATCATGCCCTCCGCAGCATTACCTCAGCAGCATCATTGCGTCAGCAGCATCATCCCGTCAGCATCATCCCCTCAGGAGCATCATCACACTCAGCAGCATCATCCCCTCAGCAGAATCACCTCAGCAGCAGCAACATCTCCTCAGCAGCAACATCCCCTCAGCAGCATAATCTCAGCAGCATCATTACCTCAGCAACATCATCCCTTCTGCAGTATCATCGCCTCAGCAGCATCAGACCCTCAGCAGCAACATGCCCGCAGCAGCACCATTCCCTCAGGAGCATCCCTTCAGCAGCATCATCCCCTCAGGAGCATCACGTCAGCAGCATCATCCCCCCAGCATTATCACCTCAGCAGCATCATCCCATCAGCAGCATCACATCAGTGGCATCATTACCTCAGCAACATCGTCCCTTCATTTGCATCATCCCCTCAGCAGCATCATTACCTCAGCAGCATCATCCCCGCAGCAGAATTACTTCAGCAGCATCATTAACTCAGCAGCATCATCCCCTCAGCAGCATCACCTCAGCAGCATCATTCCCCCAGCATCATCATCTCTGCAGCATCATCCCAAAAGCCGCATCACCTCAGCTGCATCATTCCCTCAGCAGCATCACGTCAGCAGCATCATCCCCCCAGCATTATCACCTCAGCAGCATCATCCCATCAGCAGCATCACCTCAGTGGCATCAATACCTCAGCAACATCGTCCCTTCAGCTGCATCATCCCCTCAGCAGCATCATTACCTCAGCAGCATCATCCCCGCAGCAGAATTACTTCAGCAGCTTCATTACCTCAGCAGCATCATCATATCAGCAATATCATCCCCTCAGAAGCATCGTGCCCACAGCAGCTGCATCATCAACTCAGCAGCATCATCTCCTCAGCAGCAGCATCATCCCCTCAGCAGCGTCATCACATCAGTAGCAGCATCCCCTCAGCAGCATCACCTCAGCAGCAGCATCATCCCCTCAGCAGCGTCATCACATCAGTAGCAGCATCCCCTCAGCAGCATCACCTCAGCAGCAGCATCATCATCTCAGCAGCATCAACACCTCAGCATCATCCCCTCAGCACCTTCAGCTCAGCAGCATCATTATCTCAGCAGCATCATCCCCTCAAAAGCACCATCCCCGCCACAGTATCATCCCCTCAGCAGCATTCGCTCAGCTGCATCATTCCATCAGCGTCATCATCTCAGCAGCATCATTAAATCAGCAGCATTATCACCTTAGTAGCATTATCCCCTCAGCAGCATCATTACCTCAGCAACATCATCAGCTAAGCAGCATCATCCCCTCAGCCGCATCACCTCAGCAGCAGCATCCGCTCAACAGCATCATCCCCTCAGCAGCATCAACCCCTCAGCAGCAGCATCACGACCCTCAGCAACAACATCCCCTCAGCAGCAGCATCTTCACCACAGTAGCAGCATCATCACGTCAGCCGCATCATCCTCTCAGCTGCAGCATCATCACCTCAGGACCATAAAGACCACAGCAGCATCATCATCACCTCAGCAGCATCATCATCTCAGCAGCAGCATCGTCCCACCAGCAGCATCATCCCCTCTGCAGCATCATCACCACAGCAGCATCATCCCCTCAGCAGCATCATCCCCTCAGCAGCATCCTCATCTCAGCAGCAGCATCCCCTCAGCTGCATCAACCCCTCTGCAGTATCATCACCTCAGCAGCATCATCCCCCCAGCAGCAGCACCACCTCAGCAGTATCATCCCGTAGCAGCACCATTACCTCTACAGCATCATCACCACAGCAGTATCATCCCCTCAGCAGCATCAACCCCTCAGCAGCATCAACTCAGCAGCATCATCACCTCAGCAGCATCATCCACTCAGCAGCATCATCACCTCAGCAGCAACTTCCCCTCAGTAGCATCATCCCCTCAGCAGCATGATCCCCTCAGCAGCATCTTCCTCGCAGCAGCATCATCACTTCAGCAGCATCACCACAGCAGCAGCATCATACCCTCAGCAGCATCATCACCTCAGCAGCATCATCCCCTCAGCAGCAAACTCACGTCAGCAGCATTAGTACCTCAGCAGCATCATCCCCTCAGCAGCATCATCACCTCAGCAGCATCATCACCTCAGCAGCATCACCTCAGCAGCATCATTACCTCAGCAGCATCATCCCCTCAGCAGCATCCGCTCAGCAGGATAATCCCCTCAGCAGCATCACCTAAGCAGCATCATTATCTCAGCAGCACAGTCACCTCAGCAGCATCATCTCCTCAGCAGCAGCACCCCTCAGCATCATCATCAAACTCAGCAGCATCGTCCCGTCACAGCATCATCCCCTCAGCAGCATCATCACCTCAGCAGCATCAACCCCTCAGCAGCAGCATCATCCCAGCGTCATTCCTTCAGCAGCATCATTCCCTCAGCAGCATCATCACCTCAACAGCATCATCACTTCAGCAGCATTATCACCTCAGCAGCATCATCCGCGCAGCAGCATCATCCCCTCAGCAGCATCTTCACATCAGCAGCATCATCACATCAGCAGCATCATCCCGTCAGCATCATCCGCTCAGGAGCATCTTCACCCTCAGCAACATCATCCCCCCAGCAGCATCAACTCAGCAGCAGCATCACCTCTTTAGCAGAATCATCCCCTCCGCAGCATCATCACCTCAGCAGCTTCAGCCCCTCAGCAGTATCATCCTCTCAGCAGCACCTTCCCCTCAGCAGTATCACTTCAGCAGCATCATCCCTTCAGCAGCATCACCTAAGCACCATATTCCTCTCAGTAGAATTATTCCCTCAGCAAGATTAACTCAGCAACATCATTACCTCAGCAGCATCATCACTTCAGCAGCATCATCCCCTCAGCAGCATCATTACCTTAGCAGCATCATCACCTCTGCAGTATCATCTCCTCAGCAGCATCATCATCCCCTCTGCATCATCATCCCCTCAGTAGCATCATCACCTCCGCAGCCTCATCCCTTCAGCAGCATCATGTCCTCGGCAGCATCATCCCCTCAGCAGCATCATCCCATCAGCAGCATCATCCCCTCAGCAGCAGCATCCCCTCAGCATTTTCCCAACAGCAGCATCATCCTCTCAGCAGCATCATTCTCTCACTGCATCCCCTCAGCAGCATCATTACCTGAGCAGCATCATCCCCTCAGCAGCATCCTCATCTCAGCAGCAGCATCCCCTCAGCTGCATCAACCCCTCTGCAGTATCATCACCTCAGCAGCATCATCCCCCCAGCAGCAGCACCACCTCAGCAGTATCATCCCGTAGCAGCACCATTACCTCTGCAGCATCATCACCACAGCAGTATCATCCCCTCAGCAGCATCAACCCCTCAGCAGCATCAACTCAGCAGCATCATCACCTCAGCAGCATCATCCACTCAGCAGCATCATCACCTCAGCAGCAACTTCCCCTCAGTAGCATCATCCCCTCAGCAGCATGATCCCCTCAGCAGCATCTTCCTCGCAGCAGCATCATCACTTCAGCAGCATCACCACAGCAGCAGCATCATACCCTCAGCAGCATCATCACCTCAGCAGCATCATCCCCTCAGCAGCAAACTCACGTCAGCAGCATTAGTACCTCAGCAGCATCATCCCCTCAGCAGCATCATCACCTCAGCAGCATCATCACCTCAGCAGCATCACCTCAGCAGCATCATTACCTCAGCAGCATCATCCCCTCAGCAGCATCCGCTCAGCAGGATAATCCCCAAAGCAGCATCACCTAAGCAGCATCATTATCTCAGCAGCACAGTCACCTCAGCAGCATCATCTCCTCAGCAGCAGCACCCCTCAGCATCATCATCAAACTCAGCAGCATCGTCCCGTCACAGCATCATCCCCTCAGCAGCATCATCACCTCAGCAGCATCAACCCCTCAGCAGCAGCATCATCCCAGCGTCATTCCTTCAGCAGCATCATTCCCTCAGCAACATCATCACCTCAACAGCATCATCACTTCAGCAGCATTATCACCTCAGCAGCATCATCCCCGCAGCAGCATCATCCCCTCAGCAGCATCGTCACATCAGCAGCATCATCACATCAGCAGCATCATCCCGTCAGCATCATCCGCTCAGGAGCATCTTCACCCTCAGCAACATCATCCCCTCAGCAGCATCAACTCAGCAGCAGCATCACCTCTTTAGCAGAATCATCCCCTCCGCAGCATCATCACCTCAGCAGCTTCAGCCCCTCAGCAGTATCATCCTCTCAGCAGCACCTTCCCCTCAGCAGTATCACTTCAGCAGCATCATCCCTTCAGCAGCATAACCTAAGCACCATATTCCTCTCAGTAGAATTATTCCCTCAGCAAGATTAACTCAGCAACATCATTACCTCAGCAGCATCATCACTTCAGCAGCATCATCCCCTCAGCAGCATCATTACCTTAGCAGCATCATCACCTCTGCAGTATCATCTCCTCAGCAGCATCATCATCCCCTCTGCATCATCATCCCCTCAGTAGCATCATCACCTCCGCAGCCTCATCCCTTCAGCAGCATCATGTCCTCGGCAGCATCATCCCCTCAGCAGCATCATCCCATCAGCAGCATCATCCCCTCAGCAGCAGCATCCCCTCAGCAGCTTCCCAACAGCAGCATCATCCTCTCAGCAGCATCATCCTCTCACTGCATCCCCTCAGCAGCATCATTACCTGAGCAGCATCATCCCCTCAGCAGCATCACCTCAGCAGCATCATTACCACAGACGCAGCATCACCTCAGCAGCATCATCCCCTGAGCAGCATCTTTACCTCAGCAGCATCATGCCCTCCGCAGCATTACCTCAGCAGCATCATTGCGTCAGCAGCATCATCCCGTCAGCATCATCCCCTCAGGAGCATCATCACCCTCAGCAGCATCATCCCCTCAGCAGAATCACCTCAGCAGCAGCAACATCTCCTCAGCAGCAACATCCCCTCAGCAGCATAATCTCAGCAGCATCATTACCTCAGCAACATCATCCCTTGTGCAGTATCATCGCCTCAACAGCATCAGACCCTCAGCAGCAACATCCCCGCAGCAGCACCATTCCCTCAGGAGCATCCCTTCAGCAGCATCATCCCCTCAGGAGCATCACGTCAGCAGCATCATCCCCCCAGCATTATCACCTCAGCAGCATCATCCCATCAGCAGCATCACCTCAGTGTCATCATTACCTCAGCATATCGTCCCTTCAGCTGCATCATCACCTCAGCAGCATCATTACCTCAGCAGCATCATCCCCGCAGCAGAATTACTTCAGCAGCATCATTAACTCAGCAGCATCAGCCCCTCAGCAGCATCACCTCAGCAGAATCATCCGCTCAGCATCGTCATCCCAGCAGCATCATCCCAAAAGCCACATCACCTCAGCTGCATCATCCCCTCAGCAGCATGACGTCAGCAGCATCATCCCCCCAGCATTATCACCTCAGCAACATCATCCCATCAGCAGCATCACATCAGTGGCATCATTACCTCAGCAACTTCGTCCCTTCAGTTGCATCATCCTCTCAGCAGCATCATTACCTCAGCAGCATCATCCCCGCAGCAGAATTACTTCAGCAGCATCATTAACTCAGCAGCATCATCCCCTCAGCAGCATCACCTCAGCAGCATCATTCCCCCAGCATCATCATCTCAGCAGCATCATCCCAAAAGCCGCATCACCTCAGCTGCATCATTCCCTCAGCAGCATCACGTCAGCAGCATCATCCCCCCAGCATTATCACCTCAGCCGCATCATCCCATCAGCAGCATCACCTCAGTGGCATCATTACCTCAGCAACATCGTCCCTTCAGCTGCATCATCCCCTCAGCAGCATCATTACCTCAGCAGCATCATCCCCGCAGCAGAATTACTTCAGCAGCTTCATTACCTCAGCAGCATCATCATATCAGCAGCATCGACCCCTCAGCAGCATAACCTCAGCAGCATCATTCACTCGGCGACATCATCCCCTCAGCAGCATCAGCCTGTCAGTAGCACCAGCCACTTAGCAGCATCAAATTAGCAGCATCATCCCCTCAGCAGCATCACCTCAGCAGCGTTATTAACTAAACAGCATCATCACCTCAGCAGCATCATCCCCTGAGCAGCTTCATCCCCTCAGCATCATCACCTCAGCAGCATCATTACCTCAGCAGCATCATCACCTCAGCAGCATCATTACATCAGCAGCATCATCACATCAGCAGCATCATCCCGTCAGCATCATCCGCTCAGGAGCATCTTCACCCTCAGCAGCATCATCCCCTCAGCAGCATCACCTCAGCAGCATCATTACCTCAGACGCAGCATCACCTCAGCAGCATCATCCCCTGAGCAGCATCTTTACCTCAGCAGCATCATGCCCTCCGCAGCATTACCTCAGCAGCATCATTGCGTCAGCAGCATCATCCCGTCAGCATCATCCCCTCAGGAGCATCATCACCCTCAGCAGCATCATCCCCTCAGCAGAATCACCTCAGCAGCAGCAACATATCCTCAGCAGCAACATCCCCTCAGCAGCATAATTTCAGCAGCATCATTACCTCAGCAACATCATCCCTTGTGCAGTATCATCGCCTCAACAGCATCAGACCCTCAGCAGCAACATCCCCGCAGCAGCACCATTCCCTCAGGAGCATCCCTTCAGCAGCATCATCCCCTCAGGAGCATCACGTCAGCAGCATCATCCCCCCAGCATTATCACCTCAGCAGCATCATCCCATCAGCAGCATCACCTCAGTGTCATCATTACCTCAGCAACATCGTCCCTTCAGCTGCATCATCACCTCAGCAGCATCATTACCTCAGCAGCATCATCCCCGCAGCAGAATTACTTCAGCAGCATCATTAACACAGCAGCATCATCCCCTCAGCAGCATCACCTCAGCAGAATCATCCCCCCAGCATCGTCATCTCAGCAGCATCATCCCAAAAGCCATATCACCTCAGCTGCATCATCCCCTCAGCAGCATGACGTCAGCAGCATCATCCCCCCAGCATTATCACCTCAGCAGCATCATCCCATCAGCAGCATCACATCAGTGGCATCATTTCCTCAGCAACATCGTCCCTTCAGTTGCATCATCCTCTCAGCAGCATCATTACCTCAGCAGCATCATCCCCGCAGCAGAATTACTTCAGCAGCATCATTAACTCAGCAGCATCATCTCCTCAGCAGCATCACCTCAGCAGCATCATTCCCCCAGCATCATCATCTCAGCAGCATCATCCCAAAAGCTGCATCACCTCAGCGGCATCATTCCCTCAGCAGCATCACGTCAGCAGCATCATCCCCCCAGCATTATCAACTCAGCAGCATCATCCCATCAGCAGCATCACCTCAGTGGCATCATTACCTCAGCAACATCGCCCCTTCAGCTGCATCATCCCCTCAGCAGCATCATTACCTCAGCAGCATCATCCCCGCAGCAGAATTACTTCAGCAGCTTCATTACCTCAGCAGCATCATCATATCAGCAGCATCGACCCCTCAGCAGCATAACCTCAGCAGCATCATTCACTCGGCAACATCATCCCCTCAGCAGCATCAGCCTATCAGTAGCACCAGCCACTTAGCAGCATCAAATTAGCAGCGTCATCCCCTCAGCAGCATCACCTCAGCAGCGTTATTAACTCAACAGCATCATCAACTCAGCAGCATCATCCCCTGAGCAGCTTCATCCCCTCAGCATCATCACCTCAGCAGCATCATTACCTCAGCAGCATCATCACATCAGCAGCATCATCCCGTCAGCATCATCCGCTCAGGAGCATCTTCACCCTCAGCAGCATCATCCCCTCAGCAGCATCACCTCAGCAGCAGCGTCACCTCCTTAGCAGCATCATCCCCTCCGCAGCATCATCACCTTAGCAGCTTCAGCCCCACAGCAGCATCATGCTCTCAGCAGCACCTTCCCCTCAGCAGCATCACTTCAGCAGCATCATCCCCTCAGCAGCATCACCTAAGCACCATAATCCTTTCAGTAGCATTATTCCCTCCGCAACATTACCTCAGCAACATCATTACCTCAGCAGCATCATCACCTCAGCAGCACGATCCCCTCAGAAGAATCACTTCATCAGCATCATTACCTCAGCAGCGTCAGCACCTCAGCAGCATAATCCCTTCAGTAGCATCACCTCAGCAGCATCATCCCCCCAGCATCATTTCCTCAGCAATGTCTTCCCATCAGCCGCATCACATCAGCAGCATCATTAACTCAGCAGCATCATCCCCTTAGCAGCATCATCCACCCAGCATCATCATGTCAGCAGCATCATCCCATCCGCAGCTTCACCTCAGCAGCATCATTACCTCAGCAGCAGCATCCCCTCAGCAGAATTACCTCAGCAGCATCATTAACTCAGCAGCATCATCCCCTCAGCAGCATCTGGCCCTCCGCAGCACATTCCCCTCAGCAGCATCTCCTCAGCAGCATCATCCCCTCAGCAGCAACCGCTCAGCAGCATCATCCTCTAAGCAGCATTATCCCCTCGGCAGCATCACGTCAGGAGCATCATTCCGTCTGCAGCATCTTTAATTGAGCAGCATCATCACCTCAACAGCATCATCCCATCAGCAGCATTCCTGAAGCAGCATCATCCCCCCAGCATCATCACCTCAGCAGCATTACCTCAGCAGCATCCTCTCAGTAGCGTCACCTCAGCAGCATCACCTCAGCAGCAGCATCATCCCCTCAGCAGCCTCATCGCCTCAGCATCATCCGCTCAGCTGCATCATACCATCAGCTGGATCATCCCCTCAGAAGCATCACCTCCGCATCATGATCAACCCCTCAGCAACATCATCTCCTCAGCAGCAACAGCCCAGCAGCATCATCAACTCAGCAGCATCATCACCTCAGCAGCAGCATCACCTCAGCAGCATCAGCCTATCAGCAGCATCATTACCTCAACAGCATCATCCCCTCAGCAGCATCATTACCTCAGCAGCATAATCACCTTAGCAGCATCATCCCGTCAGCAGAATTACCTCAGCATCATCATCACCTAAGCAGCATCATCACCTCAGCAGCATCATCTCCTTAGCTGCATTATCCCCTAAGCAGCATCACCTCAGCAGCAACATCCTCTCAGCAGCATCATCACCCCAGCAGAATCATTCCCTCAGAAGCATCCTCTCAGCAGCATCATACCCTCAGCAGCATCGTCACATCAGCAGCATCATCACATCAGCAGCATCATCCCGTCAGCATCATCCGCTCAGGAGCATCTTCACCCTCAGCAACATCATCCCCTCAGCAGCATCAACTCAGCAGCAGCATCACCTCTTTAGCAGAATCATCCCCTCCGCAGCATCATCACCTCAGCAGCTTCAGCCCCTCAGCAGTATCATCCTCTCAGCAGCACCTTCCCCTCAGCAGTATCACTTCAGCAGCATCATCCCTTCAGCAGCATCACCTAAGCACCATATTCCTCTCAGTAGAATTATTCCCTCAGCAAGATTAACTCAGCAACATCATTACCTCAGCAGCATCATCACTTCAGCAGCATCATCCCCTCAGCAGCATCACTACCTTAGCAGCATCATCACCTCTGCAGTATCATCTCCTCAGCAGCATCATCATCCCCTCTGCATCATCATCCCCTCAGTAGCATCATCACCTCCGCAGCCTCATCCCTTCAGCAGCATCATGTCCTCGGCAGCATCATCCCCTCAGCAGCATCATCCCATCAGCAGCATCATCCCCTCAGCAGCAGCATCCCCTCAGCAGCTTCCCAACAGCAGCATCATCCTCTCAGCAGCATCATCCTCTCACTGCATCCCCTCAGCAGCATCATTACCTGAGCAGCATCATCCCTCAGCAGCATCACCTCAGCAGCATCATTACCTCAGACGCAGCATCACCTCAGCAGCATCATCCCCTGAGCAGCATCTTTACCTCAGCAGCATCATGCCCTCCGCAGCATTACCTCAGCAGCATCATTGCGTCAGCAGCATCATCCCGTCAGCATCATCCCCTCAGGAGCATCATCACCCTCAGCAGCATCATCCCCTCAGCAGAATCACCTCAGCAGCAGCAACATCTCCTCAGCAGCAACATCCCCTCAGCAGCATAATCTCAGCAGCATCATTACCTCAGCAACATCATCCCTTGTGCAGTATCATCGCCTCAACAGCATCAGACCCTCAGCAGCAACATCCCCGCAGCAGCACCATTCCCTCAGGAGCATCCCTTCAGCAGCATCATCCCCTCAGGAGCATCACGTCAGCAGCATCATCCCCCCAGCATTATCACCTCAGCAGCATCATCCCATCAGCAGCATCACCTCAGTGTCATCATTACCTCAGTATATCGTCCCTTCAGCTGCATCATCACCTCAGCAGCATCATTACCTCAGCGGCATCATCCCCGCAGCAGAATTACTTCAGCAGCATCATTAACTCAGCAGCATCAGCCCCTCAGCAGCATCACCTCAGCAGAATCATCCGCTCAGCATCGTCATCCCAGCAGCATCATCCCAAAAGCCACATCACCTCAGCTGCATCATCCCCTCAGCAGCATGACGTCAGCAGCATCATCCCCCCAGCATTATCACCTCAGCAACATCATCCCATCAGCAGCATCACATCAGTGGCATCATTTCCTCAGCAACATCGTCCCTTCAGTTGCATCATTCTCTCAGCAGCATCATTACCTCAGCAGCATCATCCCCGCAGCAGAATTACTTCAGCAGCATCATTAACTCAGCAGCATCATCCCCTCAGCAGCATCACCTCAGCAGCATCATTCCCCCAGCATCATCACCTCAGCAGCATCATCCCAAAAGCCGCATCACCTCAGCTGCATCATTCCCTCAGCAGCATCACGTCAGCAGCATCATCCCCCCAGCATTATCACCTCAGCCGCATCATCCCATCAGCAGCATCACCTCAGTGGCATCATTACCTCAGCAACATCGTCCCTTCAGCTGCATCATCCCCTCAGCAGCATCATTACCTCAGCAGCATCATCCCCGCAGCAGAATTACTTCAGCAGCTTCATTACCTCAGCAGCATCATCATATCAGCAGCATCGACCCCTCAGCAGCATAACCTCAGCAGCATCATTCACTCGGCGACATCATCCCCTCAGCAGCATCAGCCTGTCAGTAGCACCAGCCACTTAGCAGCATCAAATTAGCAGCATCATCCCCTCAGCAGCATCACCTCAGCAGCGTTATTAACTAAACAGCATCATCACCTCAGCAGCATCATCCCCTGAGCAGCTTCATCCCCTCAGCATCATCACATCAGCAGCATCATTACCTCAGCAGCATCATCACCTCAGCAGCATCATTACATCAGCAGCATCATCACATCAGCAGCATCATCCCGTCAGCATCATCCGCTCAGGAGCATCTTCACCCTCAGCAGCATCATCCCCTCAGCAGCATCACCTCAGCAGCATCATTACCTCAGACGCAGCATCACCTCAGCAGCATCATCCCCTGAGCAGCATCTTTACCTCAGCAGCATCATGCCCTCCGCAGCATTACCTCAGCAGCATCATTGCGTCAGCAGCATCATCCCGTCAGCATCATCCCCTCAGGAGCATCATCACCCTCAGCAGCATCATCCCCTCAGCAGAATCACCTCAGTAGCAGCAACATATCCTCAGCAGCAACATCCCCTCAGCAGCATAATCTCAGCAGCATCATTACCTCAGCAACATCATCCCTTGTGCAGTATCATCGCCTCAACAGCATCAGACCCTCAGCAGCAACATCCCCGCAGCAGCACCATTCCCTCAGGAGCATCCCTTCAGCAGCATCATCCCCTCAGGAGCATCACGTCAGCAGCATCATCCCCCCAGCATTATCACCTCAGCAGCATCATCCCATCAGCAGCATCACCTCAGTGTCATCATTACCTCAGCAACATCGTCCCTTCAGCTGCATCATCACCTCAGCAGCATCATTACCTCAGCAGCATCATCCCCGCAGCAGAATTACTTCAGCAGCATCATTAACACAGCAGCATCATCCCCTCAGCAGCATCACCTCAGCAGAATCATCCCCCCAGCATCGTCATCTCAGCAGCATCATCCCAAAAGCCACATCACCTCAGCTGCATCATCCCCTCAGCAGCATGACGTCAGCAGCATCATCCCCCCAGCATTATCACCTCAGCAGCATCATCCCATCAGCAGCATCACATCAGTGGCATCATTTCCTCAGCAACATCGTCCCTTCAGTTGCATCATCCTCTCAGCAGCATCATTACCTCAGCAGCATCATCCCCGCAGCAGAATTACTTCAGCAGCATCATTAACTCAGCAGCATCATCCCCTCAGCAGCATCACCTCAGCAGCATCATTCCCCCAGCATCATCATCTCAGCAGCATCATCCCAAAAGCTGCATCACCTCAGCTGCATCATTCCCAAAGCAGCATCACGTCAGCAGCATCATCCCCCCAGCATTATCAACTCAGCAGCATCATCCCATCAGCAGCATCACCTCAGTGTCATCATTACCTCAGCAACATCGCCCCTTCAGCTGCATCATCCCCTCAGCAGCATCATTACCTCAGCAGCATCATCCCCGCAGCAGAATTACTTCAGCAGCTTCATTACCTCAGCAGCATCATCATATCAGCAGCATCGACCCCTCAGCAGCATAACCTCAGCAGCATCATTCACTCGGCAACATCATCCCCTCAGCAGCATCAGCCTATCAGTAGCACCAGCCACTTAGCAGCATCAAATTAGCAGCGTCATCCCCTCAGCAGCATCACCTCAGCAGCGTTATTAACTCAACAGCATCATCAACTCAGCAGCATCATCCCCTGAGCAGCTTCATCCCCTCAGCATCATCACCTCAGCAGCATCATTACCTCAGCAGCATCATCACATCAGCAGCATCATCCCGTCAGCATCATCCGCTCAGGAGCATCTTCACCCTCAGCAGCATCATCCCCTCAGCAGCATCACCTCAGCAGCAGCGTCACCTCCTTAGCAGCATCATCCCCTCCGCAGCATCATCACCTTAGCAGCTTCAGCCCCACAGCAGCATCATGCTCTCAGCAGCACCTTCCCCTCAGCAGCATCACTTCAGCAGCATCATCCCCTCAGCAGCATCACCTAAGCACCATAATCCTTTCAGAAGCATTATTCCCTCCGCAACATTACCTCAGCAACATCATTACCTCAGCAGCATCATCACCTCAGCAGCACGATCCCCTCAGAAGAATCACTTCATCAGCATCATTACCTCAGCAGCGTCAGCACCTCAGCAGCATAATCCCTTCAGTAGCATCACCTCAGCAGCATCATCCCCCCAGCATCATTTCCTCAGCAATGTCTTCCCATCAGCCGCATCACATCAGCAGCATCATTAACTCAGCAGCATCATCCCCTTAGCAGCATCATCCACCCAGCATCATCATGTCAGCAGCATCATCCCATCCGCAGCTTCACCTCAGCAGCATCATTACCTCAGCAGCTTCATCTCCTCAGCAGCATCATCACCTCAGCAGCATCATTACCTCAGCAGCAGCATCCCCTCAGCAGAATTACCTCAGCAGCATCATTAACTCAGCAGCATCATCCCCTCAGCAGCATCTGGCCCTCCGCAGCACCTTCCCCTCAGCAGCATCTCCTCAGCAGCATCATCCCCTCAGCAGCAACCGCTCAGCAGCATCATCCTCTAAGCAGCATTATCCCCTCGGCAGCATCACGTCAGGAGCATCATTCCGTCTGCAGCATCTTTAATTGAGCAGCATCATCACCTCAACAGCATCATCCCATCAGCAGCATTCCTGAAGCAGCATCATCCCCCCAGCATCATCACCTCAGCAGCATTACCTCAGCAGCATCCTCTCAGTAGCGTCACCTCAGCCGCATCACCTCAGCAGCAGCATCATCCCCTCAGCAGCCTCATCGCCTCAGCATCATCCGCTCAGCTGCATCATACCATCAGCTGGATCATCCCCTCAGAAGCATCACCTCCGCATCATGATCAACCCCTCAGCAGCATCATCTCCTCAGCAGCAGCAGCCCAGCAGCATCATCAACTCAGCAGCATCATCACCTCAGCAGCAGCATCACCTCAGCAGCATCAGCCTATCAGCAGCATCATTACCTCAACAGCATCATCCCCTCAGCAGCATCATTACCTCAGCAGCATAATCACCTTAGCAGCATCATCCCGTCAGCAGAATTACCTCAGCATCATCATCACCTAAGCAGCATCATCACCTCAGCAGCATCATCTCCTTAGCTGCATTATCCCCTAAGCAGCATCACCTCAGCAGCAACATCCTCTCAGCAGCATCATCACCCCAGCAGAATCATTCCCTCAGAAGCATCCTCTCAGCAGCATCATACCCTCAGCAGCATAATCCCCTCAGCAGTATCACCTCAGCAGCAGCATCATCACCTCAGCAGCATCATCACTTCAGCAGCAGCATCATCCATTCTGCAGCATCGTTAACTCAGCAGCATCATCATCTCAGCAATATCACCTCAGCAGTATCATTGCCTCAGGAGCATCATCCGCTCAGCAGCATCCACTCAGCAGCATCATCCCCTCAGCAGTATCACCACACCAGCATCATCACCCCAGCAGCATCATCCCCTCAGCAGTATCATCCCCTCAGCAGCATCATCCCCTCAGCAGCATCACCTCAGCAGCATCATCCCCTCAGCAGCATCCCCTCAGCAGCATCATCCTCTCAGCAGCATCATCATCTCAGCAGCATCAACTCAGCAGCATCATTACCTCAGCAGCATCATCCCCACAGCAGCATACGCTCAGCAGGATAATCACCTCAGCAGCATCACCTAAGCAGCATCATTATCTCAGCAACACAGTCACCTCAGCAGCATCATCCCCTCAGCAGCAGCACCTCTCAGCATCATCATCAAACTCAGCAGCATCGTCCCCTCACAGCATCATCCCCTCAGCAGCATCATTAGCTCAGCAGCATCAACCCCTCAGCAGCAGCATCATCCCAGCGTCATTCCTTCAGCAGCATCATTCCCTCAGCAGCATCATCACCTCAACAGCATCATCACTTCAGCAGCATTATCACCTCAGCAGCATCATCCCCGCAGCAGCATCATCCCCTCAGCAGCATCTTCACATCAGCAGCAGCATCACCTCAGCAGCATCAGCCTATCAGCAGCATCATTACCTCAGCAGCATCATTCCCTCAGCAGCATCATTACCTCAGCAGCATCATCACCTAAGCAGCATCATCCCCTCAGCAGCATCACATCAGCTGTGTCATCACCTAAGCAGCATCATCACCTCAGCAGCATCATCCCCTCAGCAGCATCACCTCAGCAGCAACATCCTCTCAGCAGCATCTTCTCAGCAGCAGCATACCCTCAGCAGCATAATCACTTAGCAGTATCACCTCAGCAGCAGAATCATCACCTCAGTAGCAATATCATCCCCTCAGAAGCATCGTGCCCACAGCAGCTGCATCATCAACTCAGCAGCATCATCTCCTCAGCAGCGGCATCATCCCCTCAGCAGCGTCATCACATCAGTAGCAGCATCCCCTCAGCAGCATCACCTCAGCAGCAGCATCATCATCTCAGCAGCATCAACCCCTCAGCATCATCCCCTCAGCACCGTCAGCTCAGCAGCATCATTATCTCAGCAGCATCATCCCCTCAAAACACCATCCCCGCCGCAGTATCATCCCCTCAGCAGCATTCGCTCAGCTGCATCATTCCATCAGCGACATCATCTCAGCAGCATCATTAACTCAGCAGCATTATCACCTTAGTAGCATTATCCCCTCAGCAGCATCATTACCTCAGCAACATCATCAGCTAAGCAGCATCATCCCCTCAGCCGCATCACCTCAGCAGCAGCATCCGCTCAACAGCATCATCCCCTCAGCAGCATCATCCCCTCAGCAGCAGCATCACGACCCTCAGCAACAACATCCCCTCAGCAGCAGCATCTTCACCACAGTAGCAGCATCATCGCGTCAGCCGCATCATCCTCTCAGCTGCAGCATCATCACCTCAGGAGCATAAAGACCACAGCAGCATCATCATCACCTCAGCAGCATCATCATCTCAGCAGCAGCATCGTCCCACCAGCAGCATCATCCCCTCTGCAGCATCATCACCACAGCAGCATCATCCCCTCAGCAGCATCATCCCCTCAGCAGCATCCTCATCTCAGCAGCAGCATCCCCTCAGCTGCATCAACCCCTCTGCAGTATCATCACCACAGCAGCATCATGCCCCCAGCAGCAGCACCAACTCAGCAGTATCATCCCGTAGCAGCACCATTACCTATGCAGCATCATCACCACAGCAGTATCATCCCCTCAGCAGCATCAACCCCTCAGCAGCATCAACTCAGCAGCATCATCACCTCAGCAGCATCATCCACTCAGCAGCATCATCACCTCAGCAGCAACTTCCCCTCAGTAGCATCATCCCCTCAGCAGCATGATCCCCTCAGCAGCATCTTCCTCGCAGCAGCATCATCACTTCAGCAGCATCACCACAGCAGCAGCATCATACCCTCAGCAGCATCATCCCCTCAGCAGCATCATCCCCTCAGCAGCAAACTCACGTCAGCAGCATTAGTACCTCAGCAGCATCATCCCCTCAGCAGCATCATCACCTCAGCAGCATCATCACCTCAGCAGCAACACCTCAGCAGCATCATTACCTCAGCAGCATCAGCCCCTCAGCAGCATCCGCTCAGCAGGATAATCCCCTCAGCAGCATCACCTAAGCAGCATCATTATCTCAGCAGCACAGTTACCTCAGCAGCATCATCCCCTCAGCAGCAGCACCCCTCAGCATCATCATCAAACTCAGCAGCATCGTCACGTCACAGCATCATCCCCTCAGCAGCATCATTAGCTCAGCAGCATCAACCCCTCAGCAGCAGCATCATCCCAGCGTCATTCCTTCAGCAGCATCATTCCCTCAGCAGCATCATCATCTCAACAGCATCATCAATTCAGCAGCATTATCACCTCAGCAGCATCATCCCCGCAGCAGCATCATCCCCTCAGCAGCATCTTCACATCAGCAGCATCATCCCATCAGCAGCATCACCTCAGTGGCATCATTACCTCAGCAACATCGTCCCTTCAGCTGCATCATCCCCTCAGCAGCATCATTACCTCAGCAGCATCATCCCCGCAGCAGAATTACTTCAGCAGCTTCATTACCTCAGCAGCATCATCATATCAGCAATATCATCCCCTCAGAAGCATCGTGCCCACAGCAGCTGCATCATCAACTCAGCAGCATCATCTCCTCAGCAGCAGCATCATCCCCTCAGCAGCGTCATCACATCAGTAGCAGCATCCCCTCAGCAGCATCACTCAGCAGCAGCATCATCCCCTCAGCAGCGTCATCACATCAGTAGCAGCATCCCCTCAGCATCATCACCTCAGCAGCAGCATCATCATCTCAGCAGCATCAACCCCTCAGCATCATCCCCTCAGCACCGTCAGCTCAGCAGCATCATTATCTCAGCAGCATCATCCCCTCAAAAGCACCATCCCCGCCGCAGTATCATCCCCTCAGCAGCATTCGCTCAGCTGCATCATTCCATCAGCGTCATCATCTCAGCAGCATCATTAACTCAGCAGCATTATCACCTTAGTAGCATTATCCCCTCAGCAGCATCATTACCTCAGCAACATCATCAGCTAAGCAGCATCATCCCCTCAGCCGCATCACCTCAGCAGCAGCATCCGCTCAACAGCATCATCCCCTCAGCAGCATCATCCCCTCAGCAGCAGCATCACGACCCTCAGCAAAAACATCCGCTCAGCAGCAGCATCTTCACCACAGTAGCAGCATCATCACGTCAGCCGTATCATCCTCTCAGCTGCAGCATCATCACCTCAGGAGCATAAAGACCACAGCAGCATCATCATCACCTCAGCAGCATCATCATCTCAGCAGCAGCATCGTCCCACCAGCAGCATCATCCCCTCTGCAGCATCATCACCACAGCAGCATCATCCCCTCAGCAGCATCATCCCCTCAGCAGCATCCTCATCTCAGCAGCAGCATCCCCTCAGCTGCATCAACCCCTCTGCAGTATCATCACCTCAGCAGCATCATCCCCCCAGCAGCAGCACCACCTCAGCAGTATCATCCCGTAGCAGCACCATTACCTATGCAGCATCATCACCACAGCAGTATCATCCCCTCAGCAGCATCAACCCCTCAGCAGCATCAACTCAGCAGCATCATCACCTCAGCAGCATCATCCACTCAGCAGCATCATCACCTCAGCAGCAACTTCCCCTCAGTAGCATCATCCCCTCAGCAGCATGATCCCCTCAGCAGCATCTTCCTCGCAGCAGCATCATCACTTCAGCAGCATCACCACAGCAGCAGCATCATACCCTCAGCAGCATCATCCCCTCAGCAGCATCATCACCTCAGCAGCATCATCACCTCAGCAGCATCACCTCAGCAGCATCATTACCTCAGCAGCATCATCCCCTCAGCAGCATCCGCTCAGCAGGATAATCCCCTCAGCAGCATCACCTAAGCAGCATCATTATCTCAGCAGCACAGTCACCTCAGCAGCATCATCCCCTCAGCAGCAGCACCCCTCAGCATCATCATCAAACTCAGCAGCATCATCCCGTCACAGCATCATCCCCTCAGCAGCATCATTAGCTCAGCAGCATCAACCCCTCAGCAGCAGCATCATCCCAGCGTCATTCCTTCAGCAGCATCATTCCCTCAGCAGCATCATCACCTCAACAGCATCATCAATTCAGCAGCATTATCACCTCAGCAGCATCCTCCCCGCAGCAGCATCATCCCCTCAGCAGCATCTTCACATCAGCAGCATCATCACATCAGCAACATCATCCCGTCAGCATCATCCGCTCAGGAGCATCTTCACCCTCAGCAACATCATCCCCTCAGCAGCATCACCTCAGCAGCAGCATCACCTCCTTAGCAGAATCATCCCCTCCGCAGCATCATCACCTCAGCAGCTTCAGCCCCTCAGCAGCATCATCCTCTCAGCAGCACCTTCCCCTCAGCAGTATCACTTCAGCAGCATCATCCCTTCAGCAGCATCACCTAAGCACCATATTCCTCTCAGTAGCATTATTCCCTCAGCAAGATTAACTCAGCAACATCATTACCTCTGCAGCATCATCACTTCAGCAGCATCATCCCCTCAGCAGCATCAACTCAGCAGCATCATTACCTCAGCAGCATAATTACCTCAGCAGCATCATCACCTCAGCAGCATTATCCCATCAGCATCATCCGCTCAGGAACATCGTCACCATCAGCAGCATCATCTCCTCAGCAGCATCTCCTCAGCAGCAGCATCATGCCCTCCGCAGCATCATCCTCTCCGCAGCATCAACACTTCAGCAGCATCACTTCAGCAGCATCATCCCTTCAGCAGCATCACCTAAGCAACATAATCCTCTCAGTAGCATTATTCCCTCAGCAAGATTACCTCAGCAACATCATTACCTCAGCAGCATCATCACTTCAGCAGCATCATCCCCTCAGCAGCATCAACTCAGCAGCATCATTACCTCAGCAGCATAATTACCTCAGCAGCATCATCACCTCAGCAGCATTATCCCGTCAGCATCATCCGCTCAGGAACATCGTCACCATCAGCAGCATCATCTCCTCAGCAGCATCTCCTCAGCAGCAGCATCATGCCCTCCGCAGCATCATTCCATCAGCAGCATCCTTACCTGAGCAGCATCATCCCCTCAGCAGCATCACATCAGCAGCATCTTTACCTCAGCAAAGCATCACCTCAGCACCATCATCCCCTGAGCAACTTCATTACCTGAGCAGCATCATCCCCTCAGCAGCATCACATCAGCAGCATCTTTACCTCAGCAAAGCATCACCTCAGCAGCATCATCCCCTGAGCAACTTCATTACCTCAGCAGCATCATCCCCTCAGCAGCATCAGCCCCTCAGCAGCATTTCCCCCTCTTCAGCACCATCCCCTCAGCAGCATCACGTCAGCATCATCATCCCCTCAGCAGCATTACAGCACCATAATCCTCTCAGCAGCATTATCCCCTCAGCATCTTCACCTCAGCAGCATAATTACCTCAGCAGCACCATCCCCACAGCAGCATCACCTCAGAGCAGCATCATCAACTCAGCAGCATCATCACCTCAGCAGAATCATCCCTTCAGTAGCATCATCTCAGCAGCATCATCCTCTCAGCAGCTTCATTACCTCAGCAGCAACATCACCTCAGCAGCATCATTCCATCAGCAGCATCCTTACCTGAGCAGCATCATCCCCTCAGCAGCATCACATCAGCAGCATCTTTACCTCAGCAAAGCATCACCTCAGCAGCATCATCCCCTGAGCAACTTCATTACCTCAGCAGCATCATCCTCTCAGCAGCAGCATCCCCTCAGTAGCATCCCAACAGCAGCATCATCCTCTCAGCAGCATCATCCTCTCACAGCATCCCCTCAGCAGCATCATTACCTGAGCAGCATCATCCCCTCAGCAGCATCACCTCAGCAGCATCATCACCTCAGACGCAGCATCACCTCAGCAGCATCATCCCCTGAGCAGCATCATTACCTCAGCAGCATCATGCCCTCCGCAGCATTACCTCAGCAGCATCATTGCGTCAGCAGCATCATCCCGTCAGCATCATCCCCTCAGGAGCATCATCACCCTCAGCAGCATCATCCCCTCAGCAGAATCACCTCAGCAGCAGCATCATCTCCTCAGCAGCAACATCCCCTCAGCAGCATTATCTCAGCAGCATCATTACCTCAGCAACATCATCCCTTCTGCAGCATCATCGCCTCAACAGCATCAAACCCTCAGCAGCAACATCCCCGCAGCAGCACCATTCCCTCAGGAGCATCCCTTCAGCAGCATCAACCCCTCAGCAGCATCAAGTCAGCAGCATCATCCCCCCAGCATTGTCACCTCAGCAGCATCATTCCATCAGCAGCATCACCTCAGTGGCATCATTACCTCAGCAACATCGTCCCTTCAGCTGCATCATCCCCTCAGCAGCATCATTACCTCAGCAGCATCATCCCCGCAGCAGAATTACTTCAGCAGCATCATTACCTGAGCAGCATCATCCCCTCAGCAGCATCACCTCAGCAGCATCATCCCCCCAGCATCATCATCTCCGCAGCATCATCCCAAAAGCCACAGCACCTCAGCTGCATCATCCCCTCAGCAGCATCACGTCAGCAGCATCATCCCCCCAGCATTATCACCTCAGCAGCATCATCCCATCAGCAGCATCACCTCAGTGGCATCATTACAGCAGCAACATCGTCCCTTCAGCTGCATCATCTCCTCAGCAGCATCATTACCTCAGCAGCATCATCCCCACAGCAGAATTACTCCAGCAGCATCATTAACGCAGCAGCATCATCCCCTCAGCAGCATCACCTCAGCAGCATCATTCCCCCAGCATCATCATCTCAGCAGCATCATCATATCAGCAGCATCGACCCCTCAGCAGCATAACCTCAGCAGCATCATTCACTCGGCAACATCATCCCCTCAGCAGCATCAGCCTATCAGTAGCACCAGCCACTTAGCAGCATCAAATTAGCAGCATCATCCCCTCAGCAGCATCACCTCAGCAGCGTTATTAACTCAACAGCATCATCACCTCAGCAGCATCATCCCCTGAGCAGCTTCATCCGCTCTGCATCATCACCTCAGCAGCATCATTACCTCAGCAGCATCATCACCTCGGCAGCATCATTACCTCAGCAGCATCATCACATCAGCAGCATCATCCCGTCAGCATCATCCACTCAGGAGCATCTTCACCCTCAGCAGCATCATCCCCTCAGCAGCATCACCTCAGCAGCAGCATCACCTCCTTAGCAGCACCTTCCCCTCAGCAGCATCACTTCAGCAACATCATCCCCTCAGCAGCATCACCTAAGCACCAAAATCCTTTCAGTAGCATTATTCCCTCAGCAACATTACCTCAGCAACATCATTACCTCAGCAGCATCATCCCCTCCGCAGCATCATCGCCTCAGCAGCATCAGCCCCCCAGCAGCAGCACCTCAGCAGCATCATCACCTCAGCAGCATCATCCCCTCAGCAGCATCATCACCTCAGCAGCATCATTACCTCAGCAGCATTAACCCACAGCAGCATCGTCCCCTCAGCAGATTCACCACCTCAGCATCATCACCTCAGCAGCATTATCCTCTCAGCAGCATCATTACCTAAGCAGCATCATCACCTCAGCAGTATCATCTCCTCAGCAGCATCATCATCCGCTCAGCATCATCATCCCCTCAGTAGCATCATCACCTCAGCAGCCTCATCCATTCAGCAGCATCATGTCCTCAGCAGCATCATCGCCTCAGCAGCAGCATCCCCTCAGCGGCATTCCAACAGCAGCATCATCCTCTCAGCAGCATCATCCTCTCACAGCATCCCCTCAGCAGCATCATTACCTGAGCAGCATCATCCCCTCAGCAGCATCCCCTCAGCAGCATCACCTCAGCAGCATCATTACCTCAGACGCAGCATCACCTCAGCAGCATCATCCCCTGAGCAGCATCATTACCTCAGCAGCATCATGCCCTCCGCAGCATTACCTCAGCAGCGTCATTGCGTCAGCAGCATCATCCCGTCAGCATCATCCCCTCAGGAGCATCATCACCCTCAGCAGCATCATCCCCTCAGCAGCATCAGCTCAGCAGCATCATACCCCCAGCATCATCATCTCAGCAGCATCATCCCAAAAGCCACAGCACCTCAGCTGCATCATCCCCTAAGCAGCATCACGTCAGCAGCATCATTCCCCCAGCATTATCACCGCAGCAGCATCATCCCATCAGCAGCATCAACTCAGTGGCATCATTACAGCAGCAACATCGTCCCTTCAGCTGCATCATCTCCTCAGCAGCATCATTACCTCAGCAGCATCATCCCCACAGCAGAATTACTTCAGCAGCATCATTAACTCAGCAGCATCATCCCCTCAGCAGCATCACCTCAGCAGCATCATTCCCCCAGCATCATCATCTCAGCAGCATCATCCCAAAAGCCGCATCACCTCAGCTGCATCATTCCCTCAGCAGCATCACGTCAGCAGCATCATCCCCCCAGCATTATCAACTCAGCAGCATCATCCCATCAGCAGCATCACCTCAGTGGCATCATTACCTCAGCAACATCGTCCCTTCAGCTGCATCATCCCCTCAGCAGCATCATTACCTCAGCAGCATCATCCCCGCAGCAGAATTACTGCAGCAGCTTCTTTACCTCAGCAGCATCATCATATCAGCAGCATCGACCCCTCAGCAGCATAACCTCAGCAGCATCATTCACTCGGCAACATCATCCCCTCAGCAGCATCAGCCTATCAGTAGCACCAGCCACTTAGCAGCATCAAATTAGCAGCATCATCCCCTCAGCAGCATCACCTCAGCAGCGTTATTAACTCAACAGCATCATCACCTCAGCAGCATCATCCCCTGAGCAGCTTCATCCCCTCTGCATCATCACCTCAGCAGCATCATTAACTCAGCAGCATCATCACCTCGGCAGCATCATTACCTCAGCAGCATCATCACATCAGCAGCATCATCCCGTCAGCATCATCCACTCAGGAGCATCTTCACCCTCAGCAGCATCATCCCCTCAGCAGCATCACCTCAGCAGCAGCATCACCTCCTTAGCAGCATCATCCCCTCCGCAGCATCATCACCTCAGCAGCTTCAGCCCCTCAGCAGCATCATGCTCTCAGCAGCACCTTCCCCTCAGCAGCATCACTTCAGCAACATCATCCCCTCAGCAGCATCACCTAAGCACCAAAATCCTTTCAGTAGCATTATTCCCTCAGCAACATTACCTCAGCAACATCATTACCTCAGCAGCATCATCCCCTCCGCAGCATCATCGCCTCAGCAGCATCAGCCCCCCAGCAGCAGCACCTCAGCAGCATCATCACCTCAGCAGCATCATCCCCTCAGCAGCATCATCACCTCAGCAGCATCATTACCTCAGCAGCATTAACCCACAGCAGCATCGTCCCCTCAGCAGATTCACCACCTCAGCATCATCACCTCAGCAGCATTATCCTCTCAGCAGCATCATTACCTAAGCAGCATCATCACCTCAGCAGTATCATCTCCTCAGCAGCATCATCATCCGCTCAGCATCATCATCCCCTCAGTAGCATCATCACCTCCGCAGCCTCATCCATTCAGCAGCATCATGTCCTCAGCAGCATCATCGCCTCAGCAGCAGCATCCCCTCAGCGGCATTCCAACAGCAGCATCATCCTCTCAGCAGCATCATCCTCTCACAGCATCCCCTCAGCAGTATCATTACCTGAGCAGCATCATCCCCTCAGCAGCATCCCCTCAGCAGCATCACCTCAGCAGCATCATTACCTCAGACGCAGCATCACCTCAGCAGCATCATCCCCTGAGCAGCATCATTACCTCAGCAGCATCATGCCCTCCGCAGCATTACCTCAGCAGCATCATTGCGTCAGCAGCATCATCCCGTCAGCATCATCCCCTCAGGAGCATCATCACCCTCAGCAGCATCATCCCCTCAGCAGAATCACCTCAGCAGCAGCATCATCTCCTCAGCAGCAACATCCCCTCAGCAGCATTATCTCAGCAGCATCATTGCCTCAGCAACATCATCCCTTCTGCAGCATCATCGCCTCAACAGCATCAAACCCTCAGCAGCAACATCCCCGCAGCAGCACCATTCCCTCAGGAGCATCCCTTCAGCAGCATCAACCCCTCAGGAGCATCACGTCAGCAGCATCATCCCCCCAGCATTATCACCTCAGCAGCATCATCCCATCAGCAGCATCATTACCTCAGCAGCACCATCCCCGCAGCAGAATTACTTCAGCAGCATCATTAACTCAGCAGCATCATCCCCTCAGCAGCATCACCTCAGCAGCATCATACCCCCAGCATCATCATCTCAGCAGCATCATCCCAAAGGCCGCATCACCTCAGCTGCATCATTCCCTCAGCAGCATCACTTCAGCAGCATCATCCCCCCAGCATTATCACCTCAGCAGCATCATCCCATCAGCAGCATCACCTCAGTGGCATCATTACCTCAGCAACATCGTCCCTTCAGCTGCATCATCCCCTCAGCAGCATCATTACCTCAGCAGCATCATCCCCGCAGCAGAATTATTTCAGCAGCTTCATTACCTCAGCAGCATCATCATATCAGCAGCATCGACCCCTCAGCAGCAAAACCTCAGCAGCATCATTCACTCGGCAACATCATCCCTTCAGCAGCATCAGCCTATCAGTAGCACCAGCCACTTAGCAGCATCATGTTAGCAGCATCATCCCCTCAGCAGCATCACCTCAGCAGCGTTATTAACTCAACAGCATCATGACCTCAGCAGCATCATCCCCTGAGCAGCTTCATCCCCTCAGCATCATCACCTCAGCAGCATCATTACCTCAGCAGCATCATCACCTCGGCAGCATCATTACCTCAGCAGCATCATCACATCAGCAGCATCATCCCGTCAGCATCATCCGCTCAGGAGCATCTTCACTTTCAGCAGCATGATCCCCTCAGCAGCATCACCTCAGCAGCAGCATCACCTCCTTAGCAGCATCATCCCCTCCGCAGCATCATCACCTCAGCAGTTTCAGCCCCTCAGCGGCATCATGCTCTCAGCAGCACCTTCCCCTCAGCAGCATCACTTCAGCAGCATCATCCCCTCAGCAGCATCACCTAAGCACCATAATCCTTTCAGTAGCATTATTCCCTCAGCAACATTACCACAGCAACATCATTACATAAGCAGCATCATCCCCTCCGCAGCACCATCGCCTCAGAAGCATCAGCCCCCCAGCAGCAGCACCTCAGCAGCATCATCACCTCAGCAGCATCATCCCCCCAGCTGCATCATCACCTCAGCAGCATCATTACCTCAGCAGCAGCCTCTCCTCAGCACCATCATTACCTCAGCAGCATCATTACCTCAGCAGCATTAACCCACAGCAGCATCGTCCCCTCAGCAGATTCACCACCTCAGCATCATCACCTCAGCAGTATCATCTCCTTAGCAGCATCATCATCCCCTCAGCATCATCATCCCCTCAGTAGTATCATCACCTCCGCAGCCTCATCCCTTCAGCAGCATCATTTCCTCAGCAGCATCATCGCCTCAGCAACATCATCCCATCAGCAGCATCATCCCCTCAGCAGCAGCATCCCCTCAGCAGCATCCCAACAGCAGCATCATCCTCTCAGCAGCATCATCCTCTCACAGCATCCCCTCAGCAGCATCATTACCTGAGCAGCATCATCCCCTCAGCAGCATCACCTCAGGAGCATCATTACCTCAGACGCAGCATCACCTCAGCAGCATCATCCCCTGAGCAGCATCATTACCTCAGCAGCATCATGCCCTCCGCAGTATTACCTCAGCAGCATCATTGCGTCAGCAGCATCATCCCGTCAGCATCATCCCCTCAGGAGCATCATCACCCTCAGCAGCATCATCCCCTCAGCAGAATCACCTCAGCAGCAGCATCATCTCCTCAGCAGCAACATCCCCTCAGCAGCATTATCTCAGCAGCATCATTACCTCAGCAACATCATCCCTTCTGCAGCATCATCGCCTCAACAGCATCAAACCCTCAGCAGCAACATCCCCGCAGCAGCACCATTCCCTCAGGAGCATCCCTTCAGCAGCATCAACCCCTCAGGAGCATCACGTCAGCAGCATCATCCC
This sequence comes from Carcharodon carcharias, assembly GCF_017639515.1. Lineage (NCBI taxonomy): Eukaryota > Metazoa > Chordata > Chondrichthyes > Lamniformes > Lamnidae > Carcharodon > Carcharodon carcharias. Next base: position 106,033,554 of record NC_054468.1, read on the forward strand.
CCCAGCATTATCACCTCAGCAGCATCATCCCATCAGCAGCATCACCTCAGTGGCATCATTACCTAAGCAACATCGTCCCTTCAGCTGCATCATCCCCTCAGCAGCATCACCTCAGCAGAACCATCCCCCCAGCATCATCATCTCAGCAGCATCATCCCAAAAGCCACAGCACCTCAGCTGCATCATCCCCTAAGCAGCATCACGTCAGCAGCATCATCCCCCCAGCATTATCACCTCAGCAGCATCATCCCATCAGCAGCATCACCTCAGTGGCATCATTACCTCAGCAACATCGTCCCTTCAGCTGCATCATCTCATCAGCAGCATCATTACCTCAGCAGCATCATCCCCGCAGCAGAATTACTTCAGCAGCATCATTAACTCAGCAGCATCATCCCCTCAGCAGCATCACCTCAGCAGAATCATCCACCCAGCATCATCATCTCAGCAGCATCATCCCAAAAGCCACAGCACCTCAGCTGCATCATCCCCTCAGCAGCATCACGTCAGCAGCATCATCCCCCCAGCATTATCACCTCAGCAGCATCATCCCATCAGAAGCATCACCTCAGTGGCATCATTACCTCAGCAACATCGTCCCTTCAGTTGCATCATCCCCTCAGCAGCATCATTACCTCAGCAGCATCATCCCCGCAGCAGAATTACTTCAGCAGCATCATTAACTCAGCAGCATCATCCCCTCTGCAGCATCACCTCAGCAGCATCATTCCCCCAGCATCATCATCTCAGCAGCATCATCCCAAAAGCCGCATCACCTCAGCTGCACCTTCCCCTCAGCAGCATCACTTCAGCAGCATCATCCCCTCAGCAGCATCACCTAAGCACCATAATCCTTTCAGTAGCATTATTCCCTCAGCAACATTACCACAGCAACATCATTACATAAGCAGCATCATCCCCTCCGCAGCACCATCGCCTCAGAAGCATCAGCCCCCCAGCAGCAGCACCTCAGCAGCATCATCACCTCAGCAGCATCATCCCCCCAGCTGCATCATCACCTCAGCAGCATCATTACCTCAGCAGCAGCCTCTCCTCAGCACCATCATTACCTCAGCAGCATCATTACCTCAGCAGCATTAACCCACAGCAGCATCGTCCCCTCAGCAGATTCACCACCTCAGCATCATCACCTCAGCAGTATCATCTCCTTAGCAGCATCATCATCCCCTCAGCATCATCATCCCCTCAGTAGTATCATCACCTCCGCAGCCTCATCCCTTCAGCAGCATCATTTCCTCAGCAGCATCATCGCCTCAGCAACATCATCCCATCAGCAGCATCATCTCCTCAGCAGCAGCATCCCCTCAGCAGCATCCCAACAGCAGCATCATCCTCTCAGCAGCATCATCCTCTCACAGCATCCCCTCAGCAGCATCATTACCTGAGCAGCATCATCCCCTCAGCAGCATCACCTCAGGAGCATCATTACCTCAGACGCAGCATCACCTCAGCAGCATCATCCCCTGAGCAGCATCATTACCTCAGCAGCATCATGCCCTCCGCAGTATTACCTCAGCAGCATCATTGCGTCAGCAGCATCATCCCGTCAGCATCATCCCCTCAGGAGCATCATCACCCTCAGCAGCATCATCCCCTCAGCAGAATCACCTCAGCAGCAGCATCATCTCCTCAGCAGCAACATCCCCTCAGCAGCATTATCTCAGCAGCATCATTACCTCAGCAACATCATCCCTTCTGCAGCATCATCGCCTCAACAGCATCAAACCCTCAGCAGCAACATCCCCGCAGCAGCACCATTCCCTCAGGAGCATCCCTTCAGCAGCATCAACCCCTCAGGAGCATCACGTCAGCAGCATCATCCCCCCAGCATTATCACCTCAGCAGCATCATCCCATCAGCAGCATCACCTCAGTGGCATCATTACCTAAGCAACATCGTCCCTTCAGCTGCATCATCCCCTCAGCAGCATCACCTCAGCAGAACCATCCCCCCAGCATCATCATCTCAGCAGCATCATCCCAAAAGCCACAGCACCTCAGCTGCATCATCCCCTAAGCAGCATCACGTCAGCAGCATCATCCCCCCAGCATTATCACCTCAGCAGCATCATCCCATCAGCAGCATCACCTCAGTGGCATCATTACCTCAGCAACATCGTCCCTTCAGCTGCATCATCTCATCAGCAGCATCATTACCTCAGCAGCATCATCCCCGCAGCAGAATTACTTCAGCAGCATCATTAACTCAGCAGCATCATCCCCTCAGCAGCATCACCTCAGCAGAATCATCCACCCAGCATCATCATCTCAGCAGCATCATCCCAAAAGCCACAGCACCTCAGCTGCATCATCCCCTAAGCAGCATCACGTCAGCAGCATCATCCCCCCAGCATTATCACCTCAGCAGCATCATCCCATCAGAAGCATCAACTCAGTGGCATCATTACCTCAGCAACATCGTCCCTTCAGTTGCATCATCCCCTCAGCAGCATCATTACCTCAGCAGCATCATCCCCGCAGCAGAATTACTTCAGCAGCATCATTAACTCAGCAGCATCATCCCCTCTGCAGCATCACCTCAGCAGCATCATTCCCCCAGCATCATCATCTCAGCAGCATCATCCCAAAAGCCGCATCACCTCAGCTGCACCTTCCCCTCAGCAGCATCACTTCAGCAGCATCATCCCCTCAGCAGCATCACCTAAGCACCATAATCCTTTCAGTAGCATTATTCCCTCAGCAACATTACCACAGCAACATCATTACCTCAGCAGCATCATCCCCTCCGCAGCACCATCGCTCAGAAGCATCAGCCCCCCAGCAGCAGCACCTCAGCAGCATCATCACCTCAGCAGCATCATCCCCCCAGCTGCATCATCACCTCAGCAGCATCATTACCTCAGCAGCAGCCTCTCCTCAGCACCATCATTACCTCAGCAGCATCATTACCTCAGCAGCATTAACCCACAGCAGCATCGTCCCCTCAGCAGATTCACCACCTCAGCATCATCACCTCAGCAGTATCATCTCCTTAGCAGCATCATCATCCCCTCAGCATCATCATCCCCTCAGTAGTATCATCACCTCCGCAGCCTCATCCCTTCAGCAGCATCATTTCCTCAGCAGCATCATCGCCTCAGCAGCATCATCCCAACAGCAGCATCATCCTCTCAGCAGCATCATCCTCTCACAGCATCCCCTCAGCAGCATCATTACCTGAGCAGCATCATCCCCTCAGCAGCATCACCTCAGCAGCATCATTACCTCAGACGCAGCATCACCTCAGCAGCATCATCCCCTGAGCAGCATCATTACCTCAGCAGCATCATGCCCTCCGCAGTATTACCTCAGCAGCATCATTGCGTCAGCAGCATCATCCCGTCAGCATCATCCCCTCAGGAGCATCATCACCCTCAGCAGCATCATCCCCTCAGCAGAATCACCTCAGCAGCAGCATCATCTCCTCAGCAGCAACATCCCCTCAGCAGCATTATCTCAGCAGCATCATTACCTCAGCAACATCATCCCTTCTGCAGCATCATCGCCTCAACAGCATCAAACCCTCAGCAGCAACATCCCCGCAGCAGCACCATTCCCTCAGGAGCATCCCTTCAGCAGCATCAACCCCTCAGGAGCATCACGTCAGCAGCATCATCCCCCCAGCATTATCACCTCAGCAGCATCATCCCATCAGCAGCATCACCTCAGTGGCATCATTACCTAAGCAACATCGTCCCTTCAGCTGCATCATCCCCTCAGCAGCATCACCGCAGCAGAACCATCCCCCCAGCATCATCATCTCAGCAGCATCATCCCAAAAGCCACAGCACCTCAGCTGCATCATCCCCTCAGCAGCATCACGTCAGCAGCATCATCCCCCCAGCATTATCACCTCAGCAGCATCATCCCATCAGCAGCATCACCTCAGTGGCATCATTACCTCAGCAACATCGTCCCTTCAGCTGCATCATCTCATCAGCAGCATCATTACCTCAGCAGCATCATCCCCGCAGCAGAATTACTTCAGCTGCATCATTAACTCAGCAGCATCATCCCCTCAGCAGCATCACCTCAGCAGAATCATCCACCCAGCATCATTATCTCAGCAGCATCATCCCAAAAGCCACAGCACCTCAGCTGCATCATCCCCTCAGCAGCATCATCCCCCCAGCTGCATCATCACCTCAGCAGCATCATTACCTCAGCATTATCACCTCAGCAGCATCATCCCATCAGAAGCATCACCTCAGTGGCATCATTACCTCAGCAACATCGTCCCTTCAGTTGCATCATCCCCTCAGCAGCATCATTACCTCAGCAGCATCAACCCCGCAGCAGAATTACTTCAGCAGCATCATTAACTCAGCTGCATCATCCCCTCTGCAGCATCACCTCAGCAGCATCATTCCCCCAGCATCATCACCTCAGCAGCATCATCCCATCAGCAGCACCACCTCAGTGGCATCATTACCTCAGCATCATCGTCCCTTCAGTAGCATCATCCCCTCAGCAGCATCATTACCTCAGCAGCATCATCCCCGCAGCAGATTTACTTCAGCAGCATCATTAACTCAGCAGCATCATCCCCTCAGCAGCATCACCTCAGCAGCATCATTCCCCCAGCATCATCATCTCAGCAGCATCATCCCAAAAGCCGCATCACCTCAGCTGCATCATTCCCTCAGCAGCATCACGTCAGCAGCATCATCCCCCCAGCATTATCACCTCAGCAGCATCATCCCATCAGCAGCATCACCTCAGTGGCATCATTACCTCAGCAACATCGTCCCTTCAGCTGCATCATCCCCTCAGCAGCATCATTACCTCAGCAGCATCATCCCCGCAGCAGAATTACTTCAGCAGCTTCATTACCTCTGCAGCATCATCATATCAGCAGCATCGACCCCTCAGCAGCATAACCTCAGCAGCATCATTCACTCGGCAACATCATCCCCTCAGCAGCATCAGCCTATCAGTAGCACCAGCCACTTAGCAGCATCAAATTAGCAGCATCATCCCCTCAGCAGCATCACCTCAGCAGCGTTATTAACTCAACAGCATCATCACCTCGGCAGCATCATCCCCTGAGTAGCTTCATCCGCTCAGCATCATCACCTCAGCAGCATCATTACCTCAGCAGCATCATCACCTCGGCAGCATCATTACCTCAGCAGCATCATCACATCAGCAGCATCATCCCGTCAGCATCATCCGCTCAGGAGCATCTTCACCCTGAGCAGCATCATCCCCTCAGCAGCATCACCTCAGCAGCAGCATCACCTCCTTAGCAGCATCATCCCCTCCGCAGCATCATCACCTCAGCAGCTTCAGCCCCTCAGCAGCATCATTACCTCAGCAGCATCATCCCCGCAGCAGAATTACTTCAGCAGCTTCATTACCTCAGCAGCGTCATCATATCAGCAGCATCGACCCCTCAGCAGCAAAACCTCAGCAGCATCATACACTCAGCAACATCATCTACTCAGCAGCATCAGCCTATCAGTAGCACCAGCCACTTAGCAGCATCAAATTAGCAGCATCATCCCCTCAGCAGCTTCACCTCAGCAGCGTTATTAACTCAACAGCATCATCACCTCAGCAGCATCATCCCCTGAGCAGCTTCATCCCCTCAGCATCATCACCTCAGCAGCATCATTACCTCAGCAGCTTCATCACCTCGGCAGCATCATTACCTCAGCAGCATCATCACATCAGCAGCATCATCCCGTCAGCATCATCCGCTCAGGAGCATCTTCACCCTCAGCAGCATCATCCCCTCAGCAGCATCACCTCAGCAGCAGCATCACCTCCTTAGCAGCATCATCCCCTCCGCAGCATCATCACCTCAGCAGCTTCAGCCTCTCAGCAGCATCATGCTCTCAGCAGCACCTTCCCCTCAGCAGCATCACTTCAGCAGCATCATCCCCTCAGCAGCATCACCTAAGCACCATAATCCTTTCAGTAGCATTACCTCAGCAACATTACCTCAGCAACATCATTACCTCAGCAGCATCATCACCTCAGCAGCATCATCCCCTCAGTACAATCACTTCAGCAGCATTATTACCTCAGCAGCGTCAGCACCTCAGCAGCATCATCCCTTCAGTAGTATCACCTCAGCATCATCCCCTCAGCAACATTACCTCAGCAACATCATTACATCAGCAGCATCATCACCTCAGCAGCATCATCCCCTCAGAAGAATCACTTCAGCAGCATTATTACCTCAGCAGCGTCAGCACCTCAGCAGCATCATCCCTTCAGTAGCATCACCTCAGCAGCATCATCCCCCCAGCATCATCACCTCAGCAATGTCATCCCATCAGCCGCATCACATCAGCAGCATCATTACCTCAGCAGCATCATCCCCTTAGCAGCATCATTCCCTCAGCAGCTTCATCCCCTCAGCAGCATCATCCACCCAGCATCATCATGTCAGCAGCATCATCCCATCCGCAGCTTCACCTCAGCAGCATCATTACCTCAGCAGCTTTATCTCATCAGCAGCAGCATCACCTCAGCAGCATCATTACCTCAGCAGCAGCATCCCCTCAGCAGAATTACCTCAGCAGCATCATTAACTCAGCAGCATCATCCCCTCAGCAGCATCTGGCCCTCCGCAGCACCTTCCCCTCAGCAGCATCTCCACAGCAGCATCATCCCCTCAGCAGCAACCCCTCAGCAGCATCATCCTCTAAGCAGCATTATCCCCTCGGCAGCATCACGTCAGGAGCATCATTCCGTCTGCAGCATCTTTAATTGAGCAGCATCATCACCTCAACAGCATCATCCCATCAGCAGCATTCCTGAAGCAGCATCATCCCCCCAGCATCATCACCTCAGCAGCATTACCTCAGCAGCATCCTCTCAGTAGCGTCACCTCAGCAGCATCACCTCAGCAGCAGCATCATCCCCTCAGCAGCATCATCGCCTCAGCAGCATCCGCTCAGCTGCATCATACCATCAGCTGGATCATCCCCTCAGAAGCATCACCTCCGCATCATGATCAACCCCTCAGCAGCATCATCTCCACAGCAGCAACAGCCCAGCAGCATCATCCACTCAGCAGCATCATCACCTCAGCAGCAGCATCACCTCAGCAGCATCAGCCTATCAGCAGCATCATTACCTCAACAGCATCATCCCCTCAGCAGCATCATTACCTCAGCAGCATAATCACCTTAGCAGCATCATCCCGTCAGCAGCATCACCTCAGCATCATCATCACCTAAGCAGCATCATCACCTCAGCAGCATCATCTCCTTAGCAGCATCATCCCCTAAGCAGCATCACCTCAGCAGCAACATCCTCTCAGCAGCCTCATCACCCCAGCAGCATCATCCACTCAGCAGCATCCTCTTAGCAGCTTCATACCCTCAGCAGCATAATCCCCTCAGCAGTATCACCTCAACATCAGGATCATCACCTCAGCAGCATCATCACTTCAGCAACATCACCTCAGCAGCATCATCCCCTCAGGAACATCATCCCCTCAGCAGCACCATCCCCTCAGCAGCATCACCTCAGCAGCATCATCCCCTCAGCAGCATCCCCTCAGCAGCATCATTCCCCCAGCATCATCATCTCAGCAGCATCATCCCAAAAGCCGCATCACCTCAGCTGCATCATTCCCTCAGCAGCATCACGTCAGCAGCATCATCCCCCCAGCATTATCACCTCAGCAGCATCATCCCATCAGCAGCATCACCTCAGTGGCATCATTACCTCAGCAACATCGTCCCTTCAGCTGCATCATCTCATCAGCAGCATCATTACCTCAGCAGCATCATCCCCGCAGCAGAATTACTTCAGCAGCATCATTAACTCAGCAGCATCATCCCCTCAGCAGCATCACCTCAGCAGAATCATCCACCCAGCATCATCATCTCAGCAGCATCATCCCAAAAGCCACAGCACCTCAGCTGCATCATCCCCTCAGCAGCATCACGTCAGCAGCATCATCCCCCCAGCATTATCACCTCAGCAGCATCATCCCATCAGAAGCATCACCTCAGTGGCATCATTACCTCAGCAACATCGTCCCTTCAGTTGCATCATCCCCTCAGCAGCATCATTACCTCAGCAGCATCAACCCCGCAGCAGAATTACTTCAGCAGCATCATTAACTCAGCTGCATCATCCCCTCTGCAGCATCACCTCAGCAGCATCATTCCCCCAGCATCATCACCTCAGCAGCATCATCCCATCAGCAGCACCACCTCAGTGGCATCATTACCTCAGCATCATCGTCCCTTCAGTAGCATCATCCCCTCAGCAGCATCATTACCTCAGCAGCATCATCCCCGCAGCAGATTTACTTCAGCAGCATCATTAACTCAGCAGCATCATCCCCTCAGCAGCATCACCTCAGCAGCATCATTCCCCCAGCATCATCATCTCAGCAGCATCATCCCAAAAGCCGCATCACCTCAGCTGCATCATTCCCTCAGCAGCATCACGTCAGCAGCATCATCCCCCCAGCATTATCACCTCAGCAGCATCATCCCATCAGCAGCATCACCTCAGTGGCATCATTACCTCAGCAACATCGTCCCTTCAGCTGCATCATCCCCTCAGCAGCATCATTACCTCAGCAGCATCATCCCCGCAGCAGAATTACTTCAGCAGCTTCATTACCTCTGCAGCATCATCATATCAGCAGCATCGACCCCTCAGCAGCATAACCTCAGCAGCATCATTCACTCGGCAACATCATCCCCTCAGCAGCATCAGCCTATCAGTAGCACCAGCCACTTAGCAGCATCAAATTAGCAGCATCATCCCCTCAGCAGCATCACCTCAGCAGCGTTATTAACTCAACAGCATCATCACCTCGGCAGCATCATCCCCTGAGTAGCTTCATCCGCTCAGCATCATCACCTCAGCAGCATCATTACCTCAGCAGCATCATCACCTCGGCAGCATCATTACCTCAGCAGCATCATCACATCAGCAGCATCATCCCGTCAGCATCATCCGCTCAGGAGCATCTTCACCCTGAGCAGCATCATCCCCTCAGCAGCATCACCTCAGCAGCAGCATCACCTCCTTAGCAGCATCATCCCCTCCGCAGCATCATCACCTCAGCAGCTTCAGCCCCTCAGCAGCATCATTACCTCAGCAGCATCATCCCCGCAGCAGAATTACTTCAGCAGCTTCATTACCTCAGCAGCGTCATCATATCAGCAGCATCGACCCCTCAGCAGCAAAACCTCAGCAGCATCATACACTCAGCAACATCATCTACTCAGCAGCATCAGCCTATCAGTAGCACCAGCCACTTAGCAGCATCAAATTAGCAGCATCATCCCCTCAGCAGCTTCACCTCAGCAGCGTTATTAACTCAACAGCATCATCACCTCAGCAGCATCATCCCCTGAGCAGCTTCATCCCCTCAGCATCATCACCTCAGCAGCATCATTACCTCAGCAGCTTCATCACCTCGGCAGCATCATTACCTCAGCAGCATCATCACATCAGCAGCATCATCCCGTCAGCATCATCCGCTCAGGAGCATCTTCACCCTCAGCAGCATCATCCCCTCAGCAGCATCACCTCAGCAGCAGCATCACCTCCTTAGCAGCATCATCCCCTCCGCAGCATCATCACCTCAGCAGCTTCAGCCTCTCAGCAGCATCATGCTCTCAGCAGCACCTTCCCCTCAGCAGCATCACTTCAGCAGCATCATCCCCTCAGCAGCATCACCTAAGCACCATAATCCTTTCAGTAGCATTACCTCAGCAACATTACCTCAGCAACATCATTACCTCAGCAGCATCATCACCTCAGCAGCATCATCCCCTCAGTACAATCACTTCAGCAGCATTATTACCTCAGCAGCGTCAGCACCTCAGCAGCATCATCCCTTCAGTAGTATCACCTCAGCATCATCCCCTCAGCAACATTACCTCAGCAACATCATTACATCAGCAGCATCATCACCTCAGCAGCATCATCCCCTCAGAAGAATCACTTCAGCAGCATTATTACCTCAGCAGCGTCAGCACCTCAGCAGCATCATCCCTTCAGTAGCATCACCTCAGCAGCATCATCCCCCCAGCATCATCACCTCAGCAATGTCATCCCATCAGCCGCATCACATCAGCAGCATCATTACCTCAGCAGCATCATCCCCTTAGCAGCATCATTCCCTCAGCAGCTTCATCCCCTCAGCAGCATCATCCACCCAGCATCATCATGTCAGCAGCATCATCCCATCCGCAGCTTCACCTCAGCAGCATCATTACCTCAGCAGCTTTATCTCATCAGCAGCATCATCACCTCAGCAGCATCATTACCTCAGCAGCAGCATCCCCTCAGCAGAATTACCTCAGCAGCATCATTAACTCAGCAGCATCATCCCCTCAGCAGCATCTGGCCCTCCGCAGCACCTTCCCCTCAGCAGCATCTCCACAGCAGCATCATCCCCTCAGCAGCAACCCCTCAGCAGCATCATCCTCTAAGCAGCATTATCCCCTCGGCAGCATCACGTCAGGAGCATCATTCCGTCTGCAGCATCTTTAATTGAGCAGCATCATCACCTCAACAGCATCATCCCATCAGCAGCATTCCTGAAGCAGCATCATCCCCCCAGCATCATCACCTCAGCAGCATTACCTCAGCAGCATCCTCTCAGTAGCGTCACCTCAGCAGCATCACCTCAGCAGCAGCATCATCCCCTCAGCAGCATCATCGCCTCAGCAGCATCCGCTCAGCTGCATCATACCATCAGCTGGATCATCCCCTCAGAAGCATCACCTCCGCATCATGATCAACCCCTCAGCAGCATCATCTCCACAGCAGCAACAGCCCAGCAGCATCATCCACTCAGCAGCATCATCACCTCAGCAGCAGCATCACCTCAGCAGCATCAGCCTATCAGCAGCATCATTACCTCAACAGCATCATCCCCTCAGCAGCATCATTACCTCAGCAGCATAATCACCTTAGCAGCATCATCCCGTCAGCAGCATCACCTCAGCATCATCATCACCTAAGCAGCATCATCACCTCAGCAGCATCATCTCCTTAGCAGCATCATCCCCTAAGCAGCATCACCTCAGCAGCAACATCCTCTCAGCAGCCTCATCACCCCAGCAGCATCATCCACTCAGCAGCATCCTCTTAGCAGCTTCATACCCTCAGCAGCATAATCCCCTCAGCAGTATCACCTCAACATCAGGATCATCACCTCAGCAGCATCATCACTTCAGCAACATCACCTCAGCAGCATCATCCCCTCAGGAACATCATCCCCTCAGCAGCACCATCCCCTCAGCAGCATCACCTCAGCAGCATCATCCCCTCAGCAGCATCCCCTCAGCAGCATCATTCCCCCAGCATCATCATCTCAGCAGCATCATCCCAAAAGCCGCATCACCTCAGCTGCATCATTCCCTCAGCAGCATCACGTCAGCAGCATCATCCCCCCAGCATTATCACCTCAGCAGCATCATCCCATCAGCAGCATCACCTCAGTGGCATCATTACCTCAGCAACATCGTCCCTTCAGCTGCATCATCTCATCAGCAGCATCATTACCTCAGCAGCATCATCCCCGCAGCAGAATTACTTCAGCAGCATCATTAACTCAGCAGCATCATCCCCTCAGCAGCATCACCTCAGCAGAATCATCCACCCAGCATCATCATCTCAGCAGCATCATCCCAAAAGCCACAGCACCTCAGCTGCATCATCCCCTCAGCAGCATCACGTCAGCAGCATCATCCCCCCAGCATTATCACCTCAGCAGCATCATCCCATCAGAAGCATCACCTCAGTGGCATCATTACCTCAGCAACATTGTCCCTTCAGTTGCATCATCCCCTCAGCAGCATCATTACCTCAGCAGCATCAACCCCGCAGCAGAATTACTTCAGCAGCATCATTAACTCAGCTGCATCATCCCCTCTGCAGCATCACCTCAGCAGCATCATTCCCCCAGCATCATCACCTCAGCAGCATCATCCCATCAGCAGCACCACCTCAGTGGCATCATTACCTCAGCATCATCGTCCCTTCAGTAGCATCATCCCCTCAGCAGCATCATTACCTCAGCAGCATCATCCCCGCAGCAGATTTACTTCAGCAGCATCATTAACTCAGCAGCATCATCCCCTCAGCAGCATCACCTCAGCAGCATCATTCCCCCAGCATCATCATCTCAGCAGCATCATCCCAAAAGCCGCATCACCTCAGCTGCATCATTCCCTCAGCAGCATCACGTCAGCAGCATCATCCCCCCAGCATTATCACCTCAGCAGCATCATCCCATCAGCAGCATCACCTCAGTGGCATCATTACCTCAGCAACATCGTCCCTTCAGCTGCATCATCCCCTCAGCAGCATCATTACCTCAGCAGCATCATCCCCGCAGCAGAATTACTTCAGCAGCTTCATTACCTCTGCAGCATCATCATATCAGCAGCATCGACCCCTCAGCAGCATAACCTCAGCAGCATCATTCACTCGGCAACATCATCCCCTCAGCAGCATCAGCCTATCAGTAGCACCAGCCACTTAGCAGCATCAAATTAGCAGCATCATCCCCTCAGCAGCATCACCTCAGCAGCGTTATTAACTCAACAGCATCATCACCTCGGCAGCATCATCCCCTGAGTAGCTTCATCCGCTCAGCATCATCACCTCAGCAGCATCATTACCTCAGCAGCATCATCACCTCGGCAGCATCATTACCTCAGCAGCATCATCACATCAGCAGCATCATCCCGTCAGCATCATCCGCTCAGGAGCATCTTCACCCTGAGCAGCATCATCCCCTCAGCAGCATCACCTCAGCAGCAGCATCACCTCCTTAGCAGCATCATCCCCTCCGCAGCATCATCACCTCAGCAGCTTCAGCCCCTCAGCAGCATCATTACCTCAGCAGCATCATCCCCGCAGCAGAATAACTTCAGCAGCTTCATTACCTCAGCAGCGTCATCATATCAGCAGCATCGACCCCTCAGCAGCAAAACCTCAGCAGCATCATACACTCAGCAACATCATCTACTCAGCAGCATCAGCCTATCAGTAGCACCAGCCACTTAGCAGCATCAAATTAGCAGCATCATCCCCTCAGCAGCTTCACCTCAGCAGCGTTATTAACTCAACAGCATCATCACCTCAGCAGCATCATCCCCTGAGCAGCTTCATCCCCTCAGCATCATCACCTCAGCAGCATCATTACCTCAGCAGCTTCATCACCTCGGCAGCATCATTACCTCAGCAGCATCATCACATCAGCAGCATCATCCCGTCAGCATCATCCGCTCAGGAGCATCTTCACCCTCAGCAGCATCATCCCCTCAGCAGCCTCACCTCAGCAGCAGCATCACCTCCTTAGCAGCATCATCCCCTCAGCAGCATCACCTAAGCACCATAATCCTTTCAGTAGCATTACCTCAGCAACATTACCTCAGCAACATCATTACCTCAGCAGCATCATCACCTCAGCAGCATCATCCCCTCAGTACAATCACTTCAGCAGCATTATTACCTCAGCAGCGTCAGCACCTCAGCAGCATCATCCCTTCAGTAGTATCACCTCAGCATCATCCCCTCAGCAACATTACCTCAGCAACATCATTACATCAGCAGCATCATCACCTCAGCAGCATCATCCCCTCAGAAGAATCACTTCAGCAGCATTATTACCTCAGCAGCGTCAGCACCTCAGCAGCATCATCCCTTCAGTAGCATCACCTCAGCAGCATCATCCCCCCAGCATCATCACCTCAGCAATGTCATCCCATCAGCCGCATCACATCAGCAGCATCATTACCTCAGCAGCATCATCCCCTTAGCAGCATCATTCCCTCAGCAGCTTCATCCCCTCAGCAGCATCATCCACCCAGCATCATCATGTCAGCAGCATCATCCCATCCGCAGCTTCACCTCAGCAGCATCATTACCTCAGCAGCTTTATCTCATCAGCAGCATCATCACCTCAGCAGCATCATTACCTCAGCAGCAGCATCCCCTCAGCAGAATTACCTCAGCAGCATCATTAACTCAGCAGCATCATCCCCTCAGCAGCATCTGGCCCTCCGCAGCACCTTCCCCTCAGCAGCATCTCCACAGCAGCATCATCCCCTCAGCAGCAACCCCTCAGCAGCATCATCCTCTAAGCAGCATTATCCCCTCGGCAGCATCACGTCAGGAGCATCATTCCGTCTGCAGCATCTTTAATTGAGCAGCATCATCACCTCAACAGCATCATCCCATCAGCAGCATTCCTGAAGCAGCATCATCCCCCCAGCATCATCACCTCAGCAGCATTACCTCAGCAGCATCCTCTCAGTAGCGTCACCTCAGCAGCATCACCTCAGCAGCAGCATCATCCCCTCAGCAGCATCATCGCCTCAGCAGCATCCGCTCAGCTGCATCATACCATCAGCTGGATCATCCCCTCAGAAGCATCACCTCCGCATCATGATCAACCCCTCAGCAGCATCATCTCCACAGCAGCAACAGCCCAGCAGCATCATCCACTCAGCAGCATCATCACCTCAGCAGCAGCATCACCTCAGCAGCATCAGCCTATCAGCAGCATCATTACCTCAACAGCATCATCCCCTCAGCAGCATCATTACCTCAGCAGCATAATCACCTTAGCAGCATCATCCCGTCAGCAGCATCACCTCAGCATCATCATCACCTAAGCAGCATCATCACCTCAGCAGCATCATCTCCTTAGCAGCATCATCCCCTAAGCAGCATCACCTCAGCAGCAACATCCTCTCAGCAGCCTCATCACCCCAGCAGCATCATCCACTCAGCAGCATCCTCTTAGCAGCTTCATACCCTCAGCAGCATAATCCCCTCAGCAGTATCACCTCAACATCAGGATCATCACCTCAGCAGCATCATCACTTCAGCAACATCACCTCAGCAGCATCATCCCCTCAGGAACATCATCCCCTCAGCAGCACCATCCCCTCAGCAGCATCACCTCAGCAGCATCATCCCCTCAGCAGCATCCCCTCAGCAGCATCATTCCCCCAGCATCATCATCTCAGCAGCATCATCCCAAAAGCCGCATCACCTCAGCTGCATCATTCCCTCAGCAGCATCACGTCAGCAGCATCATCCCCCCAGCATTATCACCTCAGCAGCATCATCCCATCAGCAGCACCACCTCAGTGGCATCATTACCTCAGCAACATCGTCCCTTCAGTTGCATCATCCCCTCAGCAGCATTATTACCTCAGCAGCATCATCCCCGCAGCAGAATTACTTCAGCAGCATCATTAACTCAGCAGCATCATCCCCTCAGCAGCATCACCTCAGCAGCATCATTCCCCCAGCATCATCATCTCAGCAGCATCATCCCAAAAGCCGCATCACCTCAGCTGCATCATTCCCTCAGCAGCATCACGTCAGCAGCATCATCCCCCCAGCATTATCACCTCAGCAGCATCATCCCATCAGCAGCATCACCTCAGTGGCATCATTACCTCAGCAACATCGTCCCTTCAGCTGCATCATCCCCTCAGCAGCATCATTACCTCAGCAGCATCATCCCCGCAGCATTATTACTTCAGCAGCTTCATTACCTCTGCAGCATCATCATATCAGCAGCATCGACCCCTCAGCAGCATAACCTCAGCAGCATCATTCACTCGGCAACATCATCCCCTCAGCAGCATCAGCCTATCAGTAGCACCAGCCACTTAGCAGCATCAAATTAGCAGCATCATCCCCTTAGCAGCATCACCTCAGCAGCGTTATTAACTCAACAGCATCATCACCTCAGCAGCATCATCCCCTGAGTAGCTTCATCCGCTCAGCATCATCACCTCAGCAGCATCATTACCTCAGCAGCATCATCACCTCGGCAGCATCATTACCTCAGCAGCATCATCACATCAGCAGCATCATCCCGTCAGCATCATCCGCTCAGGAGCATCTTCACCCTGAGCAGCATCATCCCCTCAGCAGCATCACCTCAGCAGCAGCATCACCTCCTTAGCAGCATCATCCCCTCCGCAGCATCATCACCTCAGCAGCTTCAGCCCCTCAGCAGCATCATTACCTCAGCAGCATCATCCCCGCAGCAGAATTACTTCAGCAGCTTCATTACCTCAGCAGCGTCATCATATCAGCAGCATCGACCCCTCAGCAGCAAAACCTCAGCAGCATCATACACTCGGCAACATCATCCCCTCAGCAGCATCAGCCTATCAGTAGCACCAGCCACTTAGCAGCATCAAATTAGCAGCATCATCCCCTCAGCAGCTTCACCTCAGCAGCGTTATTAACTCAACAGCATCATCACCTCAGCAGCATCATCCCCTGAGCAGCTTCATCCCCTCAGCATCATCACCTCAGCAGCATCATTACCTCAGCAGCATCATCACCTCGGCAGCATCATTACCTCAGCAGCATCATCACATCAGCAGCATCATCCCGTCAGCATCATCCGCTCAGGAGCATCTTCACCCTCAGCAGCATCATCCCCTCAGCAGCATCACCTCAGCAGCAGCATCACCTCCTTAGCAGCATCATCCCCTCCGCAGCACCTTCCCCTCAGCAGCATCACTTCAGCAGCATCATCCTCTCAGCAGCATCACCTAAGCACCATAATCCTTTCAGTAGCATTACCTCAGCAACATTACCTCAGCAACATCATTACCTCAGCAGCATCATCACCTCAGCAGCATCATCCCCTCAGAACAATCACTTCAGCAGCATTATTACCTCAGCAGCGTCAGCACCTCAGCAGCATCATCCCTTCAGTAGCATCACCTCAGCATCATCCCCTCAGCAACATTACCTCAGCAACATCATTACCTCAGCAGCATCATCACCTCAGCAGCATCATCCCCTCAGAAGAATCACTTCAGCAGCATTATTACCTCAGCAGCGTCAGCACCTCAGCAGCATCATCCCTTCAGTAGCATCACCTCAGCAGCATCATCCCCCCAGCATCATCACCTCAGCAATGTCATCCCATCAGCCGCATCACATCAGCAGCATCATTACCTCAGCAACATCGTCCCTTCAGTTGCATCATCCCCTCAGCAGCATTATTACCTCAGCAGCATCATCCCCGCAGCAGAATTACTTCAGCAGCATCATTAACTCAGCAGCATCATCCCCTCAGCAGCATCACCTCAGCAGCATCATTCCCCCAGCATCATCATCTCAGCAGCATCATCCCAAAAGCCGCATCACCTCAGCTGCATCATTCCCTCAGCAGCATCACGTCAGCAGCATCATCCCCCCAGCATTATCACCTCAGCAGCATCATCCCATCAGCAGCATCACCTCAGTGGCATCATTACCTCAGCAACATCGTCCCTTCAGCTGCATCATCCCCTCAGCAGCATCATTACCTCAGCAGCATCATCCCCGCAGCAGAATTACTTCAGCAGCTTCATTACCTCTGCAGCATCATCATATCAGCAGCATCGACCCCTCAGCAGCATAACCTCAGCAGCATCATTCACTCGGCAACATCATCCCCTCAGCAGCATCAGCCTATCAGTAGCACCAGCCACTTAGCAGCATCAAATTAGCAGCATCATCCCCTTAGCAGCATCACCTCAGCAGCGTTATTAACTCAACAGCATCATCACCTCAGCAGCATCATCCCCTGAGTAGCTTCATCCGCTCAGCATCATCACCTCAGCAGCATCATTACCTCAGCAGCATCATCACCTCGGCAGCATCATTACCTCAGCAGCATCATCACATCAGCAGCATCATCCCGTCAGCATCATCCGCTCAGGAGCATCTTCACCCTGAGCAGCATCATCCCCTCAGCAGCATCACCTCAGCAGCAGCATCACCTCCTTAGCAGCATCATCCCCTCCGCAGCATCAACACCTCAGCAGCTTCAGCCCCTCAGCAGCATCATTACCTCAGCAGCATCATCCCCGCAGCAGAATTACTTCAGCAGCTTCATTACCTCAGCAGCGTCATCATATCAGCAGCATCGACCCCTCAGCAGCAAAACCTCAGCAGCATCATACACTCGGCAACATCATCCCCTCAGCAGCATCAGCCTATCAGTAGCACCAGCCACTTAGCAGCATCAAATTAGCAGCATCATCCCCTCAGCAGCTTCACCTCAGCAGCGTTATTAACTCAACAGCATCATCACCTCAGCAGCATCATCCCCTGAGCAGCTTCATCCCCTCAGCATCATCACCTCAGCAGCATCATTACCTCAGCAGCATCATCACCTCGGCAGCATCATTACCTCAGCAGCATCATCACATCAGCAGCATCATCCCGTCAGCATCATCCGCTCAGGAGCATCTTCACCCTCAGCAGCATCATCCCCTCAGCAGCATCACCTCAGCAGCAGCATCACCTCCTTAGCAGCATCATCCCCTCCGCAGCACCTTCCCCTCAGCAGCATCACTTCAGCAGCATCATCCTCTCAGCAGCATCACCTAAGCACCATAATCCTTTCAGTAGCATTACCTCAGCAACATTACCTCAGCAACATCATTACCTCAGCAGCATCATCACCTCAGCAGCATCATCCCCTCAGAACAATCACTTCAGCAGCATTATTACCTCAGCAGCGTCAGCACCTCAGCAGCATCATCCCTTCAGTAGCATCACCTCAGCATCATCCCCTCAGCAACATTACCTCAGCAACATCATTACCTCAGCAGCATCATCACCTCAGCAGCATCATCCCCTCAGAAGAATCACTTCAGCAGCATTATTACCTCAGCAGCGTCAGCACCTCAGCAGCATCATCCCTTCAGTAGCATCACCTCAGCAGCATCATCCCCCCAGCATCATCACCTCAGCAATGTCATCCCATCAGCCGCATCACATCAGTTTCATCATTACCTCAGCAGCATCATCCCCTTAGCAGCATCATTCCCTCAGCAGCTTCATCCCCTCAGCAGCATCATCCACCCAGCATCATCATGTCAGCAGCATCATCCCATCCGCAGCTTCACCTCAGCAGCATCATTACCTCAGCAGCTTTATCTCATCAGCAGCATCATCACCTCAGCAGCATCATTACCTCAGCAGCAGCATCCCCTCAGCAGAATTACCTCAGCAGCATCATTAACTCAGCAGCATCATCCCCTCAGCAGCATCTGGCCCTCCGCAGCACCATCCCCTCAGCAGCATCTCCTCAGCAGCATCATCCCCTCAGCAGCAACCCCTAAGCAGCATCATCCTCTAAGCAGCATTATCCCCTCGGCAGCATCACGTCAGGAGCATCATTCCGTCAGCAGCATCTTTAATTGAGCAGCATCATCACCTCAACAGCATCATCCCATCAGCAGCATTCCTGAAGCAGCATCATCCCCCCAGCATCATCACCTCAGCAGCATTACCTCAGCAGCATCCTCTCAGTAGCGTCACCTCAGCAGCATCACCTCAGCAGCAGCATCATCCCCTCAGCAGCATCATCGCCTCAGCAGCATCCGCTCAGCTGCATCATACCATCAGCTGGATCATCCCCTCAGAAGCATCACCTCCGCATCATGATCAACCCCTCAGCAGCATCATCTCCTCAGCAGCAACAGCCCAGCAGCAGCATCCACTCAGCAGCATCATCACCTCAGCAGCAGCATCACCTCAGCAGCATCAGCCTATCAGCAGCATCATTACCTCAACAGCATCATCCCCTCAGCAGCATCATTACCTCAGCAGCATAATCACCTTAGCAGCATCATCCCGTCAGCAGCATCACCTCAGCATCATCATCACCTAAGCAGCATCATCACCTCAGCAGCATCATCTCCTTAGCAGCATCATCCCCTAAGCAGCATCATCTCAGCAGCAACATCCTCTCAGCAGCCTCATCACCCCAGCAGCATCATCCACTCAGCAGCATCCTCTTAGCAGCATCATACCCTCAGCAGCATAATCCCCTCAGCAGTATCACCTCAGCAGCAGCATCATCACCTCAGCAGCATCATCACTTCAGCAACATCACCTCAGCAGCATCATCCCCTCAGGAGCATCATCCCCTCAGCAGCACCATCCCCTCAGCAGCATCACCTCAGCAGCATCATCCCCTCAGCAGCATCCCCTCAGCAGCATCATCCTCTCAGCAGCATCATCACCTCAGCAGCATCACCACAGCAGCATCATTACCTCAGCAGCATCATCCCCTCAGCAGCAGCACCCCTCAGCATCATCATCAAACTCAGCAGCATCGTCCCCTCACAGCATCATCCCCTCAGCAGCATCATTAGCTCAGCAGCATCAGCCTATCAGCAGCATCATTACCTCAACAGCATCATCCCCTCAGCAGGATCATTACCTCAGCAGCATCATCACCTAAGCAGCATCATCCCCTCAGCAGCATCACATGAGCAGTGTCATCACCTTAGCAGCATCATCACGTCAGCAGCATCATCCCCTCAGCATCATCACCTCAGCAGCATCATGCCCTCAGCAGCATCTTCTCAGCAGCAGCATACCCTCAGCAGCATAATCACTTAGCAGTATCACCTCAGCAGCATCATCATCACCTCAGTAGCAATATCATACCCTCAGAAGCATCGTGCCCACAGCAGCTGCATCATCACCTCAGCAGCATCATCTCCTCAGCAGCATCACCTCAGCAGCAGCATCATCATCTCAGCAGCATCAACCCCTCAGCACCATCCCCTCAGCACCGTCAGCTCAGCAGCATCATTATCTCAGCAGCATCATCCCCTCAAAAGCACCATCCCCGCCGCAGTATCATCCCCTCAGCAGCATTCGCTCAGCTGCATCATTCCATCAGCGTCATCATCTCAGCAGCATCATTAACTCAGCAGCATTATCACCTTAGTAGCATTATCCCCTCAGCAGCATCATTACCTCAGCAACATCATCAGCTAAGCAGCATCATCCCCTCAGCCGCATCACCTCAGCAGCAGCATCCGCTCAACAGCATCATCCCCTCAGCAGCATCATCCCCTCAGCAGCAGCATCACGACCCTCAGCAACAACATCCCCTCAGCAGCAGCATCTTCACCACAGTAGCAGCATCATCACGTCAGCCGCATCATCCTCTCAGCTGCAGCATCATCACCTCAGGAGCATAAAGACCACAGCAGCATCATCATCACCTCAGCAGCATCATCATCTCAGCAGCAGCATCGTCCCACCAGCAGCATCATCCCCTCTGCAGCATCATCACCACAGCAGCATCATCCCCTCAGCAGCATCATCCCCTCAGTAGCATCCTCATCTCAGCAGCAGCATCCCCTCAGCTGCATCAACCCCTCTGCAGTATCATCACCTCAGCAGCATCATCCCCCCAGCAGCAGCACCACCTCAGCAGTATCATCCCGTAGCAGCACCATTACCTATGCAGCATCATCACCACAGCAGTATCATCCCCTCAGCAGCATCAATCCCTCAGCAGCATCAACTCAGCAGCATCATCACCTCAGCAGCATCATCCACTCAGCAGCATCATCCCCTCAGTTGCATCATCCCCTCAGCAGCATGATCCCCTCAGCAGCATCATCCTCGCAGCAGCATCATCACCTCAGCAGCATCACCACAGCAGCAGCATCATACCCTCAGCAGCATCATCACCTCAGCAGCATCATCACCTCAGCAGCAAACTCACGTCAGCAGCATTAGTACCTCAGCAGCATCATCCCCTCAGCAGCATCATCACCTCAGCAGCATCAACCCCTAAGCAGCATCATCTCAGCAGCATCATCACCTCAGCAGCATCATCTCCTCAGATATATCATCCCCTGAGCTGCAACATACCCTCATCAGCATCATCACCTCAGCAGCAAACTCAGCAACATCATCTCCTCAGCAGCATCATCACCTCAGCAGCAGCATCGTCCCCTCCGCATCATCATCCCATCAGCAGCAGCGTCATCCCCTCAGCAGCATCATCCCCTCGGCAGCAGCATCATCACCTCAGTTAGCAGCAGCATCACGTCAGCAATCATCTTCTCAGCAGCAGCTTCACCCCCTCAGCAGCATCAAGACCTCAGCAGCATCATCACCTCAGCAGCAGCATCGTCCCCCCGGCAGCATCATCCCATCAGCAGCATCATCACGACAGCAGAATCATCCCCTCAGCTGCATCATCCCCTCAGCATCATCACCTCAGCAGCATCATCCCCTCAGCAGCATCATCACCTCGGCAGCATCATCCCCTCAGCAACATCATTCCCTCAGCAGCATCATCACGTCAGCAGCATCATCCCCTCAGCAGCACCATCCCCTTAGCAGCATCACATCAGCAGCATCATACTCTCAGCAGCATGATCCCCTCAGCAGCAGCATCCCCTCAGCAGCACCATCCCCTTAGCAGCATCACATCAGCAGCATCATCCTCTCAGCAGCATGATCCCCTCAGCAGCATCATCACCTCGGCAGCATCATCCCCTGAGCAGCATCATCCCCTCAGCAGCATCATCACCTCAGCAGCATCATTACCTCAGCAGCATCATCCCCTCAGCAGCATCCCCTCAGCAGCATCATCCCCTCAGCAGCATCATCCCCTCAGCAGCATCATCACCTCAGCAGCATCATTACCTCAGCAGCATCATCCCCTCAGCAGCATCCCCTCAGCAGCATAATCACGTCAGAAGCATCATCCCCTCAGCAGCATCATCACCTCAGCAGCATCATTACCTCAGCAGCATCATCCCCTCAGCAGCATCCCCTCAGCAGCATCATCACCTCAGCAACATCATTACCTCAGCAGCATCATCCTCTCAGCAGCATCATCCCCTCAGCAGCATCATCACATCAGTAGCAGCATCCCCTCAGCAGCATCATCGCCTCAGCAGCATTTCCTCAGCAGCAGCATCATCATCTCAGCAGCATCAACCCCTCAGCATCATCCCCTCAGCATCGTCAGCTCAGCAGCATCATTATCTCAGCAGCATCATCCCCTCAGCAGCACCATCCCCGCCGCAGCATCATCCCCTCAGCAGCATTCCCTCAGCAGCATCGTTCCATCAGCGTCATCACTTCAGCAGCATCATTAACTCAGCAGCATTATCACCTAAGTTTCATCATCCCCTCAGCAGCATCATTACCTCAGCAACATCATCAGCTAAGCAGCATCATCCCCTCAGCCACATCACCTCAGCAGCAGCATCTTCCGCTCAACAGCATCATCCCCTCAGCAGCATCATCTCCTCAGCAGCAGCATCACCCCCCTCAGCAGCAACATCCCCTCAGCAGCAGCATCTTCACCACAGTAGCAGCATCATCACGTCAGCAGCATCATCCTCTCAGCTGCAGCATCATCACCTCAGGAGCATAAAGACCTCAGCAGCATCATCATCACCTCAGCAGCATCATCATCTCAGCAGCAGCATCATCCCCCCAGCAGCATCATCCCCTCAGCAGCATCAGCACAGCAGCATCATCCGCTCAGCAGCATCATCACCTCGGCAGCATCATCCCGTCAGCACCATCATCCCCTCAGCAGCATCCTCAAGTCAGCAGCATCATCCCCTCAGCAGCTCCATCCCCTCAGCAGCATCACCTCAGCAGCATCATCCTTTCAGCAGCATAATCCCCTCAGCAGCATCATCCCGTTAGCATCATCCCCTCACAGCATCATCGCCTCAGCAGCATCATCCCATCAGCAGCATCAACCCCTCAGCAGCAGCATCCCCTCAGCAGCATCCCCTCAGCAGCATCATCCTCTCAGCAGCATCATCCCATCCACAGCATTACCTCAGCAGCATCATTACCTCAGCAGCATCATCCTGTCAGCATCATTCCCTCAGGAGTATCATCACACTCAGCAGCATCATACCCTCAGGAGCATCACCTCAGCAGCAAAATCCCCACAGCAGCATAAACTCAGCGGCATCATTACCTCAGCAACATCATTCCCTCCGCAGCATCATCGCCTCAACAGCATCGGCACCTCAGCAGCATCATCCCCTCAGCAGCACCATCCCCTCAGCAGCATCACTTCAGCAGCATCATCCCCTCAGAAGCATCACCTCAGCAGCATCACCCTCTCAGCAGCATTATCCCCTCAGCAGCATCACCTCAGCAGCATCATTAACTCAGCAGCATCATCCCCTCAGCAGCATCTCCTCAGCAGCATCATTACCTCAGCAGCATCATCCCCTCAGCAGCCAGACCTCTGCAGCATCTTCCATCCAGCATCATCCCATCAGCAGCATCACCTCAGCGGCATCATTAACTCAGCAGTTTCATCCCCTCAGCAGCATCACCTCAGCAGCGTCAACACTTCAGCAGCATCATCCCTTCTGTAGCATCACCTCAGCAGCATCATCCCCACAGCATCATCACCTCAGCAGCATCATCCCCTCAGCCGCATCAACTCAGCTGCATCATACCCTCAGCTGCATCACCTCAGCAGCGTCATCCCATCAGCAGCATCACCTCAGCGGCATCATTACCTCAGCTTCATCGTCCCTTCAGCTGCATCATCCCCTCAGCAGCATCATTACCTCAGCAGCATCATCCCCGCAGCAGAATCACTTCAGCAGCATCATTACCTCAGCAGCATTATCATATCAGCAGCATCGTCCCCTCAGCAGCACAACCTCATCAGCATCATTCACTCGGCAGCATCATCCCCTCAGCAGCATCAGCCGCTCAGTACACCAGCCACCTAGCAGCATCAAATTAGCAGCATAATCCCCTCAGCAGCATCACCTCAGCAGCATTATTAACTCAACAGAATCAACCACTCAGCAGCATCAGCACATCAGCAGCAGCATCACCTCAGCCGCACCAGCCTATCAGCAGCATCATTAGCTCCACAGCATCATCCCCTCCGCAGTGTCATTACCTCACCAGCAACATCACCTCAGCAGCATCATCCGCTCAGTTGCATCACCTCAGCAGCATCATCACCTAAGACGCATCATCCCCTCAGCAGCATCATTCCCTCAGCAGCATCACCCCAGCAGCATCATCCTCTCAGCAGCATCATTATCTCAGCAGCATCGTCCCCGCAGCAGCAACCTCTCAGCAGCTTCATCACCTCAGCAGCATCATCACCTCATCAGCATCATCCCCTCAGCAGCATCACCTAAGCAGCATCATCACATAAGCAGCATCATCACCTCAGCAGCATCATCCCCTCAGCAGCATCATCCCCACAGCAGCATCAACTCAGATGCATCATCCTGTCAGTAGCATCAGCGCCTCAGCAGTATCATCTCCTCAGCAGCATCATCCCCTCAAAAGCATCATCCGCTCAGCAGCATTATCCCCTCAGCAGCAGCATCATCACCACAGCAGCATCATCACCTCAGCAGCCTCACGTCAGCAACATCCTCTGAGCAGCATCACCTCAGCAGCATCACCTCAGCTGGAGCATCATCCCCTCAGCAGCATCATCCTCGCAGCAGCATCAACTCAGCAGCATCATCCCTTCAGCCACATCATCCCCACAGCAGAATCAACCCCTCAGCAGCATCAACCCCTCAGCAGCAGCATCATCCCCTGAGCAGCATCATCCCCTCAGCAGCAGCAGCATCAGCTCAGCGGCATCATCACCTCAGTAGCAGCATCACCTCAGCAGCATCATCACCTAAGCAGCATCGTAAACTCAGCAGCATCATCCCCTCAACAGCAGCATCCCCTCAGCAGCATCACCTCAGCAGAAGTATCATCCCCTCAGCAGCATCATCCCCTCAGAAGCAGCATCATCAGCTCAGCGGCATCATCACCTCAGCAGCAGCATCACCTCAGCAGCAGCATCATAACCACAGCAGCAACATACCATCAGTAGCATCATCACCTCAGCAGCATTACCTCAGCAGCATCCTCTCAGTAGCATCACCTCAGCAGCATCACCTCAGCAGCAGCATCATCCCCTCAGCAGCATCATCGCCTCAGCAGCATCAGCTCAGCTGCATCATACCATCAGCTGCATCATCCCCTCAGCAGCATCACCTCAGCAGCAGCATCAACCCCTCAGCAGCATCATCTCCTCAGCAGCAACAGCTCAGCAGCATCATCCCCTCAGCTGCATCATCCCCTCAGCAGCATCACCTCAGCAGCAGCATCATCACATCAGCAACATCATTACGTCAGCAGCAGCATCATCACCTCAGCAGCGTCTTCCCCACTGCAGCAGCATCATCCCATCAGCAGCATCACCTCAGCAGCATCTTACCATCAGCAGCATCATTCCATCAGCAGCATCATCACATCAGCACAATCATTCCCTCAGCAGAATAATCCCCTCACCAGCACCATCCCCTCAGCAGCATCATCCCCACAGCAGCAGCATCATCTGCTCAGCGGCATCATCAACTCAGCAGCAGCTTCACATCAGCAGCATCATGCCCTCAGCAGCATCATCCCCTCAGCAGCATCACCTCAGCAGCATCATCCTCTCAGTAGCATCATCACCTCAGCCACATTACCTCAGCAGGAGCATCATACCCTCAGCAGCATCAGCGCAGTATCATCATACCATCAGCTGCATCATCCCATCAGCAGCATCACCTCAGCAGCATCATCTTCTCAGCAGCATCACCACCTCAACAGCAGCATCATCACCTCAGCAGCAGCATCGTTCTCTCAGCAGCATCATCCCCTCAGCAGCATCACCTCAGCAGCATCATCACCTAAGCAGCATCATCACCTCAGCAGCATCATCCCCTTAGCATCATCATCCTCTCAGCAGCATCACCTCAGCAGCAACATCCTCTCAGCAGCATCATCACCCCAGCAGCATCATCCCCTCAGCAGCATTCTCTCAGCAACATCATACCCTCAGCAGCATAATACCCTCAGCAGTATCACCTCAGCAGCAACATCATCACATCAGCAGCATCACCTCAGTAGCAGCATCATCCCGTCAGAAGCATCATAACCACAGCAGCAGCATCATCACCTCAGCGGCATCATCACTTCAGCAGCAGCATCATCCCCTCAGCAGCATCATCCTCTCAGCAGCATCATCATCTCAGCAGCATCACCTCAGCAGCATCCACTCAGCAGCATCATCCCCTCAGCAGTATCAGCACAGCAGCATCATCCCTTCAGCAGTATCATCCCCTCAGCAGCATCGTTCTCTCAGCAGCATCATCACCTCAGCAGCATCATCACCTCAGCAGCATCATCCCCTTCAGACGCAACATCCCCTCAGCAGCAGCATCATCTCTGCAGCAGCATCATCCCATCAGCAGTATCATCCCCTCAGCAGCATCATCCCCTCAGCAGCATCATCTCAGCAGCAACATCCCCTCAGCAGCATCACCTCAGCAGCATCATACTCTCAGCAGCATCATCACCTCAGCAGCTTCACCTCAGCAGCATCATTACCTCAGCAACATCATCCCCTCAGCAGCATCCGCTCAGCAGGATAATCGCCTCAGCAGCCTCACCTAAGCAGCATCATTAAGTCAGCAGCATAATAACCTCAGCAGCATCATCCCCTCAGCAGCATCATCCCCTAATCAGCATCATCACACTCAGCAGCATCATCCCTTCACAGCATCATACCCACAGCCGCAGCATCATCACCTCAGCGGCATCATCACTTCAGCAGCATCATCATCCCCTCAGCAGCATCATCCTCTCAGCAGCATCATCATCTCAGCAGCATCACCTCAGCAGCATCCTCTCAGCAGCATCATCCCCTCAGCAGTATCAGAACAGCAGCATCATCCCTTCAGCAGTATCATCCCCTCAGCAGCATCGTTCTCTCAGCAGCATCATCCCCTCAGCAGCATCATCACCTCAGCAGCATCATCCCATTCAGACGCAACATCCCCTCAGCAGCAGCATCATCATCTCAGCAGCATCACCTCAGCAGTATCATTGCCTCAGGAGCATCATCCGCTCAGCAGCATCCACTCAACAGCATCATCCCCTCAGCAGTATCACCACAGCAGCATCATCCCCTCAGCAGTATCATCCCCTCAGCAGCATCATCCTCTCAGCAGCATCATTATCTAAGCAGCATCATCCCCGCAGCAGCATCATCCCCTCATCAGCTTCATCACACTCAGCAGCATCATCCCGTCACAGCATCATGCCCTCAGCAGCATCAATACCTCAGAAGCATCATCCCCTCTGCAGCATAATCATCACAGCGTCATTCATACTGCAGCATCATTCCCTCAGCAGCATCATCGCCTCAGCAGCATCATCACTTCAGCAGCATCATCACCTCAGCAGCATCATCCCCTCAGCAGCATCATCACAAGAGCAGCAGCATCACCTCAGCAGCATCAGCCTATCAGCAGCATCTATACCTCAACAGCATCATCCCCTCAGCAGCATCATTACCTCAGCAGCATAATCACCTTAGCAGCATCATCCCCTCAGCAGCATCACCTCAGCAGCATCATCAGCTGAGCAGCATCATCACCTCAGCAGCATCATCCCCTTAGAAGCATCATCCCCTCAGCAGCATCACCTCAGCAGCAACATCCTCTCAGCAGCATCATCACCCCAGCAGCATCATCCCCTCAGCAGCATCCTCTCAGCAGCATCATACCCTCAGCAGCATAATCCCCTCAGCAGTATCACCTCAGCAGCAATATCAGCACATCAGCAGCATCATCACTTCAGCAGCATCATCACTTCAGCAGCAGCATCATCCCGTCAGCAGCATCATCCTCTCAGCAGCATCATCATCTCTGCAGCATCACCACAGCAGTATCATTGCCTCAGGAGCATCATCCGCTCAGCAGCATCCACTCAGCAGCATCATCCCCTCAGCAGTATCACCACAGCAGCATCATCCCCTCAGAATTATCATCCCCTCAGCAACATCATCCCCTCAGCAGCAGCATCCCCTCAGACGCAAGTACCCCTCAGCAGCAGCATCATCACCTCAGCAGCATCATCCCCTCAGCAGCATCATCCTCTCAGCAGCATCATTATCTAAGCAGCATCATTCCCGCAGCAGCATCCTCTCAGCAGCATCATCACCTCAGCAGCATCGTCACCTCATCAGCATCATCCCCTCAGCAGCATCACATAAGCAGCATCATCACCTAAGCAGCATCATCACCTAAGCAGCATCATCACATCAGCAACATCATTCCCTCAGCAGCATCATTACCTCAGCAGCATAATCACCTTAGCAGCATCATCCCCTCAGCAGCATCACCTCAGCAGCATCATCAGTTGAGAAGCATCATCACCTCAGCAGCATCATCCCCTTAGAAGCATCATCCCCTCAGCAGCATCACCTCAGCAGCAACATATTCTCAGCAGCATCATCACCCCAGCAGCATCATCCCCTCAGCAGCATCCTCTCAGCAGCATCATACCCTCAGCAGCATAATCCCCTCAGCAGTATCACCTCAGCAGCAATATCATCATATCAGCAGCATCATCACTTCAGCAGCATCATCCTCGCAGCAGCATCATCATCTCAGCAGCATCACCTCAGCAGTATCATTGCCTCAGGAGCATCATCCGCTCAGCAGCATCCACTCAGCAGCATCATCCACTCAGCAGTATCACCACAGCAGCATCATCCCCTCAGAAGTATCATCCCCTCAGCAGCATCATCCCAACAGCAGCATCATCCCCTCAGACGCAACTACCCCTCAGCAGCAGCATCATCACCTCGGCAGCATCATCCCCTCAGCAGCATCATCCTCTCAGCAACATCATTATCTAAGCAGCATCATCCCCGCAGCAGCATCCTCTCAGAAGCATCACCTCAGCAGCATCATCACCTCATCAGCATCATCCCCTCAGCAGCATCACCTCAGCAGCATCATCACCTGATCAGCATCATCCCCTCAGCCGCATCACCTCAGCAGCATCATCACCTCAACAGCATCATCCCCTCGGCAGCATCACCTCAGAAGCATCATCCTGTCAGTAGCATCATCCCCTCAGCAGAATTATCCCCTCAGCAGCATCATCACCACAACAGCATCATCACCTCAGCCGCAGCATCATCAACTCAGCAGCATCATCACCTCAGCTGCAGCATCACCACAGCAGCATCATCACCTAAGCAGAATCGGAACATCAGCAGCATCATCTTCTCAGCAGCATCATTCCCTCAGCAGCATCCCCTCAGCAGCAAAATCCTCTCAGTAGCATCATCACCTCAGCAGCATCACCTCAGCAACATCCTCTCAGCAGCATCACCTCAGCAGCATCACCTCATCAGCAGCATCATCCCCTCAGCAGCATCATCCTCGCAGCTGCATCAGCTCAGCAGCATCATCCCTTCAGCTGCATCATCCCTTCAGCAGAATCATCCCCTCAGCAGCATCAACCCTTCAGCAGCAGCATCATCACCTCAGCAGCATCATCACCTCAGCAGCAGCATCATGAACTCAGCAGCATCATCGCCTGAGCAGCATCATCCCTTCAGCAGCATCACCTCAGAAGCATCATCCTGTCATTAGCATCATCACCTCAGCAGTATCATCACCTCAGCAGCATCATCCCCTCAGCAGCATCATCCCCTCAGCAGCATCATCACCTCAGCAGCATCATCCCCTCAGCAGCATCATCACCTAAGCAGAATCGTAACATCAGCAGCATCATTCCCTCAGCAGCATCACCTCAACAGCATCATCCTCTCAGTAGCATCATCACCTCAGCAGCATCACCTCAGCAACATCCTCTCAGCAGCATCACCTCAGCAGCATCACCTCATCAGCAGCATCATCCCCTCAGCAGCATCATCCTCGCAGCTGCATCAGCTCAGCAGCATCATCCCTTCAGCTGCAGCATCATCACCTCAGCAGCATCATCACCTCAGCAGCAGCACCATCCCCTCAGCAGCATCATCCCCACAGCAGCAGCATCATCTGCTCAGCGGCATCATCACCTCAGCAGCAGCTTCACTTCAGCAGCATCATCACCTAAGCAGCATCGTAAACTCAGCAGCATCATTGCCTCATCAGCATTACCTCAGCAGCAGCATCATCCCCTCAGCAGCATCAGCGCAGTAGCATCATACCATCAGCTGCATCATCCCATCAGCAGCATCACCTCAGCAGCATCATCTTCTCAGCAGCATCCTCACCTCAACAGCAGCATCATCACCTCAGCAGCATCATCACCTCAGCAGCAGCATCATCCCCTCAGCACCATCACATCAGCAGCATCATCACATAAGCAGCATCATCCTCTCAGCAGCATCACCTCAGCAGCAACATCCTCTCAGCAGCATCATACCCTCAGCAGCATCATCCCCTAAGCAGCATCACCGCAGCAGCTTCATCCTCTCAGCAGCATCATCACCTCAGCAGCATCACCTCAGCAGCATCATTACCTCAGCAGCATCATCCCCTCAGCAGCATCCGCTCAGCAGGATAATCCCCTCAGCAGCATCACCTAGCAGCATGATTAAGTCAGCAGCATAATAATCTCAGCAGCATCATCCCCTCAGCAGCATCATCCCCTCAGCAGCATCATCACACTCAGCAGAATTATCCCCTCACAGCATCATGCCCTCAGCAGCATCATTACCACAGAAGCATCAACCGCTCAGCAGCATCATCATCGCAGCATCTTTCATACTGCAGCATCATTCCCTCAGAAGCATCATCACCTCAGCAGCATCATCGCCGCAGCAGCATCATCGCCTTAGCAGCATCATCCCCTCAGCAGCATCAACTCAGCAGCAACATCCTCTCAGCAGCATCATTACCACAGTAGCATCATTCCCTCAGCAGCATCCTCTCAGCAGCATCATACCCTCAGCAGCATAATCCCCTCAGCAGTATCACCTCAGCAGCAGCATCATTACCTCAGCAGCATTGTCCCCTCAGCAGCATCCGCTCAGCAGTATAATCCCCTCAGCAGAATCAACTAGCAGCATCATTAACTCAGCAGCATAATCACCTCAGCAGCATCATCCCCTCAGCAGCAACATCCTCTCAGCAGCTTCATCACACACAGCAGCATCATCCCCTCACAGCATCATCCCCTCAGCAGCATCATTACCTCAGCCGCATAATTGCCTTAGCAGCAGCATCCCCTCAGCAGCATCACCGCAGCAGCTTCATCCTCTCAGCAGCATCATCACCTCAGCAGCATCACCTCAGCAGCATCATTACCTCAGCAGCATCAAACCCTCAGCAGCATCCGCTCAGCAGGATAATCCCCTCAGCAGCATCACCTAGCAGCATCATTAAGTCAGCAGCATAATAACCTCAGCAGCATCATCCCCTCGGCAGCATCATCCCCTCAGCAGCATCATCACACTCAGCAGCATCATCCCCTCACAGCATCATGCCCTCAGCAGCATCATTACCACAGAAGCATCAACCGCTCAGCAGCATCATCATCCCAGCATCATTCATACTGCAGCATCATTCCCTCAGAAGCATCATCACCTCAGCAGCATCATCGCCGCAGCAGCATCATCCCCTTAGCAGCATCATCACATCAGCAGCAGCATCACCTCAGCAGCATCAGCCTATCAGCAGCATCATTACCTCAACAGCATCAGCCCCTCAGCAGCATCATTACCTCAGCAGCATAATCACCTTAGCAGCAGCATCCCCTCAGCAGCATCACCTCAGCAGCATCATCACCTAAGCAGCATCATCACCTCAGCAGCATCATCCACTTAGCAGCATCATCCCCTCAGCAGCATCACCTCAGGAGCAACATCCTCTCAGCAGCATCATCACCCCTGTAGCATCATCCCCTCAGCAGCATCCTCTCAGCAGCATCATACCCTCAGCAGCATAATCCCCTCAGCAGTATCACCTCAGCAGCAGCATCATTACCTCAGCAGCATTGTCCCCTCAGCAGCATCCGCTAAGCAGGATAATCCCCTCAGCAGAATCAACTAGCAGCATCATTAACTCAGCAGCATAATCACCTCAGCAGCATCATCCCCTCAGCAGCAACATCCCCTCAGCAGCTTCATCACACTCAGCAGCATCATCCCCTCACAGCATCATGCCCTCAGCAGCATCATTACCTCAGAAGCATCAATCCCTCAGCAGCATCATCATCCCAGCGTCATTCCTACTGCAGCATCATTCCCTCAGCAGCATCATCACCTCAGCAGCATCATCACCTCAGCAGCATCATCCCAGCAGGAGCATCAGCCTATCAGCAGCATCATTACATCAGAAGCATCAACACCTCAGCAGCATCATCATTCCAGTATCATTCCTACTGCAGCATCATTCCCTCAGAAGCATCATCACTTCAGCAGCATCATCACTTCAGCCGCATCATCACCTCAGAAGCATCATCCCCGCAGCAGCATCATCCCCTTAGCAGCATCGTCACATCAACAGCAGCATCACCTTATCAGCATCAGCCTATCAGCAGCATCATTACCTCAACAGCATCATCCCCTCAGAAGCATCATTACCTTAGCAGCATAATCACCTTAGCAGCAGCATCCCCTCAGCAGCATCACCTCAGCAGCATCATCAACTAAGCAGCATCATCCCCTTAGCAGCATCATCCCCTCAGCAGCATCACCTTTGCAGCATCATCACCTCAGCAGCATCATCCCCTTAGCAGCATCATCACCTCAGCAGCATCATCACTTCAGAAGCATCATCACCTCAGCAGCATCATCTCCGCAGCAGCATCATCCCCTCAGCAGCATCCGCTCAGCAGCATCATATCCTCAGCAGCATCATCCCCTCAGCAGTATCACCTCAGCAGCATCATCATCACCCCAGCAGCATCATCCCCTCAGCAGTATCATCCCCTCAGCAGCATCATCCCCTCAGCAGCATCATCTCAGCAGCATCATCCCCTCAGCAGCATCCCCTCAGCAGCATCATCCTCTCAGCAGCATCATCACCTCAGCAGCATCACCTCAGCAGCATCATCCCCTCAGCAGCATCCGCTCAGCAGGATAATCCCCTCAGCAGCATCAATCCCTCAGCAGCATCATCATCCCAGTGTCATTCCTTCAGCAGCATCATTCCCTCAGCAGCATCATCACCTCAGCAGCATCATCACTTCAGAAGCATCATCACCTCAGCAGCATCAACTCCGCAGCAGCATCATCCCCTCAGCAGACTCATCACTTCAGCAGCAGCATCACCTCAGCAGCATCAGCCTATCAGCAGCATCATAACCTCAACAGCATCATACCCTCAGCAGAATCATTACCTCAGCAGCATAATCACCTTAGCAAGAGCATTCCCTCAGCAGCATCACCTCAGCAGCATCATCACCTAACCAGCATCATCGCCTCAAAAGCATCATCACCTTAGCAGCAGCATCCCCTCAGCAGCATCACCTCAGCAGCATCATCACCTAAGCAGCATCATCACCTCAGCAGCATCATCCCCTTAGCAGCATCATCCCCTTAGCAGCATCACCTCAGAAGCAACATCCTCTCAGCAGCATCGTCACCCCAGCAGCATCATCCCCTCAGCAGCATCCTCTCAGCAGCATCATACCCTCAGCAGCATCATCCCCTCAGCAGCATCATTATCTCAGCAGCATAATCGCCTTAGCAGTAGCATCCCCTCAGCAGCATCACCGCAGCAGCTTCATCCTCTCAGCAGCATCATCACCTCAGCAGCATCACCTCAGCAGCATCATTACCTTAGCAGCATCATCCCCTCAGCAGCATCCGCTCAGCAGGATAATCACCTCAGCAGCATCACCTAGCAGCATCATTAAGTCAACAGCATAATAACCTCAGCAGCATCATCCCCTCAGCAGCATCATCCCCTCAGCAGCATCATCACACTCAGCAGCATCATTCCCTCACAGCATCATGCCCTCAGCAGCATCATTACCACAGAAGCATCAACCGCTCAGCAGCATCATCATCCCAGCATCATTCATACTGCAGCATCATTCCCTCAGCAGCATCATCACCTCAGCAGCATCATCGCCGCAGCAGCATCATCGCCTTAGCAGCATCATCACATCAGCAGCAGCATCACCTCAGCAGCATCAGCCTATCAGCAGCATCATTACCTCAACAGCATCAGCCCCTCAGCAGCATCATTACCTCAGCAGCATAATCACCTTTGCAGCAAAATCCCCTCAGCAGCATCACCTCAGCAGCATCATCACCTAAGCAGCATCATCATTTCAGCAGCATCATCCACTTAGCAGCATCATCCCCTCAGCAGCATCAACTCAGCAGCAACATCCTCTCAGCAGCATCATCACCCCAGTAGCATCATCCTCTCAGCAGCATCCTCTCAGCAGCATCATACCCTCAGCAGCATAATCCCCTCAGCAGTATCACCTCAGCAGCAGCATCATTACCTCAGCAGCATCGTCCCCTCAACAGCACCCGCTCAGCAGGATAATCCCCTCAGCAGAATCAACTAGCAGCATCATTAACTCAGCAGCATAATCACCTCAGCAGCATCATCCCCTCAGCAGCAACATCCCCTCAGCAGCTTCATCACACTCAGCAGCATCATCCCCTCACAGCATCATGCCCTCAGCAGCATCATTACCTCAGAAGCATCAATCCCTCAGCAGCATCATCATCCCAGCGTCATTCCTACTGCAGCATCATTCCCTCAGCAGCATCATCACCTCCGCAGCATCATCACCTCAGCAGCATCATCCCCGCAGCAGCATTAGCCTATCAGCAGCATCATTACATCAAAAGCATCAACACCTCAGCAGCATCATCATCCCAGTATCATTCCTACTGCAGCATCATTCCCTCAGAAGCATCATCACCTCAGCAGCATCATCACTTCAGCAGCATCATCACCTCAGCAGCATCATCCCCGCAGCAGCATCATCCCCTTAGCAGCATCGTCACATCAACAGCAGCATCACCTTAGCAGCATCAGCCTAGCAGCAGCATCATTACCTCAACAGCATCATCCCCTCAGCAGCATCATTACCTCAGCAGCATAATCACCTTAGCAGCAGCATCCCCTCAGCAGCATCACCTCAGCAGCATCATCACCTATGCAGCATCATCAGCTCAGCAGCATCATCCCCTTAGCAGCATCATCCCCTCATCAGCATCACCTCAGCAGCAACATCCTCTCAGCAGCATCATTATCACAGCAGGATCATCCCGGCAGCAGCATCCTCTCAGCAGCATCAACACCCCAGCAGCATCATCCCCTCAGCAGCATCCGCTCAGCAGCATCATATCCTCAGCAGCATCATCCCCTCAGCAGTATCACCTCAGCAGCATCATCATCACCCCAGCAGCATCATCCCCTCAGCAGTATCATCCCCTCAGCAGCATCATCCCCTCAGCAGCATCATCTCAGCAGCATCATCCCCTCAGCAGCATCCCCTCAGCAGCATCATCCTCTCAGCAGCATCATCACCTCAGCAGCATCACCTCAGCAGCATCATCCCCTCAGCAGCATCCGCTCAGCAGGATAATCCCCTCAGCAGCATCAACCCCTCAGCAGCATCATCATCCCAGTGTCATTCCTTCAGCAGCATCATTCCCTCAGCAGCATCATCACCTCAGCAGCATCATCACTTCAGAAGCATCATCACCTCAGCAGCATCATCTCCGCAGCAGCATCATCCCCTCAGCAGACTCATCACTTCAGCAGCAGCATCACCTCAGCAGCATCAGCCTATCAGCAGCATCATAACCTCAACAGCATCATACCCTCAGCAGAATCATTACCTCAGCAGCATAATCACCTTAGCAAGAGCATTCCCTCAGCAGCATCACCTCAGCAGCATCATCACCTAAGCAGCATCATCGCCTCAAAAGCATCATCACCTTAGCAGCAGCATCCCCTCAGCAGCATCACCTCAGCAGCATCATCACCTAAGCAGTATCATCACCTCAGCAGCATCATCCCCTTAGCAGCATCATCCCCTTAGCAGCATCACCTCAGCAGCAACATCCTCTCAGCAGCATCGTCACCCCAGCAGCATCATCCCCTCAGCAGCATCCTCTCAGCAGCATCATACCCTCAGCAGCATCATCCCCTCAGCAGCATCATTATCTCAGCAGCATAATCGCCTTAGCAGTAGCATCCCCTCAGCAGCATCACCGCAGCAGCTTCATCCTCTCAGCAGCATCATCACCTCAGCAGCATCACCTCAGCAGCATCATTACCTTAGCAGCATCATCCCCTCAGCAGCATCCGCTCAGGAGGATAATCCCCTCAGCAGCATCACCTAGCAGCATCATTAAGTCAATAGCATAATAACCTCAGCAGCATCATCCCCTCAGCAGCATCATCCCCTCAGCAGCATCATCACACTCAGCAGCATCATCCCCTCACAGCATCATGCCCTCAGCAGCATCATTACCACAGAAGCATCAACCGCTCAGCAGCATCATCATCCCAGCATCATTCATACTGCAGCATCATTCCCTCAGCAGCATCATCACCTCAGCAACATCCTCTCAGCAGCATCACCTCAGCAGCATCACCTCATCAGCAGCATCATTCCCTCAGCAGCATCACCTCAACAGCATCATCCTCTCAGTAGCATCATCACCTCAGCAGCATCACCTCAGCAACATCCTCTCAGCAGCATCACCTCAGCAGCATCATCACCTCAGCAGCAGCACCATCCCCTCAGCAGCATCATCCCCACAGCAGCAGCAACATCTGCTCAGCGGCATCATCACCTCAGCAGCAGCTTCACTTCAGCAGCATCATCACCTAAGCAGCATCGTAAACTCAGCAGCATCATTGCCTCAGCAGCATTACCTCAGCAGCAGCATCATCCACTCAGCAGCATCAGCGCAGTAGCATCATACCATCAGCTGCATCATCCCATCAGCAGCATCACCTCAGCAGCATCATCTTCTCAGCAGCATCATCACATCAACAGCTGCATCATCACCTCAGCAGCATCATCACCTCAGCAGCAGCATCATCACCTCAGCAGCAGCATCGTTCTCTCAGCAGCATCATCCCCTCAGCACCATCACCTCAGCAGCATCATCACCTAAGCAGCATCATCCTCTCAGCAGCATCACCTCAGCAGCAACATCCTCTCAGCAGCATCATCACCTCAGCAGCATCATCCACTCAGCAGCATCCTCTCAGCAACATCATACCCTCAGCAGCATAATCCCCTCAGCTGTATCACCTCAGCAGCATCATCATCACATCAGCAGCATCATCACCTCAGTAGCAGCATCATCCCCTCAGAAGCATCATGCCCACAGCAGCAGCATCATCACATCAGCAGCATCATCAACTCAGCAGCAGCATCATCCCCTCAGCAGCAGTATCCACTCAGCAGCATCATCCCTTCAGCAGTATCACCACAGCAGCATCATCCCCTCAGCAGTATCATTCCCTCAGCAGCATCATCCACTCAGACGCAACATCCCCTCAGCAGCAGCATCATCACCCCAACAGCATCATCCCCTCAGCAAAATCATCCTCCCAGCAGCATCATTATCTCAGCAGGATCATCCCCGCAGCAGCATCCAATCAGCAGCATCATCACCTCAGCAGCATCATCACCTCATCTGCATCATCCCCTCAGCAGCATCACCTCAGCAGCATCATGACCTAAGCAGCATCATCAACTCAGCAGCATCATCCCTTCAGCAGCATCACCTCAGAAGCATCATCCTGTCATTAGCATCATCACCTCAGCAGCATTATCCTCTCAGCAGCAGCATCATCACCACAACAGCATCATCACCTCAGCCACAGCATCAGCGCAGTAGCATCATACCATCAGCTGCATCATCCCCTCAGCAGCATCCGCTCAGCAGCATCATATCCTCAGCAGCATCATCCCCTCAGCAGTATCACCTCAGCAGCATCATCATCACCCCAGCAGCATCATCCCCTCAGCAGTATCATCCCCTCAGCAGCATCATCCCCTCAGCAGCATCATCTCAGCAGCATCATCCCCTCAGCAGCATCCCCTCAGCAGCATCATCCTCTCAGCAGCATCATCACCTCAGCAGCATCACCTCAGCAGCATCATCCCCTCAGCAGCATCCGCTCAGCAGGATAATCCCATCAGCAGCATCAACCCCTCAGCAGCATCATCATCCCAGTGTCATTCCTTCAGCAGCATCATTCCCTCAGCAGCATCATCACCTCAGCAGCATCATCACTTCAGAAGCATCATCACCTCAGCAGCATCATCTCCGCAGCAGCATCATCCCCTCAGCAGACTCATCACTTCAGCAGCAGCATCACCTCAGCAGCATCAGCCTATCAGCAGCATCATAACCTCAACAGCATCATACCCTCAGCAGAATCATTACCTCAGCAGCATAATCAACTTAGCAAGAGCATTCCCTCAGCAGCATCACCTCAGCAGCATCATCACCTAAGCAGCATCATCGCCTCAAAAGCATCATCACCTTAGCAGCAGCATCCCCTCAGCAGCATCACCTCAGCAGCATCATCACCTAAGCAGCATCATCACCTAAGCAGCATCATCCCCTTAGCAGCATCATCCCCTTAGCAGCATCACCTCAGCAGCAACATCCTCTCAGCAGCATCGTCACCCCAGCAGCATCATCCCCTCAGCAGCATCCTCTCAGCAGCATCATACCCTCAGCAGCATCATCCCCTCAGCAGCATCATTATCTCAGCAGCATAATCGCCTTAGCAGTAGCATCCCCTCAGCAGCATCACTGCAGCAGCTTCATCCTCTCAGCAGCATCATCACCTCAGCAGCATCACCTCAACAGCATCATTACCTTAGCAGCATCATCCCCTCAGCAGCATCCGCTCAGCAGGATAATCCCCTCAGCAGCATCACCTAGCAGCATCATAAAGTCAACAGCATAATAACCTCAGCAGCATCATCCCCTCAGCAGCATCATCCCCTCAGCAGCATCATCACACTCAGCAGCATCATCCCCTCACAGCATCATGCCCTCAGCAGCATCATTACCACAGAAGCATCAACCGCTCAGCAGCATCATCATCCCAGCATCATTCATACTGCAGCATCATTCCCTCAGCAGCATCATCACCTCAGCAACATCCTCTCAGCAGCATCACCTCAGCAGCATCACCTCATCAGCAGCATCATTCCCTCAGCAGCATCACCTCAACAGCATCATCCTCTCAGTAGCATCATCACCTCAGCAGCATCACCTCAGCAACATCCTCTCAGCAGCATCACCTCAGCAGCATCATCACCTCAGCAGCAGCACCATCCCCTCAGCAGCATCATCCCCACAGCAGCAGCAACATCTGCTCAGCGGCATCATCACCTCAGCAGCAGCTTCACTTCAGCAGCATCATCACCTAAGCAGCATCGTAAACTCAGCAGCATCATTGCCTCAGCAGCATTACCTCAGCAGCAGCATCATCCACTCAGCAGCATCAGCGCAGTAGCATCATACCATCAGCTGCATCATCCCATCAGCAGCATCACCTCAGCAGCATCATCTTCTCAGCAGCATCATCACATCAACAGCTGCATCATCACCTCAGCAGCATCATCACCTCAGCAGCAGCATCATCACCTCAGCAGCAGCATCGTTCTCTCAGCAGCATCATCCCCTCAGCACCATCACCTCAGCAGCATCATCACCTAAGCAGCATCATCCTCTCAGCAGCATCACCTCAGCAGCAACATCCTCTCAGCAGCATCATCACCTCAGCAGCATCATCCACTCAGCAGCATCCTCTCAGCAACATCATACCCTCAGCAGCATAATCCCCTCAGCTGTATCACATCAGCAGCATCATCATCACATCAGCAGCATCATCACCTCAGTAGCAGCATCATCCCCTCAGAAGCATCATGCCCACAGCAGCAGCATCATCACATCAGCAGCATCATCAACTCAGCAGCAGCATCATCCCCTCAGCAGCATTATCCACTCAGCAGCATCATCCCCTCAGCAGTATCACCACAGCAGCATCATCCCCTCAGCAGTATCATTCCCTCAGCAGCATCATCCACTCAGACGCAACATCCCCTCAGCAGCAGCATCATCACCCCAACAGCATCATCCCCTCAGCAGCATCATCCTCCCAGCAGCATCATTATCTCAGCAGGATCATCCCCGCAGCAGCATCCAATCAGCAGCATCATCACCTCAGCAGCATCATCACCTCATCTGCATCATCCCCTCAGCAGCATCACCTCAGCAGCATCATGACCTAAGCAGCATCATCAACTCAGCAGCATCATCCCCTCAGCAGAATCATCCCTTCAGCAGCATCACCTCAGAAGCATCATCCTGTCATTAGCATCATCACCTCAGCAGCATCATCCCCTCAGCAGCATTATCCCCTCAGCAGCAGCATCATCACCACAACAGCATCATCACCTCAGCCACAGCATCATCCCCTCAGCAGCATCATCTCCTCAGCAGCAGCATCATCACCTCAGCAGCATCATCAACTAAGCAGCATCGTAACATCAGCAGCATCATCCCCTCAGCAGCATCACCTCAGCAGCATCATCCTCTCAGTAGCATCATCACCTCAGCAGCATCACCTCAGCAGCATCCTCTCAGCAGCATCACCTCAGCAGAATCACCTCATCAGCAGCATCATCCCCTCAGCAGCATCATCCTCGCAGCTGCATCAGCTCAGCAGCATCATCCCTTCAGCCGCATCATCCCCTCCGCAGAATAATCCCCTCAGCAGCATCAACCACTCAGTAGTAGCGTCATCACCTCAGCAGCATCATCACCTCAGCAACATCCACTCAGCAGGATAATACCCTCAGCAGCATCATCTCAGCAGCATCATCCCCTCAGCAGCATCATCCTCTCAGCAGCATCATCTCCTCAGCAGCATCACATCAGCTGCATCATCCCCTCAGCAGCATCCGCTCAGCAGGATAATTCCCTCAGCAGCATCACCTAAGCAGCATCATTAACTCAGCAGCATAGTCACCTCAGCAGCATCATCCCCTCAGCAGCAGCACCCCTCAGCAGCATCATCACACTCAGCAGCATCGTCCACTCAAAGCATCATCCGTTCAGCAGCATCATTACCTCAGCAGCATCAACCCCTCAGCAGCATCATCATCCCAGTATCATTCCTTCAGCAGCATCATTCCCTCAGCAGCATCATCACCTCAGCAGCATCATCACTTCAGCAGCATCATCACCTCAGCGGCATCATCCCAGCAGCAGCATCATCCACTCAGCAGCATCATCACATCAGCAGCAGCATCACCTCAGCAGCATCAGCCTATCAGCAGCATCATTACCTCAACAGCATCATCCCCTCAGCAGCATCATTACCTCAGCAGCATCATCATCACATCAGCAGCATCATCACCTCAGTAGCAGCATCATCCCCTCAGAAGCATCATGCCCACAGCAGCAGCATCATCACATCAGCAGCATCATCAACTCAGCAGCAGCATCATCCCCTCAGCAGCAGTATCCACTCAGCAGCATCATCCCTTCAGCAGTATCACCACAGCAGCATCATCCCCTCAGCAGTATCATTCCCTCAGCAGCATCATCCACTCAGACGCAACATCCCCTCAGCAGCAGCATCATCACCCCAACAGCATCATCCCCTCAGCAAAATCATCCTCCCAGCAGCATCATTATCTCAGCAGGATCATCCCCGCAGCAGCATCCAATCAGCAGCATCATCACCTCAGCAGCATCATCACCTCATCTGCATCATCCCCTCAGCAGCATCACCTCAGCAGCATCATGACCTAAGCAGCATCATCAACTCAGCAGCATCATCCCTTCAGCAGCATCACCTCAGAAGCATCATCCTGTCATTAGCATCATCACCTCAGCAGCATTATCCTCTCAGCAGCAGCATCATCACCACAACAGCATCATCACCTCAGCCACAGCATCAGCGCAGTAGCATCATACCATCAGCTGCATCATCCCCTCAGCAGCATCCGCTCAGCAGCATCATATCCTCAGCAGCATCATCCCCTCAGCAGTATCACCTCAGCAGCATCATCATCACCCCAGCAGCATCATCCCCTCAGCAGTATCATCCCCTCAGCAGCATCATCCCCTCAGCAGCATCATCTCAGCAGCATCATCCCCTCAGCAGCATCCCCTCAGCAGCATCATCCTCTCAGCAGCATCATCACCTCAGCAGCATCACCTCAGCAGCATCATCCCCTCAGCAGCATCCGCTCAGCAGGATAATCCCATCAGCAGCATCAACCCCTCAGCAGCATCATCATCCCAGTGTCATTCCTTCAGCAGCATCATTCCCTCAGCAGCATCATCACCTCAGCAGCATCATCACTTCAGAAGCATCATCACCTCAGCAGCATCATCTCCGCAGCAGCATCATCCCCTCAGCAGACTCATCACTTCAGCAGCAGCATCACCTCAGCAGCATCAGCCTATCAGCAGCATCATAACCTCAACAGCATCATACCCTCAGCAGAATCATTACCTCAGCAGCATAATCAACTTAGCAAGAGCATTCCCTCAGCAGCATCACCTCAGCAGCATCATCACCTAAGCAGCATCATCGCCTCAAAAGCATCATCACCTTAGCAGCAGCATCCCCTCAGCAGCATCACCTCAGCAGCATCATCACCTAAGCAGCATCATCACCTCAGCAGCATCATCCCCTTAGCAGCATCATCCCCTTAGCAGCATCACCTCAGCAGCAACATCCTCTCAGCAGCATCGTCACCCCAGCAGCATCATCCCCTCAGCAGCATCCTCTCAGCAGCATCATACCCTCAGCAGCATCATCCCCTCAGCAGCATCATTATCTCAGCAGCATAATCGCCTTAGCAGTAGCATCCCCTCAGCAGCATCACCGCAGCAGCTTCATCCTCTCAGCAGCATCATCACCTCAGCAGCATCACCTCAACAGCATCATTACCTTAGCAGCATCATCCCCTCAGCAGCATCCGCTCAGCAGGATAATCCCCTCAGCAGCATCACCTAGCAGCATCATAAAGTCAACAGCATAATAACCTCAGCAGCATCATCCCCTCAGCAGCATCATCCCCTCAGCAGCATCATCACACTCAGCAGCATCATCCCCTCACAGCATCATGCCCTCAGCAGCATCATTACCACAGAAGCATCAACCGCTCAGCAGCATCATCATCCCAGCATCATTCATACTGCAGCATCATTCCCTCAGCAGCATCATCACCTCAGCAACATCCTCTCAGCAGCATCACCTCAGCAGCATCACCTCATCAGCAGCATCATTCCCTCAGCAGCATCACCTCAACAGCATCATCCTCTCAGTAGCATCATCACCTCAGCAGCATCACCTCAGCAACATCCTCTCAGCAGCATCACCTCAGCAGCATCATCACCTCAGCAGCAGCACCATCCCCTCAGCAGCATCATCCCCACAGCAGCAGCAACATCTGCTCAGCGGCATCATCACCTCAGCAGCAGCTTCACTTCAGCAGCATCATCACCTAAGCAGCATCGTAAACTCAGCAGCATCATTGCCTCAGCAGCATTACCTCAGCAGCAGCATCATCCACTCAGCAGCATCAGCGCAGTAGCATCATACCATCAGCTGCATCATCCCATCAGCAGCATCACCTCAGCAGCATCATCTTCTCAGCAGCATCATCACATCAACAGCTGCATCATCACCTCAGCAGCATCATCCCCTCAGCAGCATCCGCTCAGCAGGATAATCCCCTCAGCAGCATCAACCCCTCAGCAGCATCATCATCCCAGTGTCATTCCTTCAGCAGCATCATTCCCTCAGCAGCATCATCACCTCAGCAGCATCATCACTTCAGAAGCATCATCACCTCAGCAGCATCATCTCCGCAGCAGCATCATCCCCTCAGCAGACTCAT
Organism: Carcharodon carcharias; assembly: GCF_017639515.1. Taxonomy (NCBI): domain Eukaryota; kingdom Metazoa; phylum Chordata; class Chondrichthyes; order Lamniformes; family Lamnidae; genus Carcharodon; species Carcharodon carcharias. The sequence goes on from NC_054468.1 coordinate 106,078,070, forward strand.
CACTTCAGCAGCAGCATCACCTCAGCAGCATCAGCCTATCAGCAGCATCATAACCTCAACAGCATCATACCCTCAGCAGAATCATTACCTCAGCAGCATAATCACCTTAGCAAGAGCATTCCCTCAGCAGCATCACCTCAGCAGCATCATCACCTAAGCAGCATCATCGCCTCAAAAGCATCATCACCTTAGCAGCAGCATCCCCTCAGCAGCATCACCTCAGCAGCATCATCACCTAAGCAGTATCATCACCTCAGCAGCATCATCCCCTTAGCAGCATCATCCCCTTAGCAGCATCACCTCAGCAGCAACATCCTCTCAGCAGCATCGTCACCCCAGCAGCATCATCCCCTCAGCAGCATCCTCTCAGCAGCATCATACCCTCAGCAGCATCATCCCCTCAGCAGCATCATTATCTCAGCAGCATAATCGCCTTAGCAGTAGCATCCCCTCAGCAGCATCACCGCAGCAGCTTCATCCTCTCAGCAGCATCATCACCTCAGCAGCATCACCTCAGCAGCATCATTACCTTAGCAGCATCATCCCCTCAGCAGCATCCGCTCAGGAGGATAATCCCCTCAGCAGCATCACCTAGCAGCATCATTAAGTCAATAGCATAATAACCTCAGCAGCATCATCCCCTCAGCAGCATCATCCCCTCAGCAGCATCATCACACTCAGCAGCATCATCCCCTCACAGCATCATGCCCTCAGCAGCATCATTACCACAGAAGCATCAACCGCTCAGCAGCATCATCATCCCAGCATCATTCATACTGCAGCATCATTCCCTCAGCAGCATCATCACCTCAGCAACATCCTCTCAGCAGCATCACCTCAGCAGCATCACCTCATCAGCAGCATCATTCCCTCAGCAGCATCACCTCAACAGCATCATCCTCTCAGTAGCATCATCACCTCAGCAGCATCACCTCAGCAACATCCTCTCAGCAGCATCACCTCAGCAGCATCATCACCTCAGCAGCAGCACCATCCCCTCAGCAGCATCATCCCCACAGCAGCAGCAACATCTGCTCAGCGGCATCATCACCTCAGCAGCAGCTTCACTTCAGCAGCATCATCACCTAAGCAGCATCGTAAACTCAGCAGCATCATTGCCTCAGCAGCATTACCTCAGCAGCAGCATCATCCACTCAGCAGCATCAGCGCAGTAGCATCATACCATCAGCTGCATCATCCCATCAGCAGCATCACCTCAGCAGCATCATCTTCTCAGCAGCATCATCACATCAACAGCTGCATCATCACCTCAGCAGCATCATCACCTCAGCAGCAGCATCATCACCTCAGCAGCAGCATCGTTCTCTCAGCAGCATCATCCCCTCAGCACCATCACCTCAGCAGCATCATCACCTAAGCAGCATCATCCTCTCAGCAGCATCACCTCAGCAGCAACATCCTCTCAGCAGCATCATCACCTCAGCAGCATCATCCACTCAGCAGCATCCTCTCAGCAACATCATACCCTCAGCAGCATAATCCCCTCAGCTGTATCACCTCAGCAGCATCATCATCACATCAGCAGCATCATCACCTCAGTAGCAGCATCATCCCCTCAGAAGCATCATGCCCACAGCAGCAGCATCATCACATCAGCAGCATCATCAACTCAGCAGCAGCATCATCCCCTCAGCAGCAGTATCCACTCAGCAGCATCATCCCTCAGCAGTATCACCACAGCAGCATCATCCCCTCAGCAGTATCATTCCCTCAGCAGCATCATCCACTCAGACGCAACATCCCCTCAGCAGCAGCATCATCACCCCAACAGCATCATCCCCTCAGCAAAATCATCCTCCCAGCAGCATCATTATCTCAGCAGGATCATCCCCGCAGCAGCATCCAATCAGCAGCATCATCACCTCAGCAGCATCATCACCTCATCTGCATCATCCCCTCAGCAGCATCACCTCAGCAGCATCATGACCTAAGCAGCATCATCAACTCAGCAGCATCATCCCTTCAGCAGCATCACCTCAGAAGCATCATCCTGTCATTAGCATCATCACCTCAGCAGCATTATCCTCTCAGCAGCAGCATCATCACCACAACAGCATCATCACCTCAGCCACAGCATCAGCGCAGTAGCATCATACCATCAGCTGCATCATCCCCTCAGCAGCATCCGCTCAGCAGCATCATATCCTCAGCAGCATCATCCCCTCAGCAGTATCACCTCAGCAGCATCATCATCACCCCAGCAGCATCATCCCCTCAGCAGTATCATCCCCTCAGCAGCATCATCCCCTCAGCAGCATCATCTCAGCAGCATCATCCCCTCAGCAGCATCCCCTCAGCAGCATCATCCTCTCAGCAGCATCATCACCTCAGCAGCATCACCTCAGCAGCATCATCCCCTCAGCAGCATCCGCTCAGCAGGATAATCCCATCAGCAGCATCAACCCCTCAGCAGCATCATCATCCCAGTGTCATTCCTTCAGCAGCATCATTCCCTCAGCAGCATCATCACCTCAGCAGCATCATCACTTCAGAAGCATCATCACCTCAGCAGCATCATCCCCTCAGCAGCATCCGCTCAGCAGGATAATCCCCTCAGCAGCATCACCTAAGCAGCATCATTAACTCAGCAGCATAGTCACCTCAGCAGCATCATCACCTCAGCAGCAGCACCCCTCAGCAGCATCATCACACTCAGCAGCATCGTCCACTCAAAGCATCATCCGTTCAGCAGCATCATTACCTCAGCAGCATCAACCCCTCAGCAGCATCATCATCCCAGTATCATTCCTTCAGCAGCATCATTCCCTCAGCAGCATCATCACCTCAGCAGCATCATCACTTCAGCAGCATCATCACCTCAGCGGCATCATCCCAGCAGCAGCATCATCCACTCAGCAGCATCATCACATCAGCAGCAGCATCACCTCAGCAGCATCAGCCTATCAGCAGCATCATTACCTCAACAGCATCATCCCCTCAGCAGCATCATTACCTCAGCAGCATAATCAGCTTAGCAGCAGCATATTCTCAGCAGCATCATCGCCTCAGCAGCATCACCTCAGCAGCATCATTACCGCAGCAGCATCATCCCCTCAGCAGCATCATCCCCTCAGCAGCATCATCACACTCAGCAGCATCATCCCCTCACAGCATCATGCCCTCAGCAGCATCATTATCTCAGAGGCATCAACCCCTCAGCAGCATCATCCCCTCAGCAGTATCACCACAGCAGCATCAACCCCTCGGCAGCATCATCCCCTCAAACGCAACATCCTCTTAGCAGCAGCATCATCACCCCAGAAGCACCATCCCCTCAGCAGTATCATTCCCTCAAAAGCATCATCCCCTCAGCAGCATCATCTCAGCAGCATCATCCCCTTAGCAGCATCATCACATCAGCAGCAGCATCACCTCAGCAGCATCATCCCCGCAGCAGCAGCATCCCCGCAGCAGCATATCACATCAGCAGCAGCATCACCTCAGCAGCATCAGCCTATCAGCAGCATCATTACCTCAACAGCATCATCCCCTCAGCAGCATCATTACCTCAGCAGCATAAACGCCTTAGCAGCAGCATCCCCTCAGCAGCATCACCTCAGTAGCATCATCACCTAAGCAGCATCATCACCTCAGCAGCATCATCCCCTTAGCAGCATCATCCCCTCAGCAGCATCACCTCAGCAGCAACATCCTCTCAGCAGCATCATCACCCCAGAAGCATCGTCCCCTCAGCAGCATCCGCTCAGCAGCATCATAACCTCAGCAGTATCATCCCCTCAGCAGCATCATCCCCTCAGCAGCATCTTATCAGCAGCATCATCCCCTCAGCAGCATCCCCTCAGCAGCATCATCCTCTCAGCAGCATCATCACCTCAGCAGCATCACCTCAGCAGCATCATCCCCTCAGCAGCATCCGCTCAGCAGGATAATCCCCTCAGCAGCATCAAACCCTCAGCAGCATCATCATCCCAGTGTCATTCCTTCAGCAGCATCATTCCCTCAGTAGCATCATCACCTCAGCAGCATCATCACTTCAGAAGCATCATCACCTCAGCAGCATCATCTCCGCAGCAGCATCATCCCCTCAGCAGACTCATCACTTCAGCAGCAGCATCACCTCAGCAGCATCAGCCTATCAGCAGCATCATAACCTCAAAAGCATCATACCCTCAGCAGAATCATTACCTCAGTAGCATAATCACCTTAGCAAAAGCATCCCCTCAGCAGCATCACCTCAGCAGCATCATCACCTAAGCAGCATCATCACCTCAGCAGCATCATCCCCTTAGCAGCATCATCCCCTTAGCAGCATCACCTCAGCAGCAACATCCTCTCAGCAGCATCGTCACCCCAGCAGCATCATCCCCTCAGCAGCATCCTCTCAGCAGCATCATACCCTCAGCAGCATTATTATCTCAGCAGCATAATCGCCTTAGCAGTAGCATCCCCTCAGCAGCATCACCGCAGCAGCTTCATCCTCTCAGCAGCATCATCACCTCAGCAGCATCACCTCAACAGCATCATTACCTTAGCAGCATCATCCCCTCAGCAGCATCCGCTCAGCAGGATAATCCCCTCAGCAGCATCACCTAGCAGCATCATTAAGTCAACAGCATAATCACCTCAGCAGCATCATCCCCTCAGCAGCATCATCCCCTCAGCAGCATCATCACACTCAGCAGCATCATCCCCTCACAGCATCATGCCCTCAGCAGCATCATTACCACAGAAGCATCAACCGCTCAGCAGCATCATCATCCCAGCATCATTCATACTGCAGCATCATTCCCTCAGCAGCATCATCACCTCAGCAACATCCTCTCAGCAGCATCACCTCAGCAGCATCACCTCATCAGCAGCATCATTCCCTCAGCAGCATCACCTCAACAGCATCATCCTCTCAGTAGCATCATCACCTCAGCAGCATCACCTCAGCAACATCCTCTCAGCAGCATCACCTCAGCAGCATCATCACCTCAGCAGCAGCACCATCCCCTCAGCAGCATCATCCCCACAGCAGCAGCAACATCTGCTCAGCGGCATCATCACCTCAGCAGCAGCTTCACTTCAGCAGCATCATCACCTAAGCAGCATCGTAAACTCAGCAGCATCATTGCCTCAGCAGCATTACCTCAGCAGCAGCATCATCCACTCAGCAGCATCAGCGCAGTAGCATCATACCATCAGCTGCATCATCCCATCAGCAGCATCACCTCAGCAGCATCATCTTCTCAGCAGCATCATCACATCAACAGCTGCATCATCACCTCAGCAGCATCATCACCTCAGCAGCAGCATCATCACCTCAGCAGCAGCATCGTTCTCTCAGCAGCATCATCCCCTCAGCACCATCACCTCAGCAGCATCATCACCTAAGCAGCATCATCCTCTCAGCAGCATCACCTCAGCAGCAACATCCTCTCAGCAGCATCATCACCTCAGCAGCATCATCCACTCAGCAGCATCCTCTCAGCAACATCATACCCTCAGCAGCATAATCCCCTCAGCTGTATCACATCAGCAGCATCATCATCACATCAGCAGCATCATCACCTCAGTAGCAGCATCATCCCCTCAGAAGCATCATGCCCACAGCAGCAGCATCATCACATCAGCAGCATCATCAACTCAGCAGCAGCATCATCCCCTCAGCAGCATTATCCACTCAGCAGCATCATCCCCTCAGCAGTATCACCACAGCAGCATCATCCCCTCAGCAGTATCATTCCCTCAGCAGCATCATCCACTCAGACGCAACATCCCCTCAGCAGCAGCATCATCACCCCAACAGCATCATCCCCTCAGCAGCATCATCCTCCCAGCAGCATCATTATCTCAGCAGGATCATCCCCGCAGCAGCATCCAATCAGCAGCATCATCACCTCAGCAGCATCATCACCTCATCTGCATCATCCCCTCAGCAGCATCACCTCAGCAGCATCATGACCTAAGCAGCATCATCAACTCAGCAGCATCATCCCCTCAGCAGAATCATCCCTTCAGCAGCATCACCTCAGAAGCATCATCCTGTCATTAGCATCATCACCTCAGCAGCATCATCCCCTCAGCAGCATTATCCCCTCAGCAGCAGCATCATCACCACAACAGCATCATCACCTCAGCCACAGCATCATCCCCTCAGCAGCATCATCTCCTCAGCAGCAGCATCATCACCTCAGCAGCATCATCAACTAAGCAGCATCGTAACATCAGCAGCATCATCCCCTCAGCAGCATCACCTCAGCAGCATCATCCTCTCAGTAGCATCATCACCTCAGCAGCATCACCTCAGCAGCATCCTCTCAGCAGCATCACCTCAGCAGAATCACCTCATCAGCAGCATCATCCCCTCAGCAGCATCATCCTCGCAGCTGCATCAGCTCAGCAGCATCATCCCTTCAGCCGCATCATCCCCTCCGCAGAATAATCCCCTCAGCAGCATCAACCACTCAGTAGTAGCGTCATCACCTCAGCAGCATCATCACCTCAGCAACATCCACTCAGCAGGATAATACCCTCAGCAGCATCATCTCAGCAGCATCATCCCCTCAGCAGCATCATCCTCTCAGCAGCATCATCTCCTCAGCAGCATCACATCAGCTGCATCATCCCCTCAGCAGCATCCGCTCAGCAGGATAATTCCCTCAGCAGCATCACCTAAGCAGCATCATTAACTCAGCAGCATAGTCACCTCAGCAGCATCATCACCTCAGCAGCAGCACCCCTCAGCAGCATCATCACACTCAGCAGCATCGTCCACTCAAAGCATCATCCGTTCAGCAGCATCATTACCTCAGCAGCATCAACCCCTCAGCAGCATCATCATCCCAGTATCATTCCTTCAGCAGCATCATTCCCTCAGCAGCATCATCACCTCAGCAGCATCATCACTTCAGCAGCATCATCACCTCAGCGGCATCATCCCAGCAGCAGCATCATCCACTCAGCAGCATCATCACATCAGCAGCAGCATCACCTCAGCAGCATCAGCCTATCAGCAGCATCATTACCTCAACAGCATCATCCCCTCAGCAGCATCATTACCTCAGCAGCATAATCAGCTTAGCAGCAGCATATTCTCAGCAGCATCATCGCCTCAGCAGCATCACCTCAGCAGCATCATTACCGCAGCAGCATCATCCCCTCAGCAGCATCATCCCCTCAGCAGCATCATCACACTCAGCAGCATCATCCCCTCACAGCATCATGCCCTCAGCAGCATCATTATCTCAGAGGCATCAACCCCTCAGCAGCATCATCCCCTCAGCAGTATCACCACAGCAGCATCAACCCCTCGGCAGCATCATCCCCTCAAACGCAACATCCTCTTAGCAGCAGCATCATCACCCCAGCAGCACCATCCCCTCAGCAGTATCATTCCCTCAAAAGCATCATCCCCTCAGCAGCATCATCTCAGCAGCATCATCCCCTTAGCAGCATCATCACATCAGCAGCAGCATCACCTCAGCAGCATCATCCCCGCAGCAGCAGAATCCCCGCAGGAGCATATCACATCAGCAGCAGCATCACCTCAGCAGCATCAGCCTATCAGCAGCATCATTACCTCAACAGCATCATCCCCTCAGCAGCATCATTACCTCAGCAGCATAAACGCCTTAGCAGCAGCATCCCCTCAGCAGCATCACCTCAGTAGCATCATCACCTAAGCAGCATCATCACCTCAGCAGCATCATCCCCTTAGCAGCATCATCCCCTCAGCAGCATCACCTCAGCAGCAACATCCTCTCAGCAGCATCATCACCCCAGAAGCATCGTCCCCTCAGCAGCATCCGCTCAGCAGCATCATCCCCTCAGCAGCATCTTATCAGCAGCATCATCCCCTCAGCAGCATCCCCTCAGCAGCATCATCCTCCCAGCAGCATCATCACCTCAGCAGCATCACCTCAGCAGCATCATCCCCTCAGCAGCATCCGCTCAGCAGGATAATCCCCTCAGCAGCATCAAACCCTCAGCAGCATCATCATCCCAGTGTCATTCCTTCAGCAGCATCATTCCCTCAGTAGCATCATCACCTCAGCAGCATCATCACTTCAGAAGCATCATCACCTCAGCAGCATCATCTCCGCAGCAGCATCATCCCCTCAGCAGACTCATCACTTCAGCAGCAGCATCACCTCAGCAGCATCAGCCTATCAGCAGCATCATAACCTCAAAAGCATCATACCCTCAGCAGAATCATTACCTCAGCAGCATAATCACCTTAGCAAAAGCATCCCCTCAGCAGCATCACCTCAGCAGCATCATCACCTAAGCAGCATCATCGCTTCAGCAGCATCATCCCCTTAGCAGCATCATTCCCTCAGCAGCATCACCTCAGCAGCAACATCCTCTCAGCAGCATCATCACCCCAGCAGCATCATCACCTCAGCAGCATCCTCTCAGCAGCATCATACCCTCAGCAGCATCATCCCCTCAGCAGCATCATTACCTCAGCAGCATCATCACCTTAGCAGCAGCATCCCCTCAGCAGCATCACCTCAGCAGCATCATCACCTAAGCAGCATCATCACCTCAGCAGCATCATCCCCTTAGCAGCATCATCCCCTTAGCAGCATCACCTCAGCAGCAACATCCTCTCAGCAGCATCATCACCCAAGCAGCATCATCCCCTCAGCAGCATCCTCTCAGCAGCATCATACCCTCAGCAGCATCATCCCCTCAGCAGCATCATTACCTCAGCAGCATAATCGCCTTAGCAGCAGCATCCCCTCAGCAGCATCACCGCAGCAGCTTCATCCTCTCAGCAGCATCATCACCTCAGGAGCATCACCTCAGCAGCATCATTACCTCAGCAGCATCATCCCCTCAGCAGCATCCGCTCAGCAGGATAATCCCCTCAGCAGCATCACCTAGCAGCATCATTAAGTCAGCAGCATAATAACCTCAGCAGCATCATCCCCTCAGCAGCATCATCCCCTCAGCAGCATCATCACACTCAGCAGCATCATCCCCTCACAGCATCATGCCCTCAGCAGCATCATTACCACAGAAGCATCAACCGCTCAGCAGCATCATCATCCCAGCATCATTCATACTGCAGCATCATTCCCTCAGATGCATCATCACCTCAGCAGCATCATCGCCGCAGCAGCATCATCCCCTTAGCAGCATCATCACATCAGCAGCAGCATCACCTCAGCAGCATCAGCCTATCAGCAGCATCATTACCTCAACAGCATCAGCACCTCAGCAGCATCATTACCTCAGCAGCATAATCACCTTAGCAGCAGCATCCCCTCAGCAGCATAACCTCAGCAGCATCATCACCTAAGCAGCATCATCACCTCAGCAGCATCATCCACTTAGCAGCATCATCCCCTCAGCAGCATCACCTCAGCAGCAACATTCTCTCAGCAGCATCATCACCCCTGTAGCATCATCCCCTCAGCAGCATCCTCTCAGCAGCATCATACACTCAGCAGCATAATCCCCTCAGCAGTATTACCTCAGCAGCAGCATCATTACCTCAGCAGCATCGTCCCCTCAGCAGCATCCGCTCAGCAGGATAATCCCCTCACAGAATCAACTAGCAGCATCATTAACTCAGCAGCATAATCACCTCAGCAGCATCATCCCCTCAGCAGCAACATCCCCTTAGCAGCTTCATCACACTCAGCGGCGTCATCCCCTCACAGCATCATGCCCTCAGCAGCATCATTACCTCAGAAGCATCAATCCCTCAGCAGCATCATCATCCCAGCGTCATTCCTACTGCAGCATCATTCCCTCAGCAGCATCATCACCTCAGCAGCATCATCACCTCAGCAGCATCATCCCAGCAGCAGCATCAGCCTATCAGGAGCATCATTACATCAGAAGCATCAACCCCTCAGCAGCATCATCATCCCAGTATCATTCCTACTGCAGCATCATTCCCTCAGAAGCACCATCACCTCAGCAGCATCATCACTTCAGCAGCATCATCACCTCAGCAGCATCAACCCCGCAGCAGCATCATCCCCTTAGCAGCATCGTCACATCAACAGCAGCATCACCTTATTAGCATCAGCCTATCAGCAGCATCATTACCTCAACAGCATCATCCCCTCAGCAGCATCATTACCTCAGCAGCATAATCAACTTAGCAGCAGCATACCCTCAGCAGCATCACCTCAGCAGCATCATCACCTAAGCAGCATCATCACCTCAGCAGCATCAGCCCCTTAGGAGCATCATCCCCTCAGCAGCATCACCTCAGCAGCAACATCCTCTCAGCAGCATCAACACCCCAGCAGCATCATCCCCTCAGCAGCATCCTCTCAGCAGCATCATACCCTCAGCAGCATGATCCCCTCAGCAGTATCACCTCAGCAGCAGCATCATCACCCCAGCAGCATCATCCCCTCAGCAGTATCATCCCCTCAGCAGCATCATCCCCTCAGCAGCATCATCTCAGCAGCATCATCCCCTCAGCAGCATCCCCTCAGCAGCATCATCCTCTCAGCAGCATCATCACCTCAGCAGCATCACCTCAGCAGCATCATCCCCTCAGCAGCATCCGCTCAGCAGGATAATCCCCTCAGCAGCATCAACCCCTCAGCAGCATCATCATCCCAGTGTCATTCCTTCAGCTGCATCATCCCTCAGCAGCATCATCACCTCAGCAGCATCATCACTTCAGAAGAATCATCACCTCAGCAGCATCATCTCCGCAGCAGCATCATCCCCTCAGCAGACTCATCACTTCAGCAGCAGCATCACCTCAGCAGCATCAGCCTATCAGCAGCATCTTAACCTCAACAGCATCATACCCTCAGCAGAATCATTACCTCAGCAGCATAATCACCTTAGCAAGAGCATCCCCTCAGCAGCATCACCTCAGCAGCATCATCCCCTTAGCAGCATCATTCCCTCAGCAGCATCACATCAGCAGCAACATCCTCTCAGCAGCATCATCACCCCAGCAGCATCATCACCTCAGCAGCATCCTCTCAGCAGCATCATACCCTCAGCAGCATCATCCCCTCAGCAGCATCATTACCTCAGCAGCATCATCACCTTAGCAGCAGCATTCCCTCAGCAGCATCACCTCAGCAGCATCATCACCTAAGCAGCATCATCACCTCAGCAGCATCATCCCCTTAGCAGCATCATCCCCTTAGCAGCATCAACTCAGCAGCAACATCCTCTCAGCAGCATCATCACCCAAGCAGCATCATCCCCTCAGCAGCATCCTCTCAGCAGCATCATACCCTCAGCAGCATCATCCCCTCAGCAGCATCATTACCTCAGCAGCATAATCGCCTTAGCAGCAGCATCCCCTCAGCAGCATCACCGCAGAAGCTTCATCCTCTCAGCAGCATCATCACACTCAGCAGCATCATCCCCTCACAGCATCATGCCCTCAGCAGCATCATTACCACAGAAGCATCAACCGCTCAGCAGCATCATCATCCCAGCATCATTCATACTGCAGCATCATTCCCTCAGATGCATCATCACCTCAGCAGCATCATCGCCGCAGCAGCATCATCCCCTTAGCAGCATCATCACATCAGCAGCAGCATCACCTCAGCAGCATCAGCCTATCAGCAGCATCGTTACCTCAACAGCATCAGCCCCTCAGCAGCATCATTACCTCAGCAGCATAATCACCTTAGCAGCAGCATCCCCTCAGCAGCATAACCTCAGCAGCATCATCACCTAAGCAGCATCACCACCTCAGCAGCATCATCCCCTTAGCAGCATCATCCCCTCAGCAGCATCACCTCAGCAGCAACATCCTCTCAGCAGCATCAACACCCCAGCAGCATCATCCCCTCAGCAGCATCCGCTCAGCAGCATCATACCCTCAGCAGCATCATCCCCTCAGCAGTATCACCTCAGCAGCAGCATCATCACCACAGCAGCATCATCCCCTCAGCAGTATCATCCCCTCAGCAGCATCATCACCTCAGCAGCATCATCTCAGCCGCATCATCCCCTCAGCAGCATCCCCTCAGCAGCATCATATTCTCAGCAGCATCATCACCTCAGCAGCATCACCTCAGCAGCATCATCCCCTCAGCAGCATCCGCTCAGCAGGATAATCCCCTCAGCAGCATCAACTCCTCAGCAGCATCATCATCCCAGTGTCATTCCTTCAGCTGCATCATCCCTCAGCAGCATCATCACCTCAGCAGCATCATCACTTCAGAAGCATCATCACCTCAGCAGCATCATCTCCGCAGCAGCATCATCCCCTCAGCAGACTCATCACTTCAGCAGCAGCATCATCTCAGCAGCATCAGCCTATCAGCAGCATCATAACCTCAACAGCATCATACCCTCAGCAGAATCATTACCTCAGCAGCATAATCACCTTAGCAAGAGCATACCCTCAGCAGCATCACCTCAGCAGCATCATCCCCTTAGCAGCTTCATTCCCTCAGCAGCATCACCTCAGCAGCAACATCCTCTCAGCAGCATCATCACACCAGCAGCATCACCACCTCAGCAGCATCCTCTCAGCAGCATCATACCCTCAGCAGCATCATCCCCTCAGCAGCATCATTACCTCAGCAGCATAATCACCTTAGCAGCAGCATCCCCTCAGCATCATCACCTCAGCAGCATCATCGCCTAAGCAGCATCATCACCTCAGCAGCATCATCCCCTTAGCAGCATCATCCCCTTAGCAGCATCACCTCAGCAGCAACATCCTCTCAGCAGCATCGTCACCCCAGCAGCATCATCCCCTCAGCAGCATCCTCTCAGCAGCATCACACCCTCAGCAGCATCATCCCCTCAGCAGCATCATTACCTCAGCAGCATAATCGCCTTAGCAGCAGCATCGCCTCAGCAGCATCACCACAGCAGCTTCATCCTCTCAGCAGCATCATCACCTCAGCAGCATCACCTCAGCAGCATCATTACCTCAGCAGCATCATCCCCTTAGCAGCATCCGCTCAGCAGGATAATCCCCTCAGCAGCATCACCTAGCAGCATCATTATGTCAACAGCATAATAACCTCAGCAGCATCATCCCCTCAGCAGCATCATCCCCTCAGCAGCATCATCACACTCAGCAGCATCATCCCCTCACAGCATCATGCCCTCAGCAGCATCATTACCACAGAAGCATCAACCGCTCAGCAGCATCATCATCCCAGCATCATTCATACTGCAGCATCATTCCCTCAGCAGCATCATCACCTCAGCAGCATCATCGCCACAGCAGCATCATCCCCTTAGCAGCATCATCATATCAGCAGCACCATCACCTCAGCAGCATCAGCCTATCAGCAGCATCATTACCTCAACAGCATCAGCCCCTCAGCAGCATCATTACCTCAGCAGCATAATCACCTTAGCAGCAGCATCCCCTCAGCAGTATCACCTCAGCAGCATCATCACCTAAGCAGCATCATCACCTCAGCAGCATCATCCACTTAGCAGCATCATCCCCTCAGCAGCATCACCTCAGCAGCAACATCCTCTCAGCAGCATCATCACCCCAGTAGCATCATCCCCTCAGCAGCATCCTCTCAGCAGCATCATACCCTCAGCAGCATAATCCCCTCAGCAGTATTACCTCAGCAGCAGCATCTTTACCTCAGCAGCAGCATCGTTCCCTCAGCAGCATCCGCTCAGCAGGAAAATCCCCTCAGCAGAATCAACTAGCAGCATCATTAACTCAGCAGCATAATCACCTCAGCAGCATCATCCCCTCAGCAGCAACATCCCCTCAGCAGCTTCATCACACTCAGCATCATAATCCCCTCACAGCATCATGCCCTCAGCAGCATCATTACCTCAGAGGCATCAATCCCTCAGCAGCATCATCATCCCAGCGTCATTTCTACTGCAGCATCATTCCCTCAGCAGCATCATCACCTCAGCAGCATCATCACCTCAGCAGCATCATCCTCGCAGCAGCATCAGCCTATCAGCAGCATCATTACATCAGAAGCATCAACCCCTCAGCAGCATCATCATCCCAGTATCATTCCTACTGCAGCATCATTCCCTCAGAAGCATCATCACCTCAGCAGCATCATCACTTCAGAAGCATCATCACCTCAGCAGCATCATCCCCGCAGCAGCATCATCCCCTTAGCAGCATCGTCACATCAACAGCAGCATCACCTTATCAGCACCAGCCTATCAGCAGCATCATTACCTCAACAGCATCATCCCCTCAGCAGCATCATTACCTCAGCAGCATAATCACCTTAGCAGCAGCATCCCCTCAGCAGCATCACCTCAGCAGCATCGTCACCTAAGCAGCATCATCACCTCAGCAGCATCATCCCCTTAGCAGCATCATCCCCTCAGCAGCATCACCTCAGCAGCAACATCCTCTCAGCAGCATCATTACCCCAGCAGCATCATCCCCTCAGCTGCATCCGCTCAGCAGCATCATACCCTCAGCAGCATAATTCCCTCAGCAGTATCACCTCAGCAGCAGCATCATCACATCAGCAGCATCATCAACTCAGTAGCAGCATCATCCCGTCAGAAGCATCATGCCCACAGCAGCAGCATCATCACCTCAGCAGCATCATCACCTTAGCAGCAGCATCTTCCCCTCAGCAGCATCAACCTCTCAGCAGCATCATCATCTCAGCAGCATCACCTCAGCAGTATCAATGCCTCAGGAGCATCATCCGCTCAGCAGCATTCACTCAGCAGCATCATTCCCTCAGCAGTATCACCACAGCAGCTTAATCGCCTCAGCAGCATCATCCCCTCAAACGCAACATCCTCTCAGCAGCAGCATCATCACCCCAGCAGCATCATCTCAGCAGCATCATCCCCTCAGCAGCATCCCCTCAGCAGCATCATCCTCTCAGCAGCATCATCACCTCAGCAGCATCACCTCAGCAGCATCATCCCCTCAGCAGCATCCGCTTAGCAGCATAATCCCCTCAGCAGCATCACCTAAGCAGCATCATTAACTCAGCAGCATAGTCACCTCAGCGGCATCATCCCCTCAGCAGCATCCCCTCAGCAGCATCATCCTCTCAGCAGCATCATCACCTCAGCAACATCACCTCAGCAGCATCATCCCCTCAGCAGCATCCGCTTAGCAGCATAATCCCCTCAGCAGCATCACCTAAGCAGCATCATTAACTCAGCAGCATAGTCACCTCAGCAGCATCATCCCCTCAGCAGCAGCACCCCTCAGCAGCATCATCACACTCAGCAGCATCGTCCAATCACAGCATCATTCGTTCAGCAGCATCATTACCTCAGCAGCATCAACCCCTCAGCAGCATCATCATCCCAGTGTCATTCCTTCAGCAGCATTATTCCCTCAGCAGCATCATCACCTCAGCAGCATCATCACTTCAGCAGCAAAATCACCTCAGCAGCATCAGCCTATCAGCATCATCATTACCTCAACAGCATCATCCCCTCAGCAGCATCATTACCTAAGCAGCATAATCATCTTAGCAGCAGCATCCCCTCAGCAGCATCACCTCAGCAGCATCATCACCTAAGCAGCATCATCATCTTAGCAGCATCATCCCCTTAGCAGCATCATCTTCGCCTCAGCAGCATCAACTCAGCAGCAACATCCACTCAGCAGCATCATCACCCCAGCAGCATCATCCCCTCAGCAGCATCATTACCACAGCAGCATAATCACCTTAGCAGCAGCATCCCCTCAGCAGCATCAACTCAGCAGCAACATGCTCTCTGCAGCATCATACCCTCAGCAGCATCATCCGAACAGCAGCATCATTACCGCAGCAGCATAATCACCTTAGCTGCAGCATCCCCTCAGCAGCATCACCGCAGCAGCTTCATCCTCCCAGCAGCATCATCCCCTCAGCAGCATCACCTCAACAGCATCATTACCTCAGCTGCATCAACCCCTCAGCAGCATCGGCTCAGCAGGATAATCCCCTCAGCAGCATCACCTAGCAGCATCATTAAGTCAGCAGCATAATCACCTCAGCAGCATCATCCCCTCAGCAGCATCATCCCCTCAGAAGCATCATCACGCTCAGCAGCATCATCCCCTCACAGCATCATGCCCTCAGCAGCATCATTACCTCAGAAGCATCAACCCCTCAGCAGCATCATCATCCCAAAGTCATTCCTACTGCAGCATCATTCCCTCAGCAGCATCATCACCTCAGCAGCATCATCACTTCAGCAGCACCATCACCTCAGCAGCATCATCCCCGCAGCAGCAGCATCCCCGCAGCAGCATATCACATCAGCAGCAGCATCACCTCAGCAGCATCAGCCTATCAGCAGCATCATTACCTCAACAGCATCATCCCCTCAGCAGCATCATTACCTCAGCAGCATAATCACCTTAGCAGCAGCATCCCCTCAGCAGCATCACCTCAGCAGCATCATCACCGAAGCAGCATCATCACCTCAGCAGCATCATCCCCTTAGCAGCTTCATATCCTCAGCAGTATCACCTCAGCAGCAACATCCACTCAGCAGCAACATCACCGCAGCAGCATCATCCCCTCAGCCGCGTCCTCTCAGCAGCATCATACCTTCAGCAGCATAATTCCCTCAGCAGTATCACATCAGCAGCATCATCATCACATCAGCAGCATCATCACATCAGTAGCAGCATCATCCCGTCAGAAGCATCATGCCCACAGCAGCAGCATCATCACCTCAGCAGCATCATCACCTTAGCAGCAGCATCTTCCCCTCAGCAGCATCATCCTCTGAGCAGCATCATCATCTCAGCAGCATCACCGCAGCAGTATCATTGCCTCAGGAGCATCAACCACTCAGCAGCATCATCATCCCAAAGTCATTCCTACTGCAGCATCATTCCCTCAGCAGCATCATCACCTCAGCAGCATCATCACTTCAGCAGCACCATCACCTCAGCAGCATCATCCCCGCAGCAGCAGCATCCCCGCAGCAGCATATCACATCAGCAGCAGCATCACCTCAGCAGCATCAGCCTATCAGCAGCATCATTACCTCAACAGCATCATCCCCTCAGCAGCATCACCTCAGCAGCATCATCACCGAAGCAGCATCATCACCTCAGCAGCATCATCCCCTTAGCAGCTTCATATCCTCAGCAGTATCACCTCAGCAGCAACATCCACTCAGCAGCAACATCACCGCAGCAGCATCATCCCCTCAGCCGCGTCCTCTCAGCAGCATCATACCTTCAGCAGCATAATTCCCTCAGCAGTATCACATCAGCAGCATCATCATCACATCAGCAGCATCATCACATCAGTAGCAGCATCATCCCGTCAGAAGCATCATGCCCACAGCAGCAGCATCATCACCTCAGCAGCATCATCACCTTAGCAGCAGCATCTTCCCCTCAGCAGCATCATCCTCTGAGCAGCATCATCATCTCAGCAGCATCACCGCAGCAGTATCATTGCCTCAGGAGCATCATCCGCTCAGCAGCATTCGCTCAGCAGCATCATCCCCTCAGCAGTATCACCACAGCAGCATCATCCCCTCAGCAGTATCATCCCCCCAGCAGCATCATCCTCTCAGCAGCATCATCCCCTCAGACGCAGCATCCCCTCAGCAGCAGCATCATTCCCTCAGCAGCATCATCACCTCAGCAGCATCATCACATCAGCAGCATCATCCCCGCAGCAGCAGCAGCCTATCAGCAGCATCATTACATCAGAATCATCAACCCCTCAGCAGCATCATCATCCCAGTATCATTCCTACTGCAGCATCATTCCCTCAGCAGCATCATCATCTCAGCAGCATCAACACTTCAGCAGCATCATCCCCTCAGCAGCATCATCCCCGCAGCAGCATCATCAACTTAGCAGCATCGTCACATCAGCAGCAGCATCACCTTAGCAGCATCAGCCTATCAGCAGCATCATTACCTCAACAGCATCATCCCCTCAGCAGCATCATTACCTCAGCAGCAAAATCACCTTAGCAGCAGCATCCCCTCAGCAGCATCACCTCAGCAGCATCATCACCTAAGCAGCATCATCACCTCAGCAGCATCATCCCCTTAGCAGCATCATCCCCTCAGCAGCATCACATCAGCAGCAACATCCTCTCAGCAGCATCATCACCCCAGCAGCATCATCCCCTCAGCAGCATCCGCTCAGCAGCATCATACCCTCAGCAGCATAATCCCCTCAGCAGTATCACCTCACAGCAGCATCATCACATCAGCAGCACCATCACCTCAGTAGCAGCATCATCCCGTCAGAAGCATCATGCCCACAGCAGCAGCATCATCACCTCAGCAGGATCATCACCTTAGCAGCAGCATCTTCCCCTCAGCAGCATCATCCTCTCAGCAGCATCATCATCTCAGCAGCATCACCTCAGCAGTATCATTGCCTCAGGAGCATCATGCGCTCAGCAGCATTCGATCAGCAGCATCATTCCCTCAGCAGTATCACCACAGCAGCATCATCCCCTCAGCAGCATCATCCCCTCAAACGCAACATCCTCTCTGCAGCAGCATCATCACCCCAGCAGCATCATACCCTCAGCAGTATCATCCCCTCAGCAGCATCATCTCAGCAGCATCATCCCCTCAGCAGCATCCCCTCAGCAGCATCATCCTCTCAGCAGCATCATCACCTCAGCAGCATCACCTCAGGCAGCATCATCCCCTCAGCAGCATCCGCTCAGCAGGATAATCCACTCAGCAGCATCACCTAAGCAGCATCATTAACTCAGCAGCTTAGTCACCTCAGCAGCATCATCCCCACAGCAGCATCGCCCCTCAGCAGCATCATTACCTCAGCAGCATCATCCCCACAGCAGCATCGCCCCTCAGCAGCATCATCACCTCAGCAGCATCATCACCTAAGCAGCATCATCACCTCAGCTGTGTCATCCCCTTAGCAGCATCATCCCCTTAGCAGCATCACCTCAGCAGCAACATCCTCTCAGCAGCATCATCACCCCAGCAGCATCATCCCCACAGCAGCATCCTCTCATCAGCATCATACCCTCAGCAGCATCATCCCCTCAGCAGCATCATTACCTAAGCAGCATAATCGCCTTAGCAGCAGCATCCCCTCAGCATCATCACCTCAGCAGCATCATCCCCTTAGCAGCAACATCCCCTCAGCAGCATCACCTCAGCAGCAACATCCTCTCAGCAGCATCATCACCCCAGCAGCATCATCCCCTCAGCAGCATCCTCTCACCAGCATCATACCCTCAGCAGAATAATCCCCTCAGCAGTATCACCTCAGCAGCAGCATCATCATTTCAGCAGCATCATCACCTCAGTAGCAGCATCATCCCGTCAGAAGCATCATGCCCAAAGCAGCAGCATCATCCTCTCAGCAGCATCATCATCTCAGCAGCATCACCTCAGCAGTATCATTGCCTCAGGAGCTTCATCCGCTCAGCAGCATTCGCTCAGCAGCATCATCCCCTCAGCAGTATCACCACAGAAGCATCATCCCCTCAGCAGTATCATTCCCTCAAACGCAACATCCTCTCAGCAGCAGCATCATCAACCCAGCAGCAACATCCGATCAGCAGTATCATCCCCTCAGCAGCATCATCCCCTCAGCAGCATCATCTCAGCAGCATCATCCCCTCAGCAGCATCCCCTCAGCAGCATCATCCTCTCAGCAACATCATCACCTCAGCAGCATCCGCTCAGCAGCATAATCCCCTCAGCAGCATCACCTAAGCAGCATCATTAACTCAGCAGCATAGTCACCTCAGCAGCATCATCCTCTCAGCAGCATCATCACCTCAGCAGCATCATCCCCTTAGCAGCAACATCCCCTCAGCAGCATCACCTCAGCAGCAACATCCTCTCAGCAGCATCATCACCCCAGCAGCATCATCCCCTCAGCAGCATCCTCTCACCAGCATCATACCCTCAGCAGAATAATCCCCTCAGCAGTATCACCTCAGCAGCAGCATCATCACATCAGCAGCATCATCACCTCAGTAGCAGCATCTTCCCGTCAGAAGCATCATGCCCAAAGCAGCAGCATCATCCTCTCAGCAGCATCATCATCTCAGCAGCATCACCTCAGCAGTATCATTGCCTCAGGAGCTTCATCCGCTCAGCAGCATTCGCTCAGCAGCATCATCCCCTCAGCAGTATCACCACAGAAGCATCATCTCCTCAGCAGTATCATCCCCTCAAACGCAACATCCTCTCAGCAGCAGCATCATCACCCCAGCAGCAACATCCGATCAGCCGTATCATCCCCTCAGCAGCATCATCCCCTCAGCAGCATCATCTCAGCAGCATCATCCCCTCAGCAGCATCCCCTCAGCAGCATCATCCTCTCAGCAACATCATCACCTCAGCAGCATCCGCTCAGCAGCATAATCCCCTCAGCAGCATCACCTAAGCAGCATCATTAACTCAGCAGCATAGTCACCTCAGCAGCATCATCCCCTCAGCAGCAGCACCCCTCCGCAGCATCAACCCCACAGCAGCATCTTCATCCCAGTGTCATTCCTTCAGCAGCATCATTTCCTCAGCAGCATCATCACCTCAGCAGCTTCATCACTTCAGCAGCAGCATCACCTCAGCAGCATCAGCCTATCAGCAGCATCATTACTTCAACAGCATCATCCCCTCAGCAGCATCATTACCTAAGCAGCATAATCACCTTAGCAGCAGCATCCCCTCAGCAGCATCACCTCAGCAGCATCATCACCTTAGCAGCATCATCCCCTTAGCAGCATCATCCCCTCAGCAGCATCACCTCAGCAGCAACATCCTCTGAGCAGCATCATCACCCCAGCAGCATCATCCCCTCAGCAGCATCCTCTCAGCAGCATCATACCATCAGCAGCATCATCCCAACAGCAGCATCATTACCGCAGCAGCATAATCACCTTAGCAGCATCATCCCCTCAGCAGCATCACCTCAACAGCATCATTACCTCAGCAGCATCAACCCCTCAGCAGCATCGGCTCAGCAGGATAATCCCCTCAGCAGCATCACCTAGCAGCATCATTAAGTCAGCAGAATAATCACCTCAGTAGCATCATCCCCTCAGCAGCATCATCCACTCAGCAGCATCATCACACTCAGCAGCATCATCCCCTCACAGCATCATGCCCTCAGCAGCATCATTACCTCAGAAGCATCAACCCCTCAGCAGCATCATCATCCCAGCGTCATTCCTACTGCAGCATCATTCCCCCAGCAGCATCATCACCTCAGCAGCATCATCACTTCAGCAGCACCATCACCTCAGCAGCATCATCCCCGCAGCAGCATCATCCCCGCAGCAGCGTTATTACATCAGCAGCAGCATCACCTCAGCAGCATCAGCCTATCAGCAGCATCATTACCTCAACAGCATCATCCCCTCAGAAGCATAATCACTTTAGCAGCAGCATCCCCTCAGCAGCATCACATCAGCAGCATCATCGCCGAAGCAGCATCATCACCTCAGCAGCATCACCTCAGGCAGCATCATCCCCTCAGCAGCATCCGCTCAGCAGGATAATCCACTCAGCAGCATCACCTAAGCAGCATCATTAACTCAGCAGCTTAGTCACCTCAGCAGCATCATCCCCACAGCAGCATCGCCCCTCAGCAGCATCATTACCTCAGCAGCATCATCCCCACAGCAGCATCGCCCCTCAGCAGCATCATCACCTCAGCAGCATCATCACCTAAGCAGCATCATCACCTCAGCTGTGTCATCCCCTTAGCAGCATCATCCCCTTAGCAGCATCACCTCAGCAGCAACATCCTCTCAGCAGCATCATCACCCCAGCAGCATCATCCCCACAGCAGCATCCTCTCATCAGCATCATACCCTCAGCAGCATCATCCCCTCAGCAGCATCATTACCTAAGCAGCATAATCGCCTTAGCAGCAGCATCCCCTCAGCATCATCACCTCAGCAGCATCATCCCCTTAGCAGCAACATCCCCTCAGCAGCATCACCTCAGCAGCAACATCCTCTCAGCAGCATCATCACCCCAGCAGCATCATCCCCTCAGCAGCATCCTCTCACCAGCATCATACCCTCAGCAGAATAATCCCCTCAGCAGTATCACCTCAGCAGCAGCATCATCATTTCAGCAGCATCATCACCTCAGTAGCAGCATCATCCCGTCAGAAGCATCATGCCCAAAGCAGCAGCATCATCCTCTCAGCAGCATCATCATCTCAGCAGCATCACCTCAGCAGTATCATTGCCTCAGGAGCTTCATCCGCTCAGCAGCATTCGCTCAGCAGCATCATCCCCTCAGCAGTATCACCACAGAAGCATCATCCCCTCAGCAGTATCATTCCCTCAAACGCAACATCCTCTCAGCAGCAGCATCATCACCCCAGCAGCAACATCCGATCAGCAGTATCATCCCCTCAGCAGCATCATCCCCTCAGCAGCATCATCTCAGCAGCATCATCCCCTCAGCAGCATCCCCTCAGCAGCATCATCCTCTCAGCAACATCATCACCTCAGCAGCATCCGCTCAGCAGCATAATCCCCTCAGCAGCATCACCTAAGCAGCATCATTAACTCAGCAGCATAGTCACCTCAGCAGCATCATCCCCTCAGCAGCATCATCACCTCAGCAGCATCATCCCCTTAGCAGCAACATCCCCTCAGCAGCATCACCTCAGCAGCAACATCCTCTCAGCAGCATCATCACCCCAGCAGCATCATCCCCTCAGCAGCATCCTCTCACCAGCATCATACCCTCAGCAGAATAATCCCCTCAGCAGTATCACCTCAGCAGCAGCATCATCACATCAGCAGCATCATCACCTCAGTAGCAGCATCTTCCCGTCAGAAGCATCATGCCCAAAGCAGCAGCATCATCCTCTCAGCAGCATCATCATCTCAGCAGCATCACCTCAGCAGTATCATTGCCTCAGGAGCTTCATCCGCTCAGCAGCATTCGCTCAGCAGCATTCGCTCAGCAGCATCATCCCCTCAGCAGTATCACCACAGAAGCATCATCCCCTCAGCAGTATCATCCCCTCAAACGCAACATCCTCTCAGCAGCAGCATCATCACCCCAGCAGCAACATCCGATCAGCCGTATCATCCCCTCAGCAGCATCATCCCCTCAGCAGCATCATCTCAGCAGCATCATCCCCTCAGCAGCATCCCCTCAGCAGCATCATCCTCTCAGCAACATCATCACCTCAGCAGCATCCGCTCAGCAGCATAATCCCCTCAGCAGCATCACCTAAGCAGCATCATTAACTCAGCAGCATAGTCACCTCAGCAGCATCATCCCCTCAGCAGCAGCACCCCTCCGCAGCATCAACCCCACAGCAGCATCTTCATCCCAGTGTCATTCCTTCAGCAGCATCATTCCCTCAGCAGCATCATCACCTCAGCAGCTTCATCACTTCAGCAGCAGCATCACCTCAGCAGCATCAGCCTATCAGCAGCATCATTACTTCAACAGCATCATCCCCTCAGCAGCATCATTACCTAAGCAGCATAATCACCTTAGCAGCAGCATCCCCTCAGCAGCATCACCTCAGCAGCATCATCACCTTAGCAGCATCATCCCCTTAGCAGCATCATTCCCTCAGCAGCATCACCTCAGCAGCAACATCCTCTGAGCAGCATCATCACCCCAGCAGCATCATCCCCTCAGCAGCATCCTCTCAGCAGCATCATACCATCAGCAGCATCATCCCAACAGCAGCATCATTACCGCAGCAGCATAATCACCTTAGCAGCATCATCCCCTCAGCAGCATCACCTCAACAGCATCATTACCTCAGCAGCATCAACCCCTCAGCAGCATCGGCTCAGCAGGATAATCCCCTCAGCAGCATCACCTAGCAGCATCATTAAGTCAGCAGAATAATCACCTCAGTAGCATCATCCCCTCAGCAGCATCATCCACTCAGCAGCATCATCACACTCAGCAGCATCATCCCCTCACAGCATCATGCCCTCAGCAGCATCATTACCTCAGAAGCATCAACCCCTCAGCAGCATCATCATCCCAGCGTCATTCCTACTGCAGCATCATTCCCTCAGCAGCATCATCACCTCAGCAGCATCATCACTTCAGCAGCACCATCACCTCAGCAGCATCATCCCCGCAGCAGCATCATCCCCGCAGCAGCGTTATTACATCAGCAGCAGCATCACCTCAGCAGCATCAGCCTATCAGCAGCATCATTACCTCAACAGCATCATCCCCTCAGAAGCATAATCACCTTAGCAGCAGCATCCCCTCAGCAGCATCACATCAGCAGCATCATCGCCGAAGCAGCATCATCACCTCAGCAGCATCATCCCCTTAGCAGCATCATATCCTCAGCAGCATCACCTCAGCAGCAACATCCTCTCAGCAGCAACATCACCCCAGCAGCATCATCCCCTCAGCAGCATCCTCTCAAAAGCATCATACCTTCAGCAGCGTAATCCCCTCAGCAGTATCACCTCAGCAGCATCATCATCACATCAGCAGCATCATCACCTCAGTAGCAGCATCATCCCGTCAGAAGCATCATGCCCACAGCAGCAGCATCATCACCTCAGCAGCATCATCACCTTAGCAGCAGCATCTTCCCCTCAGCAGCATCATCCTCTCAGCAGCATCATCATCTAAGCAGCATCACCTCAGCAGTATCTTTGCCTCAGGAGCATCATCCGCTCAGCAGCATTCGCTCAGCAGCATCATCCCCTCAGCAGTACCACCACAGCAGCATCATACCCTCAGCAGTATCATCCACCCAGCAGCATCATCCTCTCAGCAGCATCATCCCCTCAGAAGCAGCATCCCCTCAGCAGCAGCATCATCACCCCAGCAGCATCATCCCCTCAGCAGTATCATCCACTCTGCAGCATCATCCCCTCAGCAGCATCATCTCAACAGCATCATCCCCTCAGCAGCATCATCCCCTCAGCAGCAGCACCGCTCAGCAACATCATCACACTCAGCACCATATTCCACTTACAGCAGCATCCCTTCAGCAGCATCATTACCTCAGCAGCATCATCCCCACAGCCGCATCATCCTCTCAGCAGCATCATCATCTCAGCAGCATCACCTCAGCAGTATCTTTGCCTCAGGAGCATCATCCGCTCAGCAGCATTCGCTCAGCAGCATCATCCCCTCAGCAGTACCACCACAGCAGCATCATACCCTCAGCAGTATCATCCACCCAGCAGCATCATCCTCTCAGCAGCATCATCCCCTCAGACGCAGCATCCCCTCAGCAGCAGCATCATCACCCCAGCAGCATCATCCCCTCAGCAGTATCATCCACTCTGCAGCATCATCCCCTCAGCAGCATCATCTCAACAGCATCATCCCCTCAGCAGCATCATCCCCTCAGCAGCAGCACCGCTCAGCAACATCATCACACTCAGCACCATATTCCACTTACAGCATCATCCTTTCAGCAGCATCATTACCTCAGCAGCATCATCCCCACAGCCGCATCATCCCCTCAGCAGCATCATCATATCAGAAGCAACATCACCTCAGCAGCATCAGCCTATCAGAAGCATTAATACCTCAACAGCATCATCCCCTCAGCAGCACCATTACCTCAGCAGCATAATCACCTTAGCAGCAGCATTCGATTAGCAGCATCACCTCAGCAGCTTCATCCTCTCAGCAGCATCATCACCTCAGCAGCATCGTCCCCTCAGCAGCATCCGCTCAGCAGGGTAATCCCCTCAGCAGAATCAACTAGCAGCATCATTAACTCAGCAGCATAATCACCTCAGCAGCATCATCCCCTCAGCAGCAACATCCCCTCAGCAGCTTCATCACACTCAGCAGCATCATCCCCTCACAGCATCATGCCCTCAGCAGCATCATTACCTCAGAAGCATCAACCGCTCAGCAGCATCATCATCCCAGCGTCATTACTACTGCCGCATCATTCCCTCAGCAGCATCATCACCTCAGCAGCATCATTACTTCAGCAGCATCATCACCTCAGCAGCATCATCCCCGCAGCCGCATCATCCCCGCAGCAGCATCATCACCTCAGCAGCAGCATCACCTCAGCAGCATCAGCCTATCAGCAGCATCATTACCTCAACAGCATCTTCCCCTCAGCAGCATCATTACCTCAGCAGCATAATCACCTTAGCAACAGCATCCCCTCAGCAGCATCACCTCAGCAGCATCATCACCTAAGCAGCATCATCCCCTCAGCAGCATCATCCCCTTAGCAGCAACATCCCCTCAGCAGCATCACCTCAGCAGCAACATCCTCTCAGCAGCATCATCACCCCAGCAGCATCATCCCCTCAGCAGCATCCTCTCAGCAGCATCATACCCTCAGCAGCAGCACCGCTCAGCAGCATCATCACACTCAGCACCATATTCCACTTACAGCATCATCCCTCCAGCAGCATCATTACCTCAGCAGCATCATCCCCGCAGCCGCATCATCCCCTCAGCAGCATCATCACTTCAGCAGCAACATCACCTCAGCAGCATCAGCCTATCAGCAGCAATATTACCTCAACAGCATCATCCCCTCAGCAGCATCATTACCTCAGCAGCATAATCACCTTTGCAGCAGCATCCGATCAGCAGCATCACCTCATCAGCTTCATCCTCTCAGCAGCATCATCACCTCAGCAGCATCACTTCAGCAGCATCATTACCTCAGCAGCATCGAACCCTCAGCAGCATCCGCTCAGCAGGATAATCCCATCAGCAGAATCAACTAGCAGCATCATTAACTCAGCAGCATAATCACCTCAGCAGCTTCATCCCCTCAGCAGCAACATCCCCTCAGCAGCTTCATCACACTCAGCAGCATCATCCCCTCACAGCATCATGCCCTCAGCAGCATCATTACCTCAGAAGCATCAACCGCTCAGCAGCATCATCATCCCAGCGTCATTCCTACTTCAGCATCATTCCCTCAGCAGCATCATCATCTCAGCAGCATCATCACCTCAGCAGCATCATCCCCGCAGCAGCATCAACCTATCAGCAGCATCATTACCTCAGCAGAATCCTCAACCTAGCAGCAGCATCTTCCCCTCAGCAGCATCATCCTCCCAGCAGCATCATCATCTCAGCAGCATCACCTCAGCAGTATCATTGCCTCAGGAGCATCATCCGCTAAGCAGCATTCGCTCAGCAGCATCATCCCCTCAGCAGTATCACCACAGCATCATCATCCCCTCAGCAGTATCATCCCATCAGCAGCATCATCCCCTCAGACGCAACATCCTCTCAGCAGCAGCATCATCACCCCAGCAGCATCATCCCCTCAGCAGTATCATCCCCTCAGCAGCATCATCCCATCACTAGCATCATCTCAGCAGCATCATCCCCTCAGCAGCATCCCCTCAGTAGCATCATCCTCTCAGCAGCCTCATCACCTCAGCATCTTCCCCTCAGCAGCATCATTACCTCAGCAGAATCCTCAACCTAGCAGCAGCATCTTCCCCTCAGCAGCATCATCCTCCCAGCAGCATCATCATCTCAGCAGCATCACCTCAGCAGTATCATTGCCTCAGGAGCATCATCTGCTAAGCAGCATTCGCTCAGCAGCATCATCCCCTCAGCAGTATCACCACAGCAGCATCATCCCCTCAGCAGCATCATCCCCTCAGAAGCAGCATCCCCTCAGCAGCAGCATCATCACCCCAGCAGCATCATCCCCTCAGCAGCATCATCTCAGCAGCATCATCCCCTCAGCAGCATCTTCCCATCAGCTTCAGCACCTTTCAGCAGCAACATCACACTCAGCACCATCGTCCACTCACAGCATCATCCCTTCAGAAGCATCATTACCTCAGCAGCATCAACCCCTCAGCAGCACCATCATCCCAGTGTCATTCCTTCAGCAGCATCATTCCCTCAGCAGCATCATCACCTCAGCAGCATCATCACTTCAGCAGCATCATCACCTCAGCAGCAAGATGCCCGCAGCAGCATCATCCCCCTCAGCAGCAGCATCACATCAGCAGCAGCATCACCTCAGCAGCATCAACCCCTCAGCAGCATCATTACCTCAGCAGCATAATCACCTTAGCAGCAGCATCCACTCAGCAGCATCACCTCAGCAGCTTTATGCTTTCAGCAGCATCATCACCTCAGCAGCATCACCTCAGCAGCATCATTACCTCAGCAGTACCATCCCCTCAGCAGCATCCGCTCAGCAGGATAATACCCTCAGCAGCATCACCTAGCAGCATCATTAACTCAGCAGCATAATCACCTCAGCAGCATCATCCCCACAGCAGCATCATGCCCTCAGCAGCATCATTACCTCAGAAGCATCAACTCCTCAGCAGCATCATCATCCCAGCGTCATTCCTACTGCAGCATCATTCCCTCAGCAGCATCATCACCTCAGCAGCATCATTACTTCAGCAGCATCATCACCTCAGCAGCATCATCCCCGCAGCAGCATCATTCCCACAGCAGCATCATCACCTCAGCAGTAGCATCACCTCAGCAGCATCAGCCTATCAGCAGCATCATTACCTCAACAGCATCATCTCCTCAGCAGCATCATCACCTCAGCAGCATCATCACCTAAGCAGCATCATCACCTGAGCTGCATCATCCCCTTAGCAGCAACATCCCCTCAGCAGCATCACCTCAGCAGCAACATCCTCTCAGCAGCATCATCACCCCAGCAGCATCATCCCCTCAGCAGCATCCTCTCAGCAGCATCATACCCTCAGCAGCTTAATCCCCTCAGCAGTATCACCTCAGCAGCAGCATCATCACATCAGCAGCAACATCAGCTCAGTAGCAGCATCATCCCGTCAGAGGCATCATGCCCACAGCAGCAGCATCATCACCTCAGCAGCATCATCACCTTAGCAGCAGCATCTTCGCCTCAGCAGCATCATCCTCTCAACAGCATCATCATCTCAGCAGCATCACCTCAGAAGTATCATTGCCTCAGGAGCATTATCCACTCAGCAGCATTCGCTCAGCAGAATCATCCCCTCAGCAGTATCACCACAGCAGCATCGTCCCCTCAGCAGCATCATCCCCTCAAACGCAACATCTTCTCAGCAGCAGCAACATCACCCCAGCAGCATCATCCCCTCAGCATTATCATCCCCTCAGCAGCATCACCCCCTCAGCAGCACCATCTCAGCAGCATCATCCCCTCAGCAGCATCCCCTCAGCAACATCATCCTCTCAGCAGCATCATCTCCTCAGCAGCATCACATCAGCAGCATCATCCCCTCAGCAGCATCCGCTCAGCAGGATAATTCCCTCAGCAGCATCACCTAAGCAGCATCATTAACTCAGCAGCATAGTCACCTCAGCAGCATCATCCCCTCAGCAGCAGCACCCCTCAGCAGCATCATCACACTCAGCAGCATCGTCCAATCACAGCATCATCCGTTCAGCAGCATCATTACCTCATCAGCATCAACCCCTCAGCAGCATCATCATCCCAGTATCATTCATTCAGCAGAATCATTCCCTCAGCAGCATCATCACCTCAGCAGCATCATCACTTCAGCAGCATCATCACCTCAGCAGCAACATCCCCGCAGCAGCATCATCCCCCTCAGCAGCATCATCACATCAGCAGCAGCATCACCTCAGCAGCATCAGCCTATCAGCAGCATCATTACCTCAACAGCATCATCCCCTCAGCAGCATCATTACCTCAGCAGCATAATCACCTTAGCAGCAGCATCCCCTCAGCAGCATCACCTCAGCAGCTTCATCCTCTCAGCAGCATCATCACCTCAGCTGCATCACCTCAGCAGCATCATTACCTCAGCAGCACTATCCCCTCAGCAGCATCTGCTCAGCAGGATAATACCCTCAGCAGCATCACCTAGCAGCATCATTAACTCAGCAGCATAATCACCTCAGCAGCATCATCCCCAAAGCAGCATCATCCATTCAGCAGCATCATGCCCCCGGCAGCATCATCCCCTCACAGCATCATGCCCTCAGCAGCATCATTACCTCAGAAGCATCAACCCCTCAGCAGCATCATCATCCCAGCGTCATTCCTACTGCAGCATCATTCCCTCAGCAGCATCATCACTTCAGCAGCATCATCACCTCAGCTGCATCATCCCCGCAAGAGCAACATCCCCGCAGCAGCATAATCTCCTTAGCAGCAGCATCCCCTCAGCAGCATCACCTCAGCAGCATCATCACCTAAGCAGCATCATCACCTCAGCAGCATCATCCCCTTAGCAGCAACATCCCCTCAGCAGCATCACCTCAGCAGCAACATCCTCTCAGCAGCATCATCACCCCAGCAGCATCATCCCCTCAGCAGCATTCTCTCAGCAGCATCATACCCTCAGCATCTTAATCCCCTCAGCAGTATCACCTCAGCAGCAGCATCATCACATCAGCAGCAACATCAGCTCAGTAGCAGCATCATCCCGTCAGAAGCATCATGCCCACGGCAGCAGCATCATCACCTCAGCAGCATCATCACCTTAGCAGCAGCATCTTCCCCTCAGCAGCATCATCCTCTCAACAGCATCATCATCTCAGCAGCATCACCTCAGCAGTATCATTGCCTCAGGAGCATTATCCACTCAGCAGCATTCACTCAGCATTATCATTCCCACCGCAGTATCACCACAGCGGCATCATCCCCTCAGCAGCATCATCCCCTCAGCAGCATCCCCTCAGCAGCATCATCCTCTCAGCAGCATCATCTCCTCAGCAGCATCACATCAGCTGCATTATCCCCTCAGTAGCATCCGCTCAGCAGGATAATTCCCTCAGCAGCATCACCTAAGCAGAATCATTAACTCAGCAGCATAGTCACCTCAGCAGCATCATCCCCTGAGCAGCAGCAACCCTCAGCAGCATCATCACACTCAGCAGCATCATCCACTCACAGCATCATCCGTTCAGCAGCATCAATACCTCAGCAGCATCAACCCCTCAGCAGCATCATCATCCCAGTATCATTCCTTCAGCAGCATCATTCCCTCAGCAACATCATCACCTCAGCAGCATCATCACTTCAGCAGCATCATCACCTCAGCAGCATCAACCCCGCAGCAGCATCATCCCCTCAGCAGCATCATCACATCAGCAGCAGCATCACCTCAGCAACATCAGCCTATCAGCAGCATCATTACCTCAACAGCATCATCCCCTCAGCAGCATCATTACCTCAGCAGCATAATCACCTTAGCAGCAGCATCACCTCAGCAGCATCACCTCAGCAGCATCACCACCTAAGCAGCATCATCCTCTCAGCAGCATCATCTCAGTAGCAACATCCTCTCAGCAGCATCATCACCCCAGCAGCATCATACCCTCAGCAGCATCATCCCCTCAGCAGCATCATTACCTCAGCAGCATAATCACCTAAGCAGCAGCATCCCCTCAGCATTATAACCGCAGCAGCTTCATCCTCTCAGCAGCATCATCACCTCAGCAGCATCACCACAGCAGCATCTTTACCTCAGCAGCATCATCCCCTCAGCAGCATCCGCTCAGCAGGATAATCCCCTCAGCAGCATCACCTAGCAGCATCAGTAAGTCAGCAGCATAATCACCTCAGCAGCATCATCCCCTCAGCAGCATCATCCCCTCAGCAGCATCATCACGCTCAGCAGCATCATCCCCTCACAGCATCATTACCTCAGAAGCATCAACCCCTCAGCAGCATCATCATCCCAGCGTCATTCCTACTGCAGCATCATTCCCTCAGCAGCATCATCATCTCAGCAGCATCATCACTTCAGCAGCATCATCACCTCAGCAGCATCATCCCCGCAGCAGCAACATCCCCGCAGTAGCATTATCACATCAGCAGCAGCATCACCTCAGCAGCATCATCACCTCAGCAGCATCATCACCTCAGCAGCATCATCCTCTCAGCAGCATCATCAACTCAGCAGCATCATCCCCTCAGCAGCATCATCCCCTCAGCAGCATCACCTCAGCAGTTTCATCATCCCCTCAGCAGCATCAGCCCCTCAGCAGCATCATCCTCGCAGCGGCATCATCCCCTCAGCAGCATCCCCTCAGCAGCATCATCCTCTCAGCAGCATCATCTCCTCAGCAGCATCACATCAGCTGTATTATCCCCTCAGTAGCATCCGCTCAGCAGGATAATTCCCTCAGCAGCATCACCTAAGCAGCATCATTAACTCAGCAGCATAATCACCTCAGCAGCAACATCCCCTCAGCAGCAGCACCCCTCAGCAGCATCATCACACTCAGCAGCATCGTCCACTCACAGCATCATCCGTTCAGCAGCATGATCACCTCAGCAACATCATCACCTCAGCAGCATCATCACTTCAGCAGCATCATCACGCTCAGCAGCATCAACTCCGCAGCAGCATCTTCCCCTCAGCAGCATCATCACCTCAGCAGCATCAACCCCTCAGCAGCATCATCATCCCAGTATCATTCCTTCAGCAGCATCATCCCCTTAGCAGCATCATCCCCTTAGCAGCATCACCTCAGCAGCAACATCCTCCCAGCAGCATCGTCACCCCAGCAGCATCATCCCCTCAGCAGCATCCTCTCAGCAGCATCACACCCTCAGCAGCATCATCCCCTCAGCAGAATCATTACCTCAGCAGCATAATCACCTAAGCAGCAGCATCCCCTCAGCAGCATAACCGCAGCAGCTTCATCCTCTCAGCAGCATCATCACCTCAGCAGCATCACCACAGCAGCATCATTACCTCAGCAGCATCATCCCCTCAGCAGCATCCGCTCAGCAGGATAATCCCCTCAGCAGCATCACCTAGCAGCATCAGTACGTCAGCAGCATAATCACCTCAGCAACATCATCCCCTCAGCAGCATCATCCCCTCAGCAGCATCATCACGCTCAGCAGCATCATCCCCTCACAGCATCATGCCCTCAGCAGCATCATTACCTCAGAAGCATCAACCACTCAGCAGCATCATCATCCCAGCGTCATTCCTACTGCAGCATCATTCCCTCAGCAGCATCATCACCTCAGCAGCATCATCACCTCAGCAGCATCATCTTCTCAGCAGCATCATCAACTCAGCAGCATCATCCCCTCAGCAGCATCATCCCCTCAGCAGCATCACCTCAGCAGTTTCATCATCCCCTCAGCAGCATCAGCCCCTCAGCAGCATCATCCTCGCAGCAGCATCATCACCTCAGCAGCATCACCTCAGCAGCAGCATCATCCCCACCACAGCATCAAAACCTCAGCAGCATCAACACCTCAGCAGCCTCATCAACTCAGCAGCATCCTCATCTCAGCAGCAACATCACCTCAGCTGATTCAACCCCTCAGCAGCATCTTTACCTCAGCAGCATCATCCCCTCAGCAGCATCATCACCTCAGCAGCATCATCACCTAAGCAGCATCAGTACCTCAGCAGCCTCATCACCTCAGCAGCAGCTGCATCACCTCAACAACATTATCACCTCAGTAGCAGCCTCATTACCTCAGCAGCATCATCCCCTCAACAGCAACACCACCTCAGCAGCATCATCCCCTAGCAGCACCATGACCTCAGCAGCATCATCATCTCAGCAGTATCAACCCCTCAGCAGCATCACCTCAGCCGCATCATCATCTCAGCAGCATCATCTCCTCAGAAATATCATCCCCTCAGCTGCAAAATCCCTTCAACAGCATCATCACCTCAGCAGGAACTCAGCAACATCATCCCCTCAGCAGCATCATCATCACCTCAGCAGCATCAACCCCTCAGCAGCATCACCTCAGCAACATCATCACATCAGCAGCATCATCTCCACAGATACATCATCCCCTCAGCTGCAACATACCCTCATCAGCATCATCACCTCAGCAGCAAACTCGGCAGCATCAGCTCTCAGCAGCATCATCACCTCAGCAGCAGCATCATCCCCTCAGCAGCAGCGTCATCCCCTCAACGGCATCATCAGGCCAGCAGCAGCATCATCACCTCAGTAGCAGCAGCATCAAGTCAGCAGCATCATCTTCTCAGCAGCAGCATCACCCCCTCAGCAGCATTAAGACCACAGCAGCATCATCACCTCAGCAGCATCATCCCCTCAGCAACATCATCACGTCAGCAGCATCATCCCCTCAGCAGCACCATCCCCTTCGCAGCATCACCTCAGCAGCATCATCCCCTCAGCAGCATCATCACCTCGGCAGCATCATCCCATCAGCGGCATCATCACAACAGCAGCATCATCCCCTCAGCAGCATCATCACGTCAGCAGCATCATCTCCTCAGCAGCACCATCCCCTCAGCAGCACCATGACCCCAGCAGCATCATCATCTCAGCAGTATCAAACCCTCAGCAGCATCACCTCAGCCGCATCATCATCTCAGCTGCATCATCTCCTCAGAAATATCATCCCCTCAGCTGCAAGATCCCCTCATCAGCATCATCATCACCTCAGCAGCATCATCACCTCAGCAGCAGCATCGTACCCCCAGCAGCATCATCCCATCAGCAGCATCGTCACAACAGCAGCATCATCCCCTCAGCAACATCATCCCCTAAGCATCATCACCTCAGCGGTAGCATCATCCCCTCAGCAGCATCAGCCCCTCAGCGGCACAATCCTCACAGCAGCATCATCACCTCAGCAGCATCACCTCAGCAGCAGCATCATCCCCTCAGCAGCATCATCACCTCAGCAGCATCATCACCTCAGCAGCATCATCCTCTCAGCAGCATCATCACCTCAGCAGCATCACCTCAGCAGCAGCATCATCCCCACAGCAGCATCAAAACCTGAGCAGCATCAACACCTCAGCAGCCTCATCAACTCAGCAGCATCCTCATCTCAGCAGCAGCATCACCTCAGCTGCATCCGCTCAGCAGCATCCGCTCAGCAGGATAATCCCCTCAGCAGCATCACCTAGCAGCATCAGTAAGTCAGCAGCATAATCACCTCAGCAGCATCATCCCCTCAGCAGCATCATCCCTTCAGCAGCATCATCACACTCAGCAGCATCATCCCCTCACAGCATCATGCCCTCAGCAGCAACATTACCTCAGAAGCATCAACCCCTCAGCAGCATCATCATCCCAGCGTCATTCCTACTGCAGCATCATTCCCTCAGCAGCATCATCACCTCAGCAGCATCATCACTTCAGCAGCATCATGACCCCAGCAGCATCATCCCCGCAGCAGCATCATCCCCGCAGTAGCATTATCACATCAGCAGCAGCATCACCTCAGCAGCATCATCACCTCAGCAGCATCATCCTCTCAGCAGCATCATCAACTCAGCAGCATCATCCCCTCAGCAGCATCATCCCCTCAGCAGCATCACCTCAGCAGTTGCATCATCCCCTCAGCAGCATCAGCCCCTCAGCAGGATCATCCTCGCAGCAGCATCATCACCTCAGTAGCATCAACTCAGCAGCAGCATCATCCCCACAGCAGCATCAAAACCTCAGCAGCATCAACACCTCAGCAGCCTAATCAACTCAGCAGCATCCTCATCTCAGCAGCAGCATCACCTCAGCTGCATCAACCCCTCAGCAACATCTTTACATCAGCAGCATCATCCCCTGCTGCTGCGAGGATGGTGGCGCTGAGGGGCTGATGCTGCTGAGGGGATGATGCTACCGCTGATGTTATGCATCTGAGGGGACGATGCTGCTGAGGGGATGATGCTGCTGAGCTGATGATGCTGCTGAGAGGATGATGCTGCTGGTGTGATGCTGCTGTAGGGATGGTGCTTCTGTTAGGATGATGCTGCTGACGTGATGATGCTGCTGACGGGATGATGCTGCTGAGGGATTGTGCAGCCGAGGTGATGATGCTGCTGAGGGGATGATGCTGCTGTGCTGATGCTGCTGACTGGATGTTGCATCATCCCCTCAGCAGCATCAGCCCCTCAGCAGCATCATCCTCGCAGCAGCATCATCACCTCAGCAGCATCAGTACCTCAGCA
This sequence comes from Carcharodon carcharias, assembly GCF_017639515.1. Lineage (NCBI taxonomy): Eukaryota > Metazoa > Chordata > Chondrichthyes > Lamniformes > Lamnidae > Carcharodon > Carcharodon carcharias. The sequence continues at coordinate 106,113,769 of NC_054468.1, forward strand.
GCATCATCACCTCAGCAGCAGCTGCATCACCTCATCAGTATCATCACATCAGCAGCAGCCTCATTACCTCAGCAGCATTATCCCCTCAACAGCAATACCACCTCAGCAGCATCATCCCCTAGCAGCACCATAACCTCAGCAGCATCATCACCTCAGCAGCATCATCAGCTCAGCAGCATCATCCCCTCAGCAGCATCGTCCACTCGGCAGCATCACATCCGCGGTAGCATCATCCCCTCAGCAGCATCAGCCCCTCAGCAGCACCATCCTCGCAGCAGCATCATCACCTCAGCAGCATCACCTCAGCAGCAGCATCATCCCCTCAGCAGCATCATCACCTCAGCAGCAACTGCATCACCTCAAAAGCATTTTCACCTCAGTAGCAGCCTCATTACCTCAGCAATATCATCCCCTCAACAGCAACACCACCTCAGCAGCATCATCCCCTAGCAGCACCATGACCTCAGCAGCATCATCATCTCAGCAGTATCAACCCCTCAGCAGCATCACCTCAGCCGCATCATCATCTCAGCAGCATCATCTCCTCAGAAATATCATCCCCTCAGCTGCAAAATCCCCTCAACAGCATCATCACCTCAGCAGGAACTCAGCAACATCATCCCCTCAGCAGCATCATCATCACCTCAGCAGCATCAACCCCTCAGCAGCATCACCTCAGCAACATCATCACATCAGCAGCATCATCTCCACAGATACATCATCCCCTCAGCTGCAACATACCCTCATCAGCATCATCACCTCAGCAGCAAACTCGGCAGCATCAGATCTCAGCATCATCATCACCTCAGCAGCAGCATCATCCCCTCAGCAGCAGCCTCATCCCCTCAGCGGCATCATCCCCTCAGCAGCAGCATCATCACCTCAGTAGCAGCAGCATCAAGTCAGCAGCATCATCTTCTCAGCAGCAGCATCACCCCCTCAGCAGCATCAAGACCACAGCAGCATCATCACCTCAGCAGCATCATCCCCTCAGCAACATCATCACGTCAGCAGCATCATCCCCTCAGCTGCACCATCCCCTTAGCAGCATCACCTCAGCAGCATCATCCCCTCAGCAGCATCATTACCTCGGCAGCATCATCCCATCAGCAGCATCATCACAACAGCAGCATCATCCCCTCAGCTGCATCATCCCCTCAGCATCATCACCTCAGCAGCATCACCTCAGCAGCATCATTAACTCAGCAGCAGCATCACCTCAGCAGCATCATCCCCTCAGCAGCAGAGTGATCCCATCAGCGGCATCATCCCCTCAGCAGCAGCGTCATCACCTCAGTAGCAGCAGCATCACGTCAGCAGCATCATCTTCTCAGCAGCAGCACCACCCCCTCAGCAGCATCAAAACCGCAGCAGCATCATCACCTCAGCAGCAGCATCGTCCCCCCGGCAGCATCATCCCATCAGCAGCATCATCACAACAGCAGCATCATCCCCTCAGCTGCATCATCCCCTCAGCATCATCTCCTCAGCAGCATCATCCCCTCAGAAGGATCATCACCTCGGCAGCATCATCCCCTCAGCAGCATCTCAGCCCCATAATCCTCTCAGCAGCATTAACACCTCAGCAGCAGCATCCCCTCAGCAGCATCCTCTCAGCAGCATCATCTTTTGACAGCATCCCCTCAGCAGCATCGTTACCTGAGCAGCATCATAACCTCAGCAGCATCATCCTCTGAGCAGCACCATTACCTCAGCAGCATCATTCCCTCAGCAGCATTACCTCAGCAGCATCATCCATTCAGCAGCACCATCCCCTCAGCAGCATCACCTCAGCAGCATCATCCTCTCAGCAGCATCATAACCTCAGCAGCATCACCCCTCAGCAGCATCAGCCCCTCAGCAGCATCATCCTCGCAGCAGCATCATCACCTCAGCAGCATCACCTCAGCAGCAGCATCATCCCCACAGCAGCATCAACACCTCAGCAGCATCATCAACTCAGCAGCATCCTCATCTCAGCAGCAGCATCACCTCATCTCAGCAGCAGCATCACCTCAGCTGCATCATTACCTCAGCAGCATCATCCCCTCAGCAGCATCATCCAGTCAGCAGCATCAGCACAGCAGCATCATCCCCTCAGCAGCAGCATCACCTCAGCAGCATCATCCCCTGAGCAGCACCATTACCTCAGCAGCATCATTACCTCAGCAGCATCATCCCGTCAGCATCATCCCCTCAGGAACATTATCACACTCAGCAGCATCATACCCTCAGAAGCATCACCTCAGCAGCAGCATCATCTCCTCAGCAGCAACATCCCCTCAGCAGCATAACCTCAGCGGCATCATTACCTCAGCAGCATCAACCCCTCCGCAGCATCATCGCCTCAACAGCATCGGCCCCTCAGCAGCAAAATCCCCTAGCAGCACCATGCCCTCAGCAGCATCACTTCAGCAGCATCATCCCCTCAGGAGCATTACCTCAGCAGCAGCATCCTCTCAGCAGCATTATCCCCTCAGCAGCATTATCCCCTCAGCAGCATCACCTCAGCAGCATCATTAACTCAGCAGCATCATCCCCTCAGCAGCATCACCTCAGCAGAATCATCACATAAGCGGCATCATCACCTCAGCAGCATCAACATCTCAGCAGCATCATCCCCTCAGCAGCATCACCTCAGAAGCATCATCCTGTCAGTAGCATCCTCACCTCAGCAGTATCATTTCCTCAGCAGCATCACCCCCCCAGCAGCATCATCCCCTCAGCAGCATTATCCCCTCAGCAGCAGCATCATCAACACAACAGCATCATCACCTCAGCTGCAGCTTCATCCCCTCAGCAGCATCATCCCCCCCACCCCCCGCAGCAGCATCATCAGGTCAGCAGCATCATCACCTATGCAGCGTCGTAACTTCAGTAGCATAATCCCCTCAGCAGCATCATCCCCTCAGCAGCATCACCTCAGCAGCATCATCCTCTCAGTAGCATCGTCAACTCAGCAGCATCACCTCAGCAGGATCCTCTCAGCAGCATCACCTCAGCAGCATCACCTCGTCAGCAGCATCATCCCGTCAGCAGCATCATCCTCGCAGCTGCATCAGCTCAGCAGCATCATCCCTTCAGCCACATCAAGCCCTCAGCAGAATCATCCCCTCAGCATCATCAACCCCTCAGCAGCAGCATCATCACCTCAGCAGCTTCATCACCTCAGCAGCAACATCATCCCCTCATCAGCAACATCCCCTCAGCAGCAGCATCATCATCTCAACGGCATCATCACCTCAGCAGCAACATCACCTAAGCAGCATCATCCCCTCAGCAGCATCATCCCCTCAGCAGCTTCACCTAAGCAGCTTCATCCTCTCAGTAGCATCATCACCTCAGCAGCATTACCTCAGCAGCAGCATCAACCCCTCAGCAGCATCAGCGCAGCAGCATCATACCATCAGCTGCATCATCCCATCAGAAGCATCACCTCAGCAGCATCATCTCCTCAGCAGAATCATCACCTCAGCAGCAGCATCATCACCTCAGCAGCATCATCACCTCAGCAGCAGCATCGCCCTCTCAGCAGCATCATCCCCTCAGCAGCATCACCTCAGCAGCATCATCACCTAAGCAGCATCAACACCTCAGCAGCATCACCTCAGCAGCAACATCCTCTCAGCAGCATCATTATCGCAGCAGCATCATCCCCGCAGCAGCATCCTCTCAGGAGCATCATCACCTCAGCAGCATCATCACCTCATCAGCATCATCCCCTCAGCAGCATCACCTCAGCAGCATCATCACCTAAGCAGCATCATCACATAAGCAGCACCATCCCCTCAGCAGCATCATCCTCTCAGCAGCATCCTCTCAGCAGCATCATACCCTCAGCAGCCTTATCCCCTCAGCTGTATCACCTCAGCAGCAGCATCATCACATCAGCAGCATCATCACCTCAGTAGCAGCATCATCCCGTCAGAAGCATCATACCCACAACAGCAGAATCATCACCTCAGCAGCATCATCCTCTCAGCAGCATCATCATCTCAGCAGCATCACCTCAGCAGTATCATTGCCTCAGGAGCATCATCCGCTCAGCAGCATCCACTCAGCAGCATCATCCCCTCAGCAGTATCACCACAGCAGCATCATCCCCTCAGCAGTATTATCCCCTCAGCAGCATCATCCCCTCAGCAGCATCATCCCCTCAGACGCAACATCCCCTCAGCAGCAGCATCATCACCCCAGCAGCATCATCCTCTCAGCAGCATCATTATCGCAGCAGCATCATCCCCGCAGCAGCATCCTCTCAGGAGCATCATCACCTCAGCAGCATCATCACCTCATCAGCATCATCCCCTCAGCAGCATCACCTCAGCAGCATCATCACCTAAGCAGCATCATCACATAAGCAGCACCATCCCCTCAGCAGCATCATCCTCTCAGCAGCATCATTATCGCAGCAGCATCAACCCCGCAGCAGCATCCTCTCAGCAGCATCATCACCTCAGCAGCATCATCACCTCATCAGCATCATCCCCTCAGCAGCATCACCTCAGCAGCATCATCACCTAAGCAGCATCATCACCTCAGCAGTATCATCTCCTCAGCAGCATCATCCCCTCAGCAGCATCATCCCCTCAGCAGCATTATCCCCTCAGCTGCAGCATCATCACCACAGCAGCATCATCACCTCAGCCACAGCATCATCCCCTCAGCAGCATCATCCCCTCAGCAGCAGCAGCATCATCACCTCAGCAGCAGCATCACCTCAGCAGCATCATCACCTAAGCAGCATCGTAACATCAGTAGCATCATCCCCTCAGAAGCATAATCCCCTCAGCATCATCACCTCAGCAGCATCATCCTCGCAGCTGCATCAGCTCAGCAGCATCATCCCTTCAGCAGCATCAACCCCTCAGCAGAATCATCCCCTCAGCAGCATCCACCCGTCAGCAGCAGCATCATCACCTCAGCAGCTTCATCACCTCAGCAGCAGCATCATCCCCTCATCAGCATCATCCCCTCAGCAGCAGCATCATCATCTCAGCGGCATCATCACCTCAGCAGCAGCATCAGCTCAGCAGCATCATCACCTGAGCAGCATCCTAAACTCAGCAGCATCATTCCCTCAGCAGCATCATCCCCTCAGCAGCATCAGCTAAGCAGCATCATCCTCTCAGTAGCAGCATCACCTCAGCACCATTAACTCAGCAGCAGCATCATCCCCTCAGCAGCATCAGCGCAGCAGCATCATCACCTCAGCAGCAGCATCGTCCCCCCGGCAGCATCATCCCATCAGCAGCAGCATCCCCTCAGCAGCATCCTCTCAGCAGCATCATCTTTTGACAGCATCACCTCAGCAGCATCATTACCTGAGCAGCATCATACCCTCAGCAGCATCACCTCAGCAGCATCACTACCTCAGAGGCAGCATCACCTCAGCAGCATCATCCCCTGAGCAGCACCATTACCTCAGCAGCATCACCTCAGCAGCATCATCCTCTCAGCAGCATCATCACCTCAGCTGCATCATCCCCTCAGCAGCATCAGCCCCACAGCAGCATCAACACCTCAGCTGCATCAAAACCTCAGCAGCATCATCAACTCAGCAGCATCCTCATCTCAGCAGCAGCATCACCTCATCTCAGCAGCAGCATCACCTCAGCTGCATCATTACCTCAGCAGCATCATCCACTCAGCAGCATCATCCAGTCAGCAGCATCAGCACAACAGCATCATCCCCTCAGCAGCAGCATCACCTCAGCAGCATTATCCCCTGAGCAGCACCATTACCTCAGCAGCATCATTCCCTCCACAGCATTACCTCTGCAGCATCATTACCTCAACAGCATCATCCCGTCAGCATCATCCCCTCAGTAGCATTATCACACTCAGCAGCATCATACCCTTAGCAGCATCACCTCAGCAGCAGCATCATCTCCTCAGCAGCAACATCCCCTCAGCAGCATAACCTCAGCAGCATCATCCCCTCCGCAGCATCATCGCCTCAACAGCATCGGCCCCTCAGCATCATCATCCCCTCAGCAGCACCATCCCCTCAGCAGCATCACTTCAGCAGCATCATCCCCTCAGGAGCATTACCTGAGCAGCATCATCCTCTCAGCAGCATTATCCCCTCAGCAGCATCACCTCAGCAGCATCCCCTCAGCAGCATCATCCTCTCAGCAGCATTATCCCCTCAGCAGCATCACCTCAGCAGCATCCCCTCAGCAGCATCATCCTCTCAGCAGCATTATCCCCTCAGCAGCATCACCTCAGCAGCATCATTAACTCAGCAGCATCATCCCCTCAGCAGCATCACCTCAGCAGCATCATCACATAAGCAGCATCATCGCCTCAGCAGCATCAACCCCTCAGCAGCATCACCTCAGAAGCATCATCCTGTCAGTAGCATCATCACCTCAGCAGTATCATTTCCTCAGCAGCATCACCCCCCCAGCAGCATCATCCCCTCAGCAGCATGATCCCCTCAGCAGCAGCATCATCACCACAACAGCATCATCACCTCACCAGCAGCAACATCACCTAAGCAGCATCAACACCTCAGCAGCATCACCTCAGCAGCAACATCCTCTCAGCAGCATCATCACCCCAACAGCATCATCCCCTCAGCAGCATCCTCTCAGCAGCATAGTACCCTCAGCAGCATTATCCCCTCTGCTGTATCACCTCAGCAGCAGCATCATCACCTCAGTAGCAGCATCATCCCCTCAGAAGCATCATACCCACAACAGCAGCATCATGACCTCAGCAGCATCATTCTCTCAGCAGCATCATCATCTCAGCAGCAACACCTCAGCAGTATCATTGCTTCAGGAGCATCATCCGCTCAGCAGCATCCACTCAGCAGCATCATCCCCTCAGCAGTATCACCACAGCAGCATCATCCCCTCAGCAGTATCATCCCCTCAGAAGCATCATCCCCTCAGCAGCATCATCCCCTCAGACGCAACATCACCTCAGCAGCAGCATCATCACCCCAGCAGCATCATCCTCTCAGCAGCATCATTATCGCAGCAGCATCATTCGCGCAGCAGCATCCTCTCAGCAGCATCATCACCTCAGCAGCATCATCACCTCATCAGCATCATCCGTTCAGCAGCATCACCTCAGCAGCATCATCACCTAAGCAGCATCATCACCCCAGCAGCATCATCCCCTCAGCAGCATCATCCTCTCAGCAGCATCATTATCGCAGCAGCATCAACCCCGCAGCAGCATCCTCTCAGCAGCAGCATCACCTCAGCAGCATCATCACATCATCCGCATCATCCCCTCAGCAGCATCACCTCAGCAGCATCATCACCTAAGCAGCATCATCACCTCAGCAGTATCATCTCCTCAGCAGCATCATCCCCTCAGCAGCATCATCCCCTCAGCAGCAGCAGCATCATCACCTCAGCAGCAGCATCACCTCAGCAGCATCATCACCTAAGCAGCATCGTAACATCAGTAGCATTATCCCCTCAGAAGCATCATCCCCTCAGCATCATCCCCTCAGCAGCATCATCCTCGCAGCTGCATCAGCTCAGCAGCATCATCCCTTCAGCTGCATCAACCCCTCAGCAGAATCATCCCCTCAGCAGCATCCACCCGTCAGCAGCAGCATCATCACCTCAGCAGCTTCATCACCTCAGCAGCAGCATCATCCCCTCATCAGCATCATCCCCTCAGCAGCAGCATCATCATCTCAGCGGCATCATCACCTCAGCAGCAGCATCAGCTCAGCAGCATCATCACCTGAGCAGCATCCTAAACTCAGCAGCATCATTCCCTCAGCAGCATCATCCCCTCAGCAGCATCAGCTAAGCAGCATCATCCTCTCAGTAGCAGCATCACCTCAGCACCATTACCTCAGCAGCAGCATCATCCCCTCAGCAGCATCAGCGCAGCAGCATCATCAGCTCAGCAGCAGCATCGTCCACCCGGCAGCATCATCCCATCAGCAGCAGCATCCCCTCAGCAGCATCCTCTCAGCAGCATCATCTTTTGACAGCATCACCTCAGCAGCATCATTACCTGAGCAGCATCATACCCTCAGCAGCATCACCTCAGCAGCATCACTACCTCAGAGGCAGCATCACCTCAGCAGCATCATCCCCTGAGCAGCACCATTACCTCAGCAGCATCACCTCAGCAGCATCATCCTCTCAGCAGCATCATCACCTCAGCTGCATCATCCCCTCAGCAGCATCAGCCCCTCAGCAGCATCATCCTCGCAGCAGCATCATCACCTCAGCAGCATCACCTCAGCAGCAGCATCAGCCCCACAGCAGCATCAACACCTCAGCTGCATCAAAACCTCAGCAGCATCATCAACTCAGCAGCATCCTCATCTCAGCAGCAGCATCACCTCATCTCAGCAGCAGCATCACCTCAGCTGCATCATTACCTCAGCAGCATCATCCCCTCAGCAGCATCATCCAGTCAGCAGCATCAGCACAGCAGCATCATCCCCTCAGCAGCAGCATCACCTCAGCAGCATCATCCCCTGAGCAGCACCATTACCTCAGGAGCATCATTCCCTCCACAGCATTACCTCTGCAGCATCATTACCTCAACAGCATCATCCCGTCAGCATCATCCCCTCAGTAGCATTATCACACTCAGCAGCATCATACCCTCAGCAGCATCACCTCAGCAGCAGCATCATCTCCTCAGCAGCAACATCCCCTCAGCAGCATAACCTCAGCGGCATCATTACCTCAGCAGCATCATCCCCTCCGCAGCATCATCGCCTCAACAGCATCGGCCCCTCAGCATCATCATCCCCTCAGCAGCACCATCCCCTCAGCAGCATCACTTCAGCAGCATCATCCCCTCAGGAGCATTACCTCAGCAGCATCATCCTCTCAGCAGCATTATCCCCTCAGCAGCATCACCTCAGCAGCATCACCTCAGCAGCATCATCCTCTCAGCAGCATTATCCCCTCAGCAGCATCACCTCAGCAGCATCATTAACTCAGCAGCATCATCCCCTCAGCAGCATCACCTCAGCAGCATCATCACATAAGCAGCATCATCACCTCAGCAGCATCAACCCCTCAGCAGCATCATTCCCTCAGCAGCATCACCTCAGAAGCATCATCCTGTCAGTAGCATCATCACCTCAGCAGTATCATTTCCTCAGCAGCATCACCCCCCCCCATCAGCATCATCCCCTCAGCAGCATTATCCCCTCAGCAGCAGCATCATCACCACAACAGCAAAATCACCTCACCAGCAGCAACATCACCTAAGCAGCATCAACAACTCAGCAGCATCACCTCAGCAGCATAGTACCCTCAGCAGCATTATCCCCTCTGCTGTATCACCTCAGCAGCAGCATCATCACCTCAGTAGCAGCATCATCCCCTCAGAAGCATCATACCCACAACAGCAGCATCATGACATCAGCAGCATCATCCTCTCAGCAGCATCATCATCTCAGCAGCAACACCTCAGCAGTATCATTGCTTCAGGAGCATCATCCGCTCAGCAGCAGCATCACCTCAGCAGCATCATTATCGCAGCAGCATCAATCCCGCAGCAGCATCCTCTCAGCAGCATCATCACCTCAGCAGCATCATCACATCATCAGCATCATCCCCTCAGCAGCATCACCTCAGCAGCATCATCACCTAAGCAGCATCATCACCTCAGCAGTATCATCTCCTCAGCAGCATCATCCCCTCAGCAGCATCATCCCCTCAGCAGCATTATCCCCTCAGCTGCAGCATCATCACCACTGCAGTATCATCACCTCAGCCACAGCATCATCCCCTCAGCAGCATCATCCCCTCAGCAGCATCGTAACATCAGCAGCATCATCCCCTCAGAAGCATCATCCCCTCAGCAGCATCCCCTCAGCAGCATCATCCTCGCAGCTGCATCAGCTCAGCAGCATCATCCCTTCAGCCGCATCAACCCCTCAGCAGAATCATCCCCTCAGCAGCATCCACCCGTCAGCAGCAGCATCATCGCCTCAGCAGCTTCATCACCTCAGCAGCAGCATCATCCCCTCATCAGCATCATCCCCTCAGCAGCAGCAACATCATCTCAGCGGCATCATCACCTCAGCAGCAGCATCACCTCAGCAGCATCATCACCAAAGCAGCATCGTAAACTCAGCAGCATCATTCCCTCAGCAGCATCATCCCCTCAGCAGCATCATCACCTCAGCAGCAGCATCATCACATCAGCAGCAGCATCGTCCTCTCAGCAGCATCATCACCTTAGCAGCATCAACACCTCAGCAGCATCACCTCAGCAGCAACATCCTCTCAGCAGCATCATCACCCCAACAGCATCATCCCCTCAGCAGCATCCTCTCAGCAGAATCATACCCTCAGCAGCATTATCCCCTCAGCTGTATCACCTCAGCAGCAGCATCATCACATCAGCAGCATCATCACCTCAGTAGCAGCATCATCCCCTCAGAAGCATCATACCCACAACAGCAGCATCATCACCTCAGCAGCATCATCCTCTCAGCAGAATCATCATCTCAACAGCATCACCTCTGCAGTATCATTGCCTCAGGAGCATCATCCGCTCAACAGCATCCACTCAGCTGCATCATCCCCTCAGCAGTATCACCACAGCAGCATCATCCCCTCAGCAGTATCATCCCCTCAGCAGCATCATCCCCTCAGCAGCATCATCCGTTTAGCCGCATCAACCCCTCAGCAGAATCATCCCCTCAGCAGCATCCACCCGTCAGCAGCAGCATCATCACCTCAGCAGCTTCTTCACCTCAGCAGCAGCATCATCCCCTCATCAGCATCATCCCCTCAGCAGCAGCAACATCATCTCAGCGGCATCATCACCTCAGCAGCAGCATCACCTCAGCAGCATCATCACCTAAGCAGCATCGTAAACTCAGCAGCATCATTCCCTCAGCAGCATCATCCCCTCAGCAGCATCATCACCTCAGCAGCAGCATCATCACATCAGCAGCAGCATCGTCCTCTCAGCAGCATCATCACCTTAGCAGCATCAACACTTCAGCAGCATCACCTCAGCAGCAACATCCTCTCAGCAGCATCATCACCCCAACAGCATCAGCCCCTCAGCAGCATCATCTCAGCAGAATCATACCCTCAGCAGCATTATCCCCTCAGCTGTATCACCTCAGCAGCAGCATCATCAATCAGCAGCATCCTCACCTCAGTAGCAGCATCATCCCCTCAGAAGCATCATACCCACAACAGCAGCATCATCACCTCAGCAGCATCATCCTCTCAGCAGAATCATCATCTCAACAGCATCACCTCTGCAGTATCATTGCCTCAGGAGCATCATCCGCTCAACAGCATCCACTCAGCAGCATCATCCCCTCAGCAGTATCACCACAGCAGCATCATCCCCTCAGCAGTATCATCCCCTCAGCAGCATCATCCCCTCAGCAGCATCATCCCCTCAGACGCAACATCCCCTCAGCTGCAGCATCATCACCTCAGCAGCATCATCACCAAAGCAGCATCGTAAACTCAGCAGCATCATTCCCTCAGCAGCATCATCCCCTCAGCAGCATCATCACCTCAGCAGCAGCATCATCACATCAGCAGCAGTATCGTCCTCTCAGCAGCATCATCACCTTAGCAGCATCAACACCTCAGCAGCATCACCTCAGCAGCAACATCCTCTCAGCAGCATCATCACCCCAACAGCATCATCCCCTCAGCAGCATCCTCTCAGCAGAATCATACCCTCAGCAGCATTATCCCCTCAGCTGTATCACCTCAGCAGCAGCATCATCACATCAGCAGCATCATCACCTCAGTAGCAGCATCATCCCCTCAGAAGCATCATACCCACAACAGCAGCATCATCACCTCAGCAGCATCATCCTCTCAGCAGAATCATCATCTCAACAGCATCACCTCTGCAGTATCATTGCCTCAGGAGCATCATCCGCTCAACAGCATCCACTCAGCAGCATCATCCCCTCAGCGGTATCACCACAGCAGCATCATCCCCTCAGCAGTATCATCCCCTCGAAAGCATCATCCCCTCAGCAGCATCATCCGTTTAGCCGCATCAACCCCTCAGCAGAATCATCCCCTCAGCCGCATCCACCCGTCAGCAGCAGCATCATCACCTCAGCAGCTTCTTCACCTCAGCAGCAGCATCATCCCCTCATCAGCATCATCCCCTCAGCAGCAGCAACATCATCTCAGCGGCATCATCACCTCAGCAGCAGCATCACCTCAGCAGCATCATCACCTAAGCAGCATCGTAAACTCAGCAGCATCATTCCCTCAGCAGCATCATCCCCTCAGCAGCATCATCACCTCAGCAGCAGCATCATCACATCAGCAGCAGCATCGTCCTCTCAGCAGCATCATCACCTTAGCAGCATCATCCCCTCAGCAGCATCATCACCTCAGACGCAACATCCCCTCAGCTGCAGCATCATCACCTCAGCAGCATCATCATTCAGCAGCAGCATCATCCCCTCAGCAGCATCATCCCATCAGTAGCATCACCTCAGCAGCATATTCCCATCAGCAGCATCGTCAGCTCAGCGGCATCACCTCAGCATCATCATCACCTCAGCGGCATCTTCCCCTCAGCAGCATCATTACCTCAGCAGCATCATCACCTCAGCACAATCATTCCCTCAACAGAATAATTCCTTCACCAGCATCATAAACTCAGCAGCATCATCCCCTCAGACCCAATATCCCCTATGCAGCAGCATCATCAGCGCAGCAGCATCATCACCTCAGCAGTACCATCCCCTCAGCAGCATCATCCGCTCAGCAGCATCATCTCAGCAGCAACATCCCCTCAGCAGCATCCCCTCAGCAGCATCATCCTTTCAGCAGCATCATCACCTCAGCAGCATCACCTCAGCAGCATCATTACCTCAGCAACATCATCCCCTCAGCAGCATCCGCTCAGCAGGATAATCCCTTCAGCAGCATCACCTAAGCAGCGTCATTAAGTCAGCAGCATAATCACCTCAGCAGCATCATCCCCTCAGCAGCATCAACCCCTCAGCAGCATCATCAGACTCAGCAGCATCATCCCCTCACAGCATCATGCCCTCAACAGCATCATTACCTCAGAAGCATCAACCCCTCAGCAGCAATATCATCCCAGCGTCATTCCTACTGCAGCATCATTCCCTCCGCAGCATCATCGCCTAAGCAGCATCATCCCCTCAGCAGCATCACCTCAGCAGCATCAGTCTATCAGCAGCATCATTACCTCAACAGCATCATCCCCTCAGCAGCATCATTACCTCAGCAGCATAATCACCTTAGCAGCATCATCCCCTCAGCAGCATCACCTCAGCAGCAACATCACCTAAGCAGCATCATCACCTCAGCAGCATCACCTCAGCAGCATCATCCCCTCAGCAGCATCATCCCCTCAGTCGCAACATCCCAGCAGCATCATCCCCTCAGCAGCATCATCGCCTCATACGCAACATCACCTCAGCAGCAGCATCATCACCTCAGCAGTATCACCACAGCAGCATCATCCCCTCAGCAGTATCATCCCCTCAGCAGCATCATCCCCTCAGCAGCATCATCCCCTCAGACGCAACATCCCCTCAGCTGCAGCATCATCAGCCCAGCAGCAGCATCCCCTCAGCAGCATCATCCTCTCAGCAGCATCATTATCGCAGCAGCATCATCCCCTTACCAGCATCATTAACTCAACAGTATCATCACCTCAGCCACAGCATCATCCCCTCAGCAGCATCATACCCTCAGCAGCAGCATCATCACCTCAGCAGCAGCATCACCTCAGCAGCATCATCACCTAAGCAGCATCATCACCTCATCAGCATCATACCCTCAGCAGCATCACCTCAGCAGCATCATCACCTAAGCAGCATCATCACCTCAGCAGTATCATCTCCTCAGCAGCATCATCCCCTCAGCAGCATCATCCCCTCAGCAGCATTATCCCCTCAGCTGCAGCATCATCACCACAGCAGCATCATCACCTCAGCCACAGCATCATCCCCTCAGCAGCATCATCCGCTCAGCAGCAGCATCATCACCTCAGCAGCAGCATCACCTCAGCAGCATCATCACCTATGCAGAATCGTAACATCAGCAGCATCATCCCCTCAGATGCATCATCCCCTCAGCACCATCACCTCAGCAGCATCATCCACTCAGCAGCATCACCTCAGCAGCATCCTCCCCTCAGCAGCATCACCCTCTCAGTGGCATCATCACCTCAGCAGCATCACCTCAGCAGCATCATCACCTCAGCAGCATCATCACCTCAGCAGCATCACCTCAGCAGAATCCTCTCAGCAGCATCACCTCAGCAGCATCACCTCATCACAGCAGCATCATCCCCTCAGCAGCATCATCCTCGCAGCAGCATCAGCTTATCAGCATCATCCCTTCAGCCGCATCATCCCCTCAGCAGAATCATCCCCTCAACAGCATCAACCCCTCAGCAGCAGCATCATCACCTCAGCAGCATCATCAGCTCAGCAGCATCACCTCAGCAGCATCATCACCTCAGTAGCATCACCACCTCAGCAGCATCACCTCAGCAGCATCCTCTAAGCAGCATCACCTCAGCAGCATCATCCTCGCAGCAGCATCAGCTCATCAGCATCATCCCTTCAGCCGCATCATCCCCTCAGCAGAATCATCCCCTCAACAGCATCAACCCCTCAGCAGCAGCATCATCACCTCAGCAGCATCATCACCCCAGCAGCATTACCTCAGCAGCAGCATCATCCCCTCAGCAGCATCAGCGCAGCAGCATCATACCATCAGCTGCATCATCCCATCAGCAGCATCACCTCAGTAGCATCATCTCCTCAGCAGCATCATCACCTCAGCAGCAGCATCATCACCTCAGCAGCATCATCACGTCAGCAGCAGCGTCGTCCCCTCAGCAGCATCATCCACTCAGCAGCATCACCTCAGCAGCATCCTCCCCTCAGCAGCATCACCTCAGCAGCATCATCCTCTCAGTGGCATCATCACCTCAGCAGCATCAACTCAGCAGCATCCTCTCAGCAGCATCACCTCAGCAGCATCACCTCATCAGCAGCAACATCCCCTCAGCAGCATCATCCTCTCACCAGTATCAGCTCAGCAGCATCATACCTTCAGCCGCATCAACCCCTCAGCAGAATCACCCCCTCAGCAGCATCAACCCCTCAGCAGCTGCATCATCACCTCAGCAGCATCATCACCTCAGCAGCAGCAACATCCCCTCAGCAGCATCATCACCTCAGCAGTATCACCACAGCAGCATCATCCCCTCAGCAGTATCATCCCCTCAGCAGCATCATCCCCTCAGCAGCATCATCCCCTCAGACGGAAGATCCCCTCAGCTGCAGCATCATCACGCCAGCAGCAGCATCCCCTCAGCAGCATCATCCTCTCAGCAGCATCATTATCGCAGCAGCATCATCCCCTTACCAGCATCATTAACTCAACAGCATCATCACCTCAGCCACAGCATCATCCCCTCAGCAGCATCATCCCCTCAGCAGCAGCATCATCACCTCAGCAGCAGCATCACCTCAGCAGCATCATCACCTAAGCAGCATCATCACCTCATCAGCATCATACCCTCAGCAGCATCACATCAGCAGCATCATCACCTAAGCAGCATCATCACCTCAGCAGTATCATCTCCTCAGCAGCATCATCCCCTCAGCAGCATCATCCCCTCAGCAGCATTATCCCCTCAGCTGCAGCATCATCACCACAGCAGCATCATCACCTCAGCCACAGCATCATCCCCTCAGCAGCATCATCCGCTCAGCAGCAGCATCATCACCTCAGCAGCAGCATCACCTCAGCAGCATCATCACCTATGCAGAATCGTAACATCAGCAGCATCATCCCCTCAGATGCATCATCCCCTCAGCACCATCACCTCAGCAGCATCATCCA
Source organism: Carcharodon carcharias (assembly GCF_017639515.1). Classification (NCBI taxonomy): domain Eukaryota; kingdom Metazoa; phylum Chordata; class Chondrichthyes; order Lamniformes; family Lamnidae; genus Carcharodon; species Carcharodon carcharias. The sequence goes on from NC_054468.1 coordinate 106,129,617, forward strand.
CTCAGCAGCATCACCTCAGCAGCATCCTCCCCTCAGCAGCATCACCCTCTCAGTGGCATCATCACCTCAGCAGCATCACCTCAGCAGCATCATCACCTCAGCAGCATCATCACCTCAGCAGCATCACCTCAGCAGCATCCTCTCAGCAGCATCACCTCAGCAGCATCACCTCATCAGCAGCATCATCCCCTCAGCAGCATCATCCTCGCAGCAGCATCAGCTCATCAGCATCATCCCTTCAGCCGCATCATCCCCTCAGCAGAATCATCCCCTCAACAGCATCAACCCCTCAGCAGCAGCATCATCACCTCAGCAGCATCATCAGCTCAGCAGCATCACCTCAGCAGCATCATCACCTCAGTAGCATCACCACCTCAGCAGCATCACCTCAGCAGCTTCCTCTCAGCAGCATCACCTCAGCAGCATCACCTCATCAGCAGCATCATCCCCTCAGCAGCATCATCCTCGCAGCAGCATCAGCTCATCAGCATCATCCCTTCAGCCGCATCATCCCCTCAGCAGAATCATCCCCTCAACAGCATCAACCCCTCAGCAGCAGCATCATCACCTCAGCAGCATCATCACCCCAGCAGCATTACCTCAGCAGCAGCATCATCCCCTCAGCAGCATCAGCGCAGCAGCATCATACCATCAGCTGCATCATCCCATCAGCAGCATCACCTCAGTAGCATCATCTCCTCAGCAGCATCATCACCTCAGCAGCAGCATCATCACCTCAGCAGCATCATCACGTCAGCAGCAGCGTCGTCCCCACAGCAGCATCATCCACTCAGCAGCATCACCTCAGCAGCATCCTCCCCTCAGCAGCATCACCTCAGCAGCATCATCCTCTCAGTGGCATCATCACCTCAGCAGCATCACCTCAGCAGCATCCTCTCAGCAGCATCACCTCAGCAGCATCACCTCATCAGCAGCAACATCCCCTCAGCAGCATCATCCTCTAACCAGTATCAGCTCAGCAGCATCATACCTTCAGCCGCATCAACCCCTCAGCAGAATCACCCCCTCAGCAGCATCAACCCCTCAGCAGCTGCATCATCACCTCAGCAGCATCATCACCTCAGCAGCAGCATCATCCCCTCAGCAGCATCATCACATCAGCGGCAGCATCATCAGCTCAGCAGCATCATCACCTCAGCAGCTGCATTACCTCAGCAGCATCATCACCTAAGCAGCATCGTAAACTCAGCAGCATCATCCCCTCAGCAGCATCATCCCCTCAGCAACATCACCTCAGCAGCATCAGTCTATCAGCAGCATCATTACCTCAACAGCATCATCCCCTCAGCAGCATCATTACCTAAGCAGCATCATCACCTAAGCAGCATCATCACCTCAGCAGCATCACCTCAGCAGCATCATCCCCTCAGCAGCATCATCCCCTCAGATGCAACATCCCAGCAGCATCATCCCCTCGGCAGCATTATCCCCTCAGAGGCAACATCCCTTCAGCAGCAGCATCATCAACCCAGCAGCATCATCCGCTCAGTAACATCCACTCAGCAGCATCATCCCCTCAGCAGTATCACCACAGCAGCATCATCCCCTCAGCAGTATCATCCCCTCAGCAGCATCATCCCCTCAGCAGTATCATCCCCTCAGACGCAACATCCCCTCAGCTGCAGCATCATCACCCCAGCAGCATCATCCGCTCAGCAGCATCATCCTCTCAGCGGCATCATTATCGCAGCAGCTTCAACCCCGCAGCAGCATCCACCCAGCAGCATCATCACCTCAGCAGCATCATCACCTCATCAGCATCATCCCCTCAGCAGCATCACCTCAGCAGCATCATCACATAAGCAGCATCATCACCTCAGCAGTATCATCTCCTCAGCAGCATCATCCCCTCAGCAGCATCATCCCCTCAGCAGCATTATCCCCTCAGCTGCAGCATCATCACCACAGCAGCATCATCACCTCAGCCACAGCATCATCCCCTCAGCAGCATCATCCACTCAGCAGCAGCATCATCACCTCAGCAGCAGCATCACCTCAGCAGCATCATCACCTAAGCAGCATCGTAACATCAGCAGCATCATCCCCTCAGAAGCATCAACCCCTCAGCATCATCACCTCAGCAGCATCATCCTCTCTGTAGCATCATCACCTCAGCAGCATCACCTCAGCAGCATCCTCTCAGCAGCATCACCTCAGCAGCATCACCTCATCAGCAGCATCATCCCCTCAGCAGCATCATCCTCGCAGCAGCATCAGCTCATCAGCATCATCCCTTCAGCCGCATCATCCCCTCAGCAGAACCATCCCCTCAGCAGCATCAACACCTCAGCAGCAGCATCATAACCTCAGCAGCATCATCACCTCAGCAGCAGCATCATCCCCTCAGCAGCATCATCACCTCAGCAGCAGCATCATCCCCTCAGCAGCATCATCCCCTCAGCAGCATCACCTCAGCAGCTTTACCTCAGCAGCATCCTCTCAGTAGCCTCACCTCAGCAGCATCACCTCAGCAGCAGCATCATCCCCTCAGCAGCATCAGCTCAGCTACATCATGCCATCAGCTGCATCATCCCCTCAGCAGCATCACCTCAGCAGCAGCATCAACCCCTCAGCAGCATCATCTCCTCAGCAGCAACAGCTCAGCAGCATCATCCCCGCAGCAGCATCACCTCAGCAGCATCATCCACTCAGCAGCATCATCACCTCAGCAGCAGCATTATCACATCAGTAGCATCATTACGTCAGCAGCAGCATCATCATCTCAGCAGCATCATAACCACGGCAGCAGCATCATCACCTCAGCAGCATCATCTTTCAGCAGCAGCATCATCCCCTCAGCAGCATCATCCCATCAGCAGCATCATCTCAGCAGCATATTCCCATCAGCAGCATCGTCAGCTCAGCGGCATCACCTCAGCATCATCATCACCTCAGCAGCATCTTCCCCTCAGCAGGATCATTACCTCAGCAGCATCATCACCTCAGCACAATCATTCCCTCAGCAGAATAATCCCCCCACCAGCATCATAACCTCAGCAGCATCATCCCCTCAGATGCAACATCCCCTACGCAAGAGCATCATCGCAGCAGCAGCATCATCACCTCAGCAGTATCATCCCCTCAGCAGCATCATCACCCTCAGCAGCATCATCTCAGCAGCAACATCCCCTCAGCACCATCCCCTCAGCAGCATCATCCTCTCAGCAGCATCATCACCTCAGCAGCAGCATCGTCCTCTCAGCAGCATCACCTCAGCAGCATCATCACATAAGCAGCATCATCACCTCAGCAGTATCATCTCCTCAGCAGCATCATCCTCTCAGCAGCATCATCTCCTCAGCAGCATTATCCCCTCAGCTGCAGCATCATCACCACAGCAGCATCATCACCTCAGCCACAGCATCATCCCCTCAGCAGCATCATCCACTCAGCAGCAGCATCATCACCTCAGCAGCAGCATCACCTCAGCAGCATCATCACCTAAGCAGCATCGTAACATCGGCACCATCATCCCCTCAGAAGCATCAACCCCTCAGCATCATCACCTCAGCAGCATCATCCTCTCTGTAGCATCATCACCTCAGCAGCATTACCTCAGCAGCATCCTCTCAGCAGCATCACCTCAGCAGCATCACCTCATCAGCAGCATCATCCCCTCAGCAGCATCATCCTCGCAGCAGCATCAGCTCATCAGCATCATCCCTTCAGCCGCATCATCCCCTCAGCAGAACCATCCCCTCAGCAGCATCAACCCCTCAGCAGCAGCATCATCACCTCAGCAGCATCATCACCTCAGCAGCAGCATCATCCCCTCAGCAGCATCATCCACTCAGCAGCAGCATCATCAGCTAGCGGCAGCTTCACCTCAACAGCAGCATCACCTCAGCTGCTTCATCACCTAAGCAGCATCGTAAACTCAGCAGCATCATCCCCTCAGCAGCATCATCCCCTCAGCAGCATCACCTCAGCAGCATTACCTCAGCAGCATCCTCTCAGTAGCCTCACCTCAGCAGCATCACCTCAGCAGCAGCATCATCCCCTCAGCAGCATCAGCTCAGCTACATCATACCATCAGCTGCATCATCCCCTCAGCAGCATCACCTCAGCAGCAGCATCAACCCCTCAGCAGCATCATCTCCTCAGCAGCAACAGCTCAGCAGCATCATCCCCGCAGCAGCATCACCTCAGCAGCATCATCCACTCAGCAGCATCATCACCTCAGCAGCAGCATTATCACATCAGTAGCATCATTACGTCAGCAGCAGCATCATCATCTCAGCAGCATCATCACCACGGCAGCAGTATCATCACCTCAGCAGCATCATCATTCAGCAGCAGCATCATCCCCTCAGCAGCATCATCACCTCAGCACAATCATTCCCTCAGCAGAATAATCCCCTCACCAGCATCATAAACTCAGCAGCATCATCCCCTCAGATGCAACATCCCCTATGCAAGAGCATCATCGCAGCAGCAGCATCATCACCTCAGCAGTATCATCCCCTCAGCAGCATCATCACCCTCAGCAGCATCATCTCAGCAGCAGCATCATCCCCTCAGCAGCATCATCTCCTGAGCAGCATCAGCTCAGCTGCATCATCACCTCAGCTGCATCATCCCCTCAGCAGCATCACCTCAGCAGCAGCATCAACCCCTCAGCAGCATCATCTCCGCAGCAGCAACAGCTCAGCAGGATCATCCCCTCAGCAGCATCACCTCAGCAGCATCATCCACTCAGCAGCATCATCACCTCAGCAGCAGCATTATCACATCAGTAGCATCATTACGTCAGCAGCAGCATCATCATCCCAGCAGCATCATCACCACGGCAGCAGCATCATCCCATCAGCAGCATCATCTCAGCAGCATATTCCCATGAGCAGCATCGTCAGCTCAGCGGCATCACCTCAGCATCATCATCACCTCAGCAGCATCTTCCCCTCAGCAACATCATTACCTCAGCAGCATCATCACCTCAGCACAATCATTCCCTCAGCAGAATAATCCCCTCAGCAGCATCATAACCTCAGCAGCATCATCCCCTCAGATGCAACATCCCCTATGCAAGAGCATCATCGCAGCAGCAGCATCATCACCTCAGCAGTATCATCCCCTCAGCAGCATCATCACCCTCAGCAGCATCATCTCAGCAGCAACATCCCCTCAGCAGCATCCCCTCAGCAGCATCATCCTCTCAGCAGCATCATCACCTCAGCAGCAGCATCGTCCTCTCAGCAGCAGCATCGTCCTCTCAGCAGCATCATCCACTCAGCAGCATCACCTCAGCAGCATCCTCCCCTCAGCAGCATCACTTGAGCAGCATCATCCTCCAAGTGGCATAATCACCTCAGCAGCATCACCTCAGCAGCATCCTCTCAGCAGCATCACCTCAGCAGCATCACCTCATCAGCAGCAACATCCCCTCAGCAGCATCATCCTCTCAGCAGTATCAGCTCAGCAGCATCATCCATTCAGCCGCATCAACCCCTCAGCAGAATCACCCCCTCAGCAGCATCAACCCCTCAGCAGCTGCATCATCACCTCAGCAGCATCATCACCTCAGCAACAGCATCATCCCCGCAGCAGCATCATCACCTCAGCATCATCACCTCAGCAGCATTACCTCAGCAGCATCCTCTCAGTAGCATCACCTCAGCAGCATCACCTCAGCAGCAGCATCAACCCCTCAGCAGCATCATCTCCTCAGCAGCAACAGCTCAGCAGCATCATCCCCTCAGCAGCATCACCTCAGCAGCATCATCCACTCAGCAGCATCATCACCTCAGCAGCAGCATTATCATATCAGCAGCATCATTACGTCAGCAGCAGCATCATCACCTCAGCAGCATCATCCCCACGGCACCAGCATCATCACCTCAGCAGCATCATCATTCAGCAGCAGCATCATCCCCTCAACAGCATCATCCCATCAGTAGCATCACCTCAGCAGCATATTCCCATCAGCAGCATCATCAGCTCAGCGGCATCACCTCAGCAGCATCATCTCCTCAGCAGCAACAGCTCAGCAGCATCATCCCCTCAGCAGCATCACCTCAGCAGCATCATCCACTCAGCAGCATCATCACCTCACCAGCAGCATTATCACATCAGTAGCATCATTACGTCAGCAGCCGCATCATTATCTCAGCAGCATCATCACCACGGTAGCAGCATCATCTCCTCAGCAGCATCATCATTCAGCAGCAGCATCATCCCCTCAGCAGCATCATCCCATCAGCAGCATCATCTCAGCAGCATATTCCCATGAGCAGCATCGTCAGCTCAGCGGCATCACCTCAGCATCATCATCACCTCAGCAGCATATTCCCCTCAGCAGCATCATTACCTCAGCAGCATCATCACCTCAGCACAATCATTCCCTCAGCAGAATAATCCCCTCAACAGCATCATAACCTCAGCAGCATCATCCCCTCAGACGCAACATCCCCTATGCAAGAGCATCATCGCAGCAGCAGCATCATCACCTCAGCAGTATCATCCCCTCAGCAGCATCATCACCCTCAGCAGCATCATCTCAGCAGCAACATCCCCTCAGCAGCATCCCCTCAGCAGCATCATCCTCTCAGCAGCATCATCACCTCAGCAGCAGCATCGTGCTCTCAGCAGCAGCATCGTCCTCTCAGCAGCATCATCCACTCAGCAGCATCACCTCAGCAGCATCCTCCCCTCAGCAGCATCACTTGAGCAGCATCATCCTCCAAGTGGCATAATCACCTCAGCAGCATCACCTCAGCAGCATCCTCTCAGCAGCATCACCTCAGCAGCATCACCTCATCAGCAGCAACATCCCCTCAGCAGCATCATCCTCTCAGCAGTATCAGCTCAGCAGCATCATCCATTCAGCCGCATCAACCCCTCAGCAGAATCACCCCCTCAGCAGCATCAACCCCTCAGCAGCTGCAAAATCACCTCAGCAGCATCATCACCTCAGCAGCAGCATCATCCCCGCAGCAGCATCATCACCTCAGCAGCAGCATCATCAGCTCAGCAGCATCATCACCTCAGCAGCTGCATTACCTCAGCAGCATCATCACCTAAGCAGCATCGTAAACTCAGCAGCATCATCCCCTCAGCAGCATCATCCCCTCAGCATCATCACATCAGCAGCATTACCTCAGCAGCATCCTCTCAGTAGCATCACCTCAGCAGCATCATCTCCTCAGCAGCATCAGCTCAGCTGCATCATACCATCAGCTGCATCATCCCCTCAGCAGCATCACCTCAGCAGCAGCATCAACCCCTCAGCAGCATCATCTGCTCAGCAGCAACAGCTCAGCAGCATCATCTCCTCAGCAGCATCACCTCAGCAGCATCATCCACTCAGCAGCATCATCACCTCAGCAGCAGCATTATCACATCAGCAGCATTATTACGTCAGCAGCAGCATCATCACCTCAGCAGCATCATCCCCACGGCAGCAGCATCATCACCTCAGCAGCATCATCATTCAGCAGCAGCATCATCCCCTCAGCAGCATCATCCCATCAGTAGCATCACCTCAGCAGCATATTCCCATCAGCAGCATCATCAGCTCAGCGGCATCACCTCAGCATCATCATCACTTCAGCAGCATTTTCCCCTCAGCAGCATCATTACCTCAGCAGCATCATCACCTCAGCACAATCATTCCCTCAGCAGAATAATGCCCTCACCAGCATCATAATCTCAGCAGCATCATCCCCTCAGATGCAACATCCCCTATGCAGCAGCATCATCACCGCAGCAGCATCATCACCTCAGCAGTATCATCCCCTCAGCAGCATCATCCCCTCAGCAGCATCATCTCAGCAGCAACATCCCCTCAGCCGCATCCCCTCAGCAGCATCATCCTTTCAGCAGCATCATCACCTCAGCAGCATCACCTCAGCAGCATCATTACCTCAGCAACATCATCTCCTCAGCAGCATCCGTTCAGCAGGATAGTCCCTTCAGCAGCATCACCTAAGCAGCATCATTAAGTCAGCAGCATAATCACTTCAGCAGCATCATCCCCTCAGCAGCATCAACCCCTCAGCAGCATCATCAGACTCAGCAGCATCATCCCCTCACAGCATCATGCCCTCAACAGCATCATTACCTCAGAAGCATCAACCCCTCAGCAGCAACATCATCCCAGCGTCATTCCTACTGCAGCATCAGTCCCTCAGCAGCATCAACGCCTCAGCAGCATCATCACTTCAGCACCATCATCACCTCAGCAGCATCATCCCCTCAGCAGCATCATCCCCTCAGCAGCATCACCTCAGCAGCATCAGCCTATTAGCAGCATCATTACCTCAACGGCATCATCCCCTCGGCAGCATCATTACCTCAGCAGCATAATCACCTTAGGAGACTCATCCCCTCAGCAGCATTAGTTCAGCAGCATCACCTCAGCAGCATCATCCTCTCAGCAGCATTATCCCCTCAGCAGCATCACGTCAGCTGCATCATTAACTCAGCAGCATCATCCCCCAGCAGCATCACCTCAGCAGCATCATCACATAAGCAGCATCATCACCTCAGCAGCATCAACACCTCAGCAGCATCATCCCTCAGCAGCATCACCTCGGAAGCATCATCCTGTCAGTAGCATCATCACCTCAGCAGTATCATTTCCTCAGCAGCATCACCCCCCCCAGCAGCATCATCCCCTCAGCAGCATTATCCCCTCAGCAGCAGCATCATCAACACAACAGCATCATCACCTCAGCTGCAGCATCATCCCCTCAGCAGCATCATCCCCCCCACCCCGCGCAGCAGCATCATCAGCTCAGCAGCATCATCACCTCAGCAGCAGCATCACCTCAGCAGCATCATCACCTATGCAGCATCGTAACATCAGTAGCATAATCCCCTCAGCAGCATCATCCCCTCAGCAGCATCACCTCAGCAGCATCATCCTCTCAGTAGCATCGTCAACTCAGCAGCATCACCTCAGCAGGATCCTCGCAGCAGCATCACCTCAGCAGCATCACCTCATCAGCAGCATCATCCCCTCAGCAGCATCATCCTCGCAGCTGCATCAGCTCAGCAGCATCATCCCTTCAGCCGCATCAGGCCCTCAGCAGAATCATCCCCTCAGCATCATCAACCCCTCAGCAGCAGCATCATCACCTCAGCAGCTTCATCACCTCAGCAGCAACATCATCCCCTCATCAGCATCATCCCCTCAGCAGCAGCATCATCAACTCAACGGCATCATCACCTCAGCAGCATCATCACCTAAGCAGCATCTTAAACACAGCAGCATCATCCCCTCAGCAGCATCATCCCCTCAGCAGCATCACTTAAGCAGCTTCATCCTCTCAGTAGCATCATCACCTCAGTAGCATTACCTCAGCAGCAGCATCAACCCCTCAGCAGCATCAGCCCCTCAGCAGCATCATACCATCAGCTGCATCATCCCATCAGAAGCATCACCTCAGCAGCATCATCTCCTCAGCAGCATCATCACCTCTCAGCAGCATCATCCCCTCAGCAGCATCACCTCAGCAGCATCATCACCTCAGCAGCATCAACACCTCAGCAGCATCACCTCAGAAGCAACTACCTCTCAGCAGCATCATCACCCCAACAGCATCATCCCTTCAGCAGCATCCTCTCAGCAGCAACATACCCTAAGCAGCCTTATCCCCTCAGCTGTATCACCTCAGCAGCAGCATCATCACATCAGCAGCATCATCACCTCAGTAGCAGCATCATCCACTCAGCAGCATCATCACCTCAGCAGCAGCATTATCACATCAGTAGCATCATTACGTTAGCAGCAGCATCATCATCCCAGCAGCATCATCACCACGGCAGCAGCATCATCCCATCAGCAGCATCATCTCAGCAGCATATTCCCATGAGCAGCATCGTCAGCTCAGCGGCATCACCTCAGCATCATCATCACCTCAGCAGCATCTTCCCCTCAGCAACATCATTACCTCAGCAGCATCATCACCTCAGCACAATCATTCCCTCAGCAGAATAATCCCCTCACCAGCATCATAACCTCAGCAGCATCATCCCCTCAGATGCAACATCCCCTATGCAAGAGCATCATCGCAGCAGCAGCATCATCACCTCAGCAGTATCATCCCCTCAGCAGCATCATCACCCTCAGCAGCATCATCTCAGCAGCAACATCCCCTCAGCAGCATCCCCTCAGCAGCATCATCCTCTCAGCAGCATCATCACCTCAGCAGCAGCATCGTCCTCTCAGCAGCAGCATCGTCCTCTCAGCAGCATCATCCACTCAGCAGCATCACCTCAGCAGCATCCTCCCCTCAGCAGCATCACTTGAGCAGCATCATCCTCCAAGTGGCATAATCACCTCAGCAGCATCACCTCAGCAGCATCCTCTCAGCAGCATCACCTCAGCAGCATCACCTCATCAGCAGCAACATCCCCTCAGCACCATCATCCTCTCAGCAGTATCAGCTCAGCAGCATCATCCATTCAGCCGCATCAACCCCTCAGCAGAATCACCCCCTCAGCAGCATCAACCCCTCAGCAGCTGCATCATCACCTCAGCAGCATCATCACCTCAGCAACAGCATCATCCCCGCAGCAGCATCATCACCTCAGCATCATCACCTCAGCAGCATTACCTCAGCAGCATCCTCTCAGTAGCATCACCTCAGCAGCATCACCTCAGCAGCAGCATCAACCCCTCAGCAACATCATCTCCTCAGCAGCAACAGCTCAGCAGCATCATCCCCTCAGCAGCATCACCTCAGCAGCATCATCCACTCAGCAGCATCATCACCTCAGCAGCAGCATTATCATATCAGCAGCATCATTACGTCAGCAGCAGCATCATCACCTCAGCAGCATCATCCCCACGGCACCAGCATCATCACCTCAGCAGCATCATCATTCAGCAGCAGCATCATCCCCTCAACAGCATCATCCCATCAGTAGCATCACCTCAGCAGCATATTCCCATCAGCAGCATCATCAGCTCAGCGGCATCACCTCAGCAGCATCATCTCCTCAGCAGCAACAGCTCAGCAGCATCATCCCCTCAGCAGCATCACCTCAGCAGCATCATCCACTCAGCAGCATCATCACCTCACCAGCAGCATTATCACATCAGTAGCATCATTACGTCAGCAGCCGCATCATTATCTCAGCAGCATCATCACCACGGTAGCAGCATCATCTCCTCAGCAGCATCATCATTCAGCAGCAGCATCATCCCCTCAGCAGCATCATCCCATCAGCAGCATCATCTCAGCAGCATATTCCCATGAGCAGCATCGTCAGCTCAGCGGCATCACCTCAGCATCATCATCACCTCAGCAGCATATTCCCCTCAGCAGCATCATTACCTCAGCAGCATCATCACCTCAGCACAATCATTCCCTCAGCAGAATAATCCCCTCACCAGCATCATAACCTCAGCAGCATCATCCCCTCAGATGCAACATCCCCTATGCAAGAGCATCATCGCAGCAGCAGCATCATCACCTCAGCAGTATCATCCCCTCAGCAGCATCATCACCCTCAGCAGCATCATCTCAGCAGCAACATCCCCTCAGCAGCATCCCCTCAGCAGCATCATCCTCTCAGCAGCATCATCACCTCAGCAGCAGCATCGTGCTCTCAGCAGCAGCATCGTCCTCTCAGCAGCATCATCCACTCAGCAGCATCACCTCAGCAGCATCCTCCCCTCAGCAGCATCACTTGAGCAGCATCATCCTCCAAGTGGCATAATCACCTCAGCAGCATCACCTCAGCAGCATCCTCTCAGCAGCATCACCTCAGCAGCATCACATCATCAGCAGCAACATCCCCTCAGCAGCATCATCCTCTCAGCAGTATCAGCTCAGCAGCATCATCCATTCAGCCGCATCAACCCCTCAGCAGAATCACCCCCTCAGCAGCATCAACCCCTCAGCAGCTGCAAAATCACCTCAGCAGCATCATCACCTCAGCAGCAGCATCATCCCCGCAGCAGCATCATCACCTCAGCAGCAGCATCATCAGCTCAGCAGCATCATCACCTCAGCAGCTGCATTACCTCAGCAGCATCATCACCTAAGCAGCATCGTAAACTCAGCAGCATCATCCCCTCAGCAGCATCATCCCCTCAGCATCATCACATCAGCAGCATTACCTCAGCAGCATCCTCTCAGTAGCATCACCTCAGCAGCATCACCTCAGCAGCAGCATCATCCCCTCAGCAGCATCATCTCCTCAGCAGCATCAGCTCAGCTGCATCATACCATCAGCTGCATCATCCCCTCAGCAGCATCACCTCAGCAGCAGCATCAACCCCTCAGCAGCATCATCTGCTCAGCAGCATCACCTCAGCAGCATCATCCACTCAGCAGCATCATCACCTCAGCAGCAGCATTATCACATCAGCAGCATTATTACGTCAGCAGCAGCATCATCACCTCAGCAGCATCATCCCCACGGCAGCAGCATCATCACCTCAGCAGCATCATCATTCAGCAGCAGCATCATCCCCTCAGCAGCATCATCCCATCAGTAGCATCACCTCAGCAGCATATTCCCATCAGCAGCATCATCAGCTCAGCGGCATCACCTCAGCATCATCATCACTTCAGCAGCATTTTCCCCTCAGCAGCATCATTACCTCAGCAGCATCATCACCTCAGCACAATCATTCCCTCAGCAGAATAATGCCCTCACCAGCATCATAATCTCAGCAGCATCATCCCCTCAGATGCAACATCCCCTATGCAGCAGCATCATCACCGCAGCAGCATCATCACCTCAGCAGTATCATCCCCTCAGCAGCATCATCCCCTCAGCAGCATCATCTCAGCAGCAACATCCCCTCAGCCGCATCCCCTCAGCAGCATCATCCTTTCAGCAGCATCATCACCTCAGCATCATCACCTCAGCAGCATCATTACCTCAGCAACATCATCTCCTCAGCAGCATCCGTTCAGCAGGATAGTCCCTTCAGCAGCATCACCTAAGCAGCATCATTAAGTCAGCAGCATAATCACTTCAGCAGCATCATCCCCTCAGCAGCATCAACCCCTCAGCAGCATCATCAGACTCAGCAGCATCATCCCCTCACAGCATCATGCCCTCAACAGCATCATTACCTCAGAAGCATCAACCCCTCAGCAGCAACATCATCCCAGCGTCATTCCTACTGCAGCATCAGTCCCTCAGCAGCATCAACGCCTCAGCAGCATCATCACTTCAGCACCATCATCACCTCAGCAGCATCATCCCCTCAGCAGCATCATCCCCTCAGCAGCATCACCTCAGCAGCATCAGCCTATTAGCAGCATCATTACCTCAACGGCATCATCCCCTCGGCAGCATCATTACCTCAGCAGCATAATCACCTTAGGAGACTCATCCCCTCAGCAGCATTAGTTCAGCAGCATCACCTCAGCAGCATCATCCTCTCAGCAGCATTATCCCCTCAGCAGCATCACGTCAGCTGCATCATTAACTCAGCAGCATCATCCCCCAGCAGCATCACCTCAGCAGCATCATCACATAAGCAGCATCATCACCTCAGCAGCATCAACACCTCAGCAGCATCATCCCTCAGCAGCATCACCTCGGAAGCATCATCCTGTCAGTAGCATCATCACCTCAGCAGTATCATTTCCTCAGCAGCATCACCCCCCCCCCAGCAGCATCATCCCCTCAGCAGCATTATCCCCTCAGCAGCAGCATCATCAACACAACAGCATCATCACCTCAGCTGCAGCATCATCCCCTCAGCAGCATCATCCCCCCCACCCCGCGCAGCAGCATCATCAGCTCAGCAGCATCATCACCTCAGCAGCAGCATCACCTCAGCAGCATCATCACCTATGCAGCATCGTAACATCAGTAGCATAATCCCCTCAGCAGCATCATCCCCTCAGCAGCATCACCTCAGCAGCATCATCCTATCAGTAGCATCGTTAACTCAGCAGCATCACCTCAGCAGGATCCTCGCAGCAGCATCACCTCAGCAGCATCACCTCATCAGCAGCATCATCCCCTCAGCAGCATCATCCTCGCAGCTGCATCAGCTCAGCAGCATCATCCCTTCAGCCGCATCAGGCCCTCAGCAGAATCATCCCCTCAGCATCATCAACCCCTCAGCAGCAGCATCATCACCTCAGCAGCTTCATCACCTCAGCAGCAACATCATCCCCTCATCAGCATCATCCCCTCAGCAGCAGCATCATCATCTCAACGGCATCATCACCTCAGCAGCATCATCACCTAAGCAGCATCTTAAACACAGCAGCATCATCCCCTCAGCAGCATCATCCCCTCAGCAGCATCACCTAAGCAGCTTCATCCTCTCAGTAGCATCATCACCTCAGCAGCATTACCTCAGCAGCAGCATCAACCCCTCAGCAGCATCAGCCCCTCAGCAGCATCATACCATCAGCTGCATCATCCCATCAGAAGCATCACCTCAGCAGCATCATCTCCTCAGCAGCATCATCACCTCAGCAGCAGCATCATCACCTCAGCAGCATCATCACCTCAGCAGCAGCATCACCTCAGCAGCATCATCACCTATGCAGCATCGTAACATCAGTAGCATAATCCCCTCAGCAGCATCATCCCCTCAGCAGCATCACCTCAGCAGCATCATCCTCTCAGTAGCATCGTTAACTCAGCAGCATCACCTCAGCAGGATCCTCGCAGCAGCATCACCTCAGCAGCATCACCTCATCAGCAGCATCATCCCCTCAGCAGCATCATCCTCGCAGCTGCATCAGCTCAGCAGCATCATCCCTTCAGCCTCATCAGGCCCTCAGCAGAATCATCCCCTCAGCATCATCAACCCCTCAGCAGCAGCATCATCACCTCAGCAGCTTCATCACCTCAGCAGCAACATCATCCCCTCATCAGCATCATCCCCTCAGCAGCAGCATCATCATCTCAACGGCATCATCACCTCAGCAGCATCATCACCTAAGCAGCATCTTAAAAACAGCAGCATCATCCCCTCAGCAGCATCATCCCCTCAGCAGCATCACCTAAGCAGCTTCATCCTCTCAGTAGCATCATCACCTCAGCAGCATTACCTCAGCAGCAGCATCAACCCCTCAGCAGCATCAGCCCCTCAGCAGCATCATACCATCAGCTGCATCATCCCATCAGAAGCATCACCTCAGCAGCATCATCTCCTCAGCAGCATCATCACCTCAGCAGCAGCATCATCACCTCAGCAGCATCATCACCTCAGCAGCAGCATCATCACCTCAGCAGCTGCATCGCCCTCTCAGCAGCATCATCCCCTCAGCAGCATCACCTCAGCAGCATCATCACCTCAGCAGCATCAACACCTCAGCAGCATCACCTCAGCAGCAACTACCTCTCAGCAGCATCATCACCCCAACAGCATCATCCCTTCAGCAGCATCCTCTCAGCAGCAACATACCCTCAGCAGCCTTATCCCCTCAGCTGTATCACCTCAGCAGCAGCATCATCACATCAGCAGCATCATCACCTCAGTAGCAGCATCATCCCCTCAGAAGCATCATACCCACAACAGCAGCATCATCACCTCAGCAGCATCATCCTCTCAGCAGCATCATCATCTCAGCAGCATCACCTCAGCAGTATCATTGCTTCAGGAGCATCATCCGCTCAACAGCATCCACTCAGCAGCATCATCCCCTCAGCAGTATCAACACAGCAGCATCATCCCCTCAGCAGCATCATCTCAGCAGCAACATCCCCTCAGCCGCATCCCCTCAGCAGCATCATCCTTTCAGCAGCATCATCACCTCAGCAGCATCACCTCAGCAGCATCATTACCTCAGCAACATCATCCCCTCAGCAGCATCCGCTCAGCAGGATAATCCCTTCAGCAGCATCACCTAAGCAGCATCATTAAGTCAGCAGCATAATCACTTCAGCAGCATCATTCCCTCAGCAGCATCAACCCCTCAGCAGCATCATCAGACTCAGCAGCATCATCCCCTCACAGCATCATGCCCTCAACAGCATCATTACCTCAGAAGCATCAACCCCTCAGCAGCAACATCATCCCAGCGTCATTCCTACTGCAGCATCATTCCCTCAGCATCATCAACGCCTCAGCAGCATCATCACTTCAGCACCATCATCACCTCAGCAGCATCATCCCCTCAGCAGCATCATCCCCTCAGCAGCATCACCTCAGCAGCATCAGCCTATCAGCAGCATCATTACCTCAACGGCATCATCCCCTCGGCAGCATCATTACCTCAGCAGCATAATCACCTTAGGAGAATCATCCCCTCAGCAGCATCAGTTCAGCAGCATCACCTCAGCTGCATCATCCTCTCAGCAGCATATTCCCCTCAGCAGCATCACCTCAGCAGCATCATTAACTCAGCAGCATCATCCCCTCAGCAGCATCATCACCTCAGCAGCAGCATTATCACATCAGTAGCATCATTACGTCAGCAGCAGCATCATCATCTCAGCAGCATCATCACCACGGCAGCAGCATCATCCCATCAGCAGCATCATCTCAGCAGCATATTCCCATGAGCAGCATCGTCAGCTCAGCGGCATCACCTCAGCATCATCATCACCTCAGCAGCATCTTCCCCTCAGCAACATCATTACCTCAGCAGCATCATCACCTCAGCACAATCATTCCCTCAGCAGAATAATCCCCTCAGCAGCATCATAACCTCAGCAGCATCATCCCCTCAGATGCAACATCCCCTATGCAAGAGCATCATCGCAGCAGCAGCATCATCACCTCAGCAGTATCATCCCCTCAGCAGCATCATCACCCTCAGCAGCATCATCTCAGCAGCAACATCCCCTCAGCAGCATCCCCTCAGCAGCATCATCCTCTCAGCAGCATCATCACCTCAGCAGCAGCATCGTGCTCTCAGCAGCAGCATCGTCCTCTCAGCAGCATCATCCACTCAGCAGCATCACCTCAGCAGCATCCTCCCCTCAGCAGCATCACTTGAGCAGCATCATCCTCCAAGTGGCATAATCACCTCAGCAGCATCACCTCAGCAGCATCCTCTCAGCAGCATCACCTCAGCAGCATCACCTCATCAGCAGCAACATCCCCTCAGCAGCATCATCCTCTCAGCAGTATCAGCTCAGCAGCATCATCCATTCAGCCGCATCAACCCCTCAGCAGAATCACCCCCTCAGCAGCATCAACCCCTCAGCAGCTGCATCATCACCTCAGCAGCATCATCACCTCAGCAGCAGCATCATCCCCGCAGCAGCATCATCACCTCAGCAGCAGCATCATCAGCTCAGCAGCATCATCACCTCAGCAGCTGCATTACCTCAGCAGCATCATCACCTAAGCAGCATCGTAAACTCAGCAGCATCATCCCCTCAGCAGCATCATCCCCTCAGCATCATCACATCAGCAGCATTACCTCAGCAGCATCCTCTCAGTAGCATCACCTCAGCAGCATCACCTCAGCAGCAGCATCATCCCCTCAGCAGCATCATCTCCTCAGCAGCATCAGCTCAGCTGCATCATACCATCAGCTGCATCATCCCCTCAGCAGCATCACCTCAGCAGCAGCATCAACCCCTCAGCAGCATCATCTGCTCAGCAGCAACAGCTCAGCAGCATCATCTCCTCAGCAGCATCACCTCAGCAGCATCATCCACTCAGCAGCATCATCACCTCAGCAGCAGCATTATCACATCAGCAGCATTATTACGTCAGCAGCAGCATCATCACCTCAGCAGCATCATCCCCACGGCAGCAGCATCATCACCTCAGCAGCATCATCATTCAGCAGCAGCATCATCCCCTCAGCAGCATCATCCCATCAGTAGCATCACCTCAGCAGCACATTCACATCAGCAGCATCGTCAGCTCAGCGGCATCACCTCAGCATCATCATCACTTCAGCAGCATCTTCCCCTCAGCAGCATCATTACCTCAGCAGCATCATCACCTCAGCACAATCATTCCCTCAGCAGAATAATGCCCTCACCAGCATCATAATCTCAGCAGCATCATCCCCTCAGATGCAACATCCCCTATGCAGCAGCATCATCACCGCAGCAGCATCATCACCTCAGCAGTATCATCCCCTCAGCAGCATCATCCCCTCAGCAGCATCATCTCAGCAGCAACATCCCCTCAGCCGCATCCCCTCAGCAGCATCATCCTTTCAGCAGCATCATCACCTCAGCAGCATCACCTCAGCAGCATCATTACCTCAGCAACATCATCTCCTCAGCAGCATCCGTTCAGCAGGATAGTCCCTTCAGCAGCATCACCTAAGCAGCATCATTAAGTCAGCAGCATAATCACTTCAGCAGCATCATCCCCTCAGCAGCATCAAACCTTCAGCAGCATCATCAGACTCAGCAGCATCATCCCCTCACAGCATCATGCCCTCAACAGCATCATTACCTCAGAAGCATCAACCCCTCAGCAGCAACATCATCCCAGCGTCATTCCTACTGCAGCATCAGTCCCTCAGCAGCATCAACGCCTCAGCAGCATCATCACTTCAGCACCATCATCACCTCAGCAGCATCATCCCCTCAGCAGCATCATCCCCTCAGCAGCATCACCTCAGCAGCATCAGCCTATTAGCAGCATCATTACCTCAACGGCATCATCCCCTCGGCAGCATCATTACCTCAGCAGCATAATCACCTTAGGAGACTCATCCCCTCAGCAGCATTAGTTCAGCAGCATCACCTCAGCAGCATCATCCTCTCAGCAGCATTATCCCCTCAGCAGCATCACGTCAGCAGCATCATTAACTCAGCAGCATCATCCCCTCAGCAGCATCACCTCAGCAGCATCATCACATAAGCAGCATCATCACCTCAGCAGCATCAACCCCTCAGCAGCATCATCCCTCAGCAGCATCACCTCAGAAGCATCATCCTGTCAGTAGCATCATCACCTCAGCAGTATCATTTCCTCAGCAGCATCACCCCCCCCAGCAGCATCATCCCCTCAGCAGCATTATCCCCTCAGCAGCAGCATCATCAACACAACAGCATCATCACCTCAGCTGCAGCATCATCCCCTCAGCAGCATCATCCCCCCCACCCCGCGCAGCAGCGTCATCAGCTCATCAGCATCATCACCTCAGCAGCAGCATCACCTCAGCAGCATCATCACCTATGCAGCATCGTAACATCAGTAGCATAATCCCCTCAGCAGCATCATCCCCTCAGCAGCATCACCTCAGCAGCATCATCCTCTCAGTAGCATCGTCAACTCAGCAGCATCACCTCAGCAGGATCCTCGCAGCAGCATCACCTCAGCAGCATCACCTCATGAGCAGCATCATCCCCTCAGCAGCATCATCCTCGCAGCTGCATCAGCTCAGCAGCATCATCCCTTCAGCCGCATCAAGCCCTCAGCAGAATCATCCCCTCAGCATCATCAACCCCTCAGCAGCAGCATCATCACCTCAGCAGCTTCATCACCTCAGCAGCAACATCATCCCCTCATCAGCATCATCCCCTCAGCAGCAGCATCATCATCTCAACGGCATCATCACCTCAGCAGCATCATCACCTAAGCAGCATCTTAAACACAGCAGCATCATCCCCTCAGCAGCATCATCCCCTCAGCCGCATCACCTAAGCAGCTTCATCCTCTCAGTAGCATCATCACCTCAGCAGCATTACCTCAGCAGCAGCATCAACCCCTCAGCAGCATCAGCCCCTCAGCAGCATCATACCATCAGCTGCATCATCCCATCAGAAGCATCACCTCAGCAGCATCATCTCCTCAGCAGCATCATCACCTCAGCAGCAGCATCATCACCTCAGCAGCATCATCACCTCAGCAGCAGCATCATCACCTCAGCAGCTGCATCGCACTCTCAGCAGCATCATCCCCACAGCAGCATCACCTCAGCAGCATCATCACCTCAGCAGCATCAACACCTCAGCAGCATCACCTCAGCAGCAACTACCTCTCAGCAGCATCATCACCCCAACAGCATCATCCCTTCAGCAGCATCCTCTCAGCAGCAACATACCCTCAGCAGCCTTATCCCCTCAGCTGTATCACCTCAGCAGCAGCATCATCACATCAGCAGCATCATCACCTCAGTAGCAGCATCATCCCCTCAGAAGCATCATACCCACAACAGCAGCATCATCACCTCAGCAGCATCATCCTCTCAGCAGCATCATCATCTCAGCAGCATCACCTCAGCAGTATCATTGCTTCAGGAGCATCATCCGCTCAACAGCATCCACTCAGCAGCATCATCCCCTCAGCAGTATCAACACAGCAGCATCATCCCCTCAGCAGCATCATCTCAGCAGCAACATCCCCTCAGCCGCATCCCCTCAGCAGCATCATCCTTTCAGCAGCATCATCACCTCAGCAGCATCACCTCAGCAGCATCATTACCTCAGCAACATCATCCCCTCAGCAGCATCCGCTCAGCAGGATAATCCCTTCAGCAGCATCACCTAAGCAGCATCATTAAGTCAGCAGCATAATCACTTCAGCAGCATCATTCCCTCAGCAGCATCAACCCCTCAGCAGCATCATCAGACTCAGCAGCATCATCCCCTCACAGCATCATGCCCTCAACAGCATCATTACCTCAGAAGCATCAACCCCTCAGCAGCAACATCATCCCAGCGTCATTCCTACTGCAGCATCATTCCCTCAGCATCATCAACGCCTCAGCAGCATCATCACTTCAGCACCATCATCACCTCAGCAGCATCATCCCCTCAGCAGCATCATCCCCTCAGCAGCATCACCTCAGCAGCATCAGCCTATCAGCAGCATCATTACCTCAACGGCATCATCCCCTCGGCAGCATCATCACCTCAGCAGCATTACCTCAGCAGCAGCATCAACCCCTCAGCAGCATCAGCCCCTCAGCAGCATCATACCATCAGCTGCATCATCCCATCAGAAGCATCACCTCAGCAGCATCATCTCCTCAGCAGCATCATCACCTCAGCAGCAGCATCATCACCTCAGCAGCATCATCACCTCAGCAGCAGCATCATCACCTCAGCAGCATCATCCCTCAGCAGCATCACCTCGGAAGCATCATCCTGTCAGTAGCATCATCACCTCAGCAGTATCATTTCCTCAGCAGCATCACCCCCCCCAGCAGCATCATCCCCTCAGCAGCATTATCCCCTCAGCAGCAGCATCATCAACACAACAGCATCATCACCTCAGCTGCAGCATCATCCCCTTAGCAGCATCATCCCCCCCACCCCGCGCAGCAGCATCATCAGCTCAGCAGCATCATCACCTCAGCAGCAGCATCACCTCAGCAGCATCATCACCTATGCAGCATCGTAACATCAGTAGCATAATCCCCTCAGCAGCATCATCCCCTCAGCAGCATCACCTCAGCAGCATCATCCTCTCAGTAGCATCGTCAACTCAGCAGCATCACCTCAGCAGGATCCTCGCAGCAGCATCACCTCAGCAGCATCACCTCATGAGCAGCATCATCCCCTCAGCAGCATCATCCTCGCAGCTGCATCAGCTCAGCAGCATCATCCCTTCAGCCGCATCAAGCCCTCAGCAGAATCATCCCCTCAGCATCATCAACCCCTCAGCAGCAGCATCATCACCTCAGCAGCTTCATCACCTCAGCAGCAACATCATCCCCTCATCAGCATCATCCCCGCAGCAGCAGCATCATCATCTCAACGGCATCATCACCTCAGCAGCATCATCACCTAAGCAGCATCTTAAACACAGCAGCATCATCCCCTCAGCAGCATCATCCCCTCAGCAGCATCACCTAAGCAGCTTCATCCTCTCAGTAGCATCATCACCTCAGCAGCATTACCTCAGCAGCAGCATCAACCCCTCAGCAGCATCAGCCCCTCAGCAGCATCATACCATCAGCTGCATCATCCCATCAGAAGCATCACCTCAGCAGCATCATCTCCTCAGCAGCATCATCACCTCAGCAGCAGCATCATCACCTCAGCAGCATCATCACCTCAGCAGCAGCATCATCACCTCAGCAGCTGCATCGCACTCTCAGCAGCATCATCCCCACAGCAGCATCACCTCAGCAGCATCATCACCTCAGCAGCATCAACAACTCAGCAGCATCACCTCAGCAGCAACTACCTCTCAGCAGCATCATCACCCCAACAGCATCATCCCTTCAGCAGCATCCTCTCAGCAGCAACATACCCTCAGCAGCCTTATCCCCTCAGCTGTATCACCTCAGCAGCAGCATCATCACATCAGCAGCATCATCACCTCAGTAGCAGCATCATCCCCTCAGAAGCATCATACCCACAACAGCAGCATCATCACCTCAGCAGCATCATCCTCTCAGCAGCATCATCATCTCAGCAGCATCACCTCAGCAGTATCATTGCTTCAGGAGCATCATCCGCTCAACAGCATCCACTCAGCAGCATCATCCCCTCAGCAGTATCAACACAGCAGCATCATCCCCTCAGCAGCATCATCTCAGCAGCAACATCCCCTCAGCCGCATCCCCTCAGCAGCATCATCCTTTCAGCAGCATCATCACCTCAGCAGCATCACCTCAGCAGCATCATTACCTCAGCAACATCATCCCCTCAGCAGCATCCGCTCAGCAGGATAATCCCTTCAGCAGCATCACCTAAGCAGCATCATTAAGTCAGCAGCATAATCACTTCAGCAGCATCATTCCCTCAGCAGCATCAACCCCTCAGCAGCATCATCAGACTCAGCAGCATCATCCCCTCACAGCATCATGCCCTCAACAGCATCATTACCTCAGAAGCATCAATCCCTCAGCAGCAACATCATCCCAGCGTCATTCCTACTGCAGCATCATTCCCTCAGCATCATCAACGCCTCAGCAGCATCATCACTTCAGCACCATCATCACCTCAGCAGCATCATCCCCTCAGCAGCATCATCCCCTCAGCAGCATCACCTCAGCAGCATCAGCCTATCAGCAGCATCATTACCTCAACGGCATCATCCCCTCGGCAGCATCATCACCTCAGCAGCATTACCTCAGCAGCAGCATCAACCCCTCAGCAGCATCAGCCCCTCAGCAGCATCATACCATCAGCTGCATCATCCCATCAGAAGCATCACCACAGCAGCATCATCTCCTCAGCAGCATCATCACCTCAGCAGCAGCATCATCACCTCAGCAGCATCATCACCTCAGCAGCAGCATCATCACCTCAGCAGCTGCATCGCCCTCTCATCAGCATCATCCCCACAGCAGCATCACCTCAGCAGCATCATCACCTCAGCAGCATCAACACCTCAGCAGCATCACCTCAGCAGCAACTACCTCTCAGCAGCATCATCACCCCAACAGCATCATCCCTTCAGCAGCATCCTCTAAGCAGCAACATACCCTCAGCAGCCTTATCCCCTCAGCTGTATCACCTCAGCAGCAGCATCATCACATCAGCAGCATCATCACCTCAGTAGCAGCATCATCCCCTCAGAAGCATCATACCCACAACAGCAGCATCATCACCTCAGCAGCATCATCCTCTCAGCAGCATCATCATCTCAGCAGCATCACCTCAGCAGTATCATTGCTTCAGGAGCATCATCCGCTCAACAGCATCCACTCAGCAGCATCATCCCCTCAGCAGTATCAACACAGCAGCATCATCCCCTCAGCAGCATCATCTCAGCAGCAACATCCCCTCAGCCGCATCCCCTCAGCAGCATCATCCTTTCAGCAGCATCATCACCTCAGCAGCATCACCTCAGCAGCATCATTACCTCAGCAACATCATCCCCTCAGCAGCATCCGCTCAGCAGGATAATCCCTTCAGCAGCATCACCTAAGCAGCATCATTAAGTCAGCAGCATAATCACTTCAGCAGCATCATTCCCTCAGCAGCATCAACCCCTCAGCAGCATCATCAGACTCAGCAGCATCATCCCCTCACAGCATCATGCCCTCAACAGCATCATTACCTCAGAAGCATCAACCCCTCAGCAGCAACATCATCCCAGCGTCATTCCTACTGCAGCATCATTCCCTCAGCATCATCAACGCCTCAGCAGCATCATCACTTCAGCACCATCATCACCTCAGCAGCATCATCCCCTCAGCAGCATCATCCCCTCAGCAGCATCACCTCAGCAGCATCAGCCTATCAGCAGCATCATTACCTCAACGGCATCATCCCCTCGGCAGCATCATCACCTCAGCAGCATTACCTCAGCAGCAGCATCAACCCCTCAGCAGCATCAGCCCCTCAGCAGCATCATACCATCAGCTGCATCATCCCATCAGAAGCATCACCTCAGCAGCATCATCTCCTCAGCAGCATCATCACCTCAGCAGCAGCATCATCACCTCAGCAGCATCATCACCTCAGCAGCAGCATCATCACCTCAGCAGCTGCATCGCCCTCTCATCAGCATCATCCCCACAGCAGCATCACCTCAGCAGCATCATCACCTCAGCAGCATCAACACCTCAGCAGCATCACCTCAGCAGCAACTACCTCTCAGCAGCATCATCACCCCAACAGCATCATCCCTTCAGCAGCATCCTCTAAGCAGCAACATACCCTCAGCAGCCTTATCCCCTCAGCTGTATCACCTCAGCAGCAGCATCATCACATCAGCAGCATCATCACCTCAGTAGCAGCATCATCCCCTCAGAATCATCATACCCACAACAGCAGCATCATCACCTCAGCAGCATCATCCTCTCAGCAGCATCATCATCTCAGCAGCATCACCTCAGCAGTATCATTGCTTCAGGAGCATCATCCGCTCAACAGCATCCACTCAGCAGCATCATCCCCTCAGCAGTATCAACACAGCAGCATCATCCCCTCAGCAGCATCATCTCAGCAGCAACATCCCCTCAGCCGCATCCCCTCAGCAGCATCATCCTTTCAGCAGCATCATCACCTCAGCAGCATCACCTCAGCAGCATCATTACCTCAGCAACATCATTCCCTCAGCAGCATCCGTTCAGCAGGATAATCCCGTCAGCAGCATCACCTAAGCAGCATCATTAAGTCAGCAGCATAATCACTTCAGCAGCATCATTCCCTCAGCAGCATCAACCCCTCAGCAGCATCATCAGACTCAGCAGCATCATCCCCTCACAGCATCATGCCCTCAACAGCATCATTACCTCAGAAGCATCAACCCCTCAGCAGCAACATCATCCCAGCGTCATTCCTACTGCAGCATCATTCCCTCAGCATCATCAACGCCTCAGCAGCATCATCACTTCAGCACCATCATCACCTCAGCAGCATCATCCGCTCAGCAGCATCATCCCCTCAGCAGCATCACCTCAGCAGCATCAGCCTATCAGCAGCATCATTACCTCAACGGCATCATCCCCTCGGCAGCATCATTAACTCAGCAGCATAATCACCTTAGGAGAATCATCCCCTCAGCAGCATCAGTTCAGCAGCATCACCTCAGCTGCATCATCCTCTCAGCAGCATATTCCCCTCAGCAGCATCACCTCAGCAGCATCATTAACTCAGCAGCATCATCCCCTCAGCAGCATCACCTCAGCAACATCATCACATAAGCAGCATCATCACCTCAGCAGCATCAACCCCTCAGCAGCATCATCCCCTCAGCAGCATCACCTCAGAAGCATCATCCTGTTAGTAGCATCATCACCTCAGCAGTATCATTTCCTCAGCAGCATCACCCCCCCCCCCCCAGCAGCATCATCCCCTCAGCAGCATTATCCCCTCAGCAGCAGCATCATCAACACAACAGCATCATCACCTCAGCTGCAGCATCATCCCCTCAGCAGCATCATCCCCCCCACCCCGCGCAGCAGCGTCATCAGCTCAGCAGCATCATCACCTCAGCAGCAGCATCACCTCAGCAGCATCATCACCTATGCAGCATCGTAACATCAGTAGCATAATCCCCTCAGCAGCATCATCCCCTCAGCAGCATCATCTCAGCAGCATCATCCTCTAGTAGCATCGTCAACTCTGCAGCATCACCTCAGCAGGATCCTCTCAGCAGCATCACCTCAGCAGCATCACCTCATC
The DNA here is from genome assembly GCF_017639515.1 of Carcharodon carcharias. Classification (NCBI taxonomy): domain Eukaryota; kingdom Metazoa; phylum Chordata; class Chondrichthyes; order Lamniformes; family Lamnidae; genus Carcharodon; species Carcharodon carcharias. The sequence goes on from NC_054468.1 coordinate 106,155,525, forward strand.
AGCAGCATCATCCCCTCAGCAGCATCATCCTCGCAGCTGCATCAGCTCAGCAGCATCATCCCTTCAGCCGCATCAGGCCCTCAGCAGAATCATCCCCTCAGCATCATCAACCCCTCAGCAGCAGCATCATCACCTCAGCAGCTTCATCACCTCAGCAGCAACATCATCCCCTCATCAGCATCATCCCCTCAGCAGCAGCATCATCATCTCAACGGCATCATCACCTCAGCAGCATCATCACCTAAGCAGCATCTTAAACACAGCAGCATCATCCCCTCAGCAGCATCATCCCATCAGCAGCATCACCTAAGCAGCTTCATCCTCTCAGTAGCATCATCACCTCAGCAGCATTACCTCAGCAGCAGCATCTTCCCCTCAGCAGCATCATTACCTCAGCAGCATCATCACCTCAGCACAATCATTCCCTCAGCAGAATAATCCCCTCCCCAGCATCATAATCTCAGCAGCATCATCCCCTCAGATGCAACATCCCCTATGCTGCAGCATCATCACCGCAGCAGCATCATCACCTCAGCAGTATCATCCCCTCAGCAGCATCATCCCCTCAGCAGCATCATCTCAGCAGCAACATCCCCTCAGCCGCATCCCCTCAGCAGCATCATCCTTTCAGCAGCATCATCACCTCAGCAGCATCACCTCAGCAGCATCATTACCCCAGCAACATCATCCCCTCAGCAGCATCCGCTCAGCAGGATAATCCCTTCAGCAGCATCACCTAAGCAGCATCATTAAGTCAGCAGCATAATCAATTCAGCAGCATCATCCCCTCAGCAGCATCAACCCCTCAGCAGCATCATCAGACTCAGCAGCATTATCCCCTCACAGCATCATGCCCTCAACAGCATCATTACCTCAGAAGCATCAACCCCTCAGCAGCAACATCATCCCAGCGTCATTCCTACTGCAGCATCATTCCCTCAGCAGCATCAACGCCTCAGCAGCATCATCACTTCAGCACCATCATCACCTCAGCAGCATCATCCCCTCAGCAGCATCATCCCCTCAGCAGCATCACCTCAGCAGCATCAGCCTATCAGCAGCATCATAACCTCAACGGCATCATCCCCTCGGCAGCATCATTACCTCTGCAGCATAATCACCTTAGGAGAATCATCCCCTCAGCAGCATCAGTTCAGCAGCATCACCTCAGCAGCATCATCCTTTCAGCAGCATTATCCCCTCAGCAGCATCACCTCAGCAGCATCATTAACTCAGCAGCATCATCCCCTCAGCAGCATCACCTCAGCAGCATCATCACATAAACAGCATCATCACCTCAGCAGCATCCACCCCTCAGCAGCATCATCCCCTCAGCAGCATCTCCTCAGAAGCTTCATCCTGACAGTAGCATCATCACCTCAGCAGTATCATTTCCTCTGCAGCATCACCACCCCCCCAGCAGCATCATCCCCTCAGCAGCATTATCCCCTCAGCAGCAGCATCATCAACACAACAGCATCATCACCTCAGCTGCAGCATCATCCGCTCAGCAGCATCATCCCCCCCACCCCGTGCAGCAGCATCATCAGCTCAGCAGCATCATCACCTCAGCAGCAGCATCACCTCAGCAGCATCATCACCTATGCAGCATCGTAACATCAGTAGCATAATCCCCTCAGCAGCATCATCCCCTCAGCAGCATCACCTCAGCAACATCATCCTCTCAGTAGCATCGTCAACTCAGCAGCATCACCTCAGCAGGATCCTCTCAGCAGCATCACCTCAGCAGCATCATCCTCGCAGCTGCATCCGCTCAGCAGCATCATCCCTTCAGCCGCATCAAGCCCTCAGCAGAATCATCCCCTCAGCATCATCAACCCCTCAGCAGCAGCATCATCACCTCAGCAGCTTCATCACCTCAGCAGCAACATCATCCCCCCATTAGCATCATCCCCTCAGCAGCAGCATCATCATCTCAACGGCATCATCACCTCAGCAGCATCAGCACCTAAGCAGCATCTTAAACACAGCAGCATCATCCCCTCAGCAGCATCATCCCCTCAGCAGCATCACCTAAGCAGCTTCGTCCTCTCAGTAGCATCATCACCTCAGCAGCATTACCTCAGCAGCAGCATCAACCCCTCAGCAGCATCAGCGCAGCAGCATCATACCATCAGCTGCATCATCCCATCAGAAGCATCACCTCAGCAGCATCATCTCCTCAGCAGCATCATCACCTCAGCAGCAGCATCATCACCTCAGCAGCATCATCACCTCAGCAGCAGCATCATCACCTCAGCAGCAGCATCGCCCTCTCAGCAGCATCATCCCCTCAGCAGCATCACCTCAGCAGCATCATGACCTCAGCAGCATCAACAACTCAGCAGCATCACCTCAGCAGCAACATCCTCTCGGCAGCATCATCACCCCAACAGCATCATCCCTTCAGCAGCATCCTCTCAGCAGCAACATACCCTCAGCAGCCTTCTCCCCTCAGCTGTATCACCTCAGCAGCAGCATCATCACATCAGCAGCATCATCACCTCAGTAGCAGCATCATCCCCTCAGAAGCATCATACCCACAACAGCAGCATCATCACCTCAGCAGCATCATCCTCTCAGCAGCATCATCATCTCAGCAGCATCACCTCAGCAGTATCATTGCTTCTGGAGCATCATCCCCTCAGCAGTATCAACACAGCAGCATCATCCCCTCAGCAGTATCATCCCCTCAGCAGCATCATCCCCTCAGCAGCATCATCCCCTCAGACGCAACATCCCCTCAGCAGCAGCATCATCACCCCAAAAGCATTATCCTCTCAGCAGCATCATTATCGCAGCAGCATCATCCCCGCAGCAGCATCCTCTCAGCAGCATCATCACCTCAGCAGCATCATCACCTCATCAGCATCATCCCCTCAGCAGCTTCACCTCAACAGCATCATCACCTAAGCAGCATTATCACCCCAGCAGCACCATCCCCTCAGCAGCATCATCCTCTCAGCAGCATCATTATCGCAGCAGCATCAACCCCGCAGCAGCATCCTCTCAGCAGCATCATCACCTCAGCAGCATCATCACCTCATCAGCATCATCCCCTCAGCAGCATCACCTCAGTAGCATCATCACCTAAGCAGCATCATCACCTCAGCAGTATCATCTCCTCAGCAGCATCATCCCCTCAGCAGCATTATCCCCTCAGCTGCAGCATCATCACCACAGCAGCATCATCCCCTCAGCCACAGCATCTTCCGCTCAGCAGCACCATCCCCTCAGCAGCAGCATCATCACCTCAGCAGCAGCATCACCTCAGCAGCATCATCACCTAAGCAGCATCGTAACATCAGTAGCATCATCCCCTCAGAAGCATCATCCCCTCAGCAGCATCCCCTCAGCAGCATCATCCTCGCAGCTGCATCAGCTCAGCAGAATCATCCCTTCAGCCGCATCAACCCCTCAGCAGAATCATCCTATCAGCAGCATCCACCCGTCAGCAGCAGCATCATCACCTCAGCAGCTTCATCACCTCAGCAGCAGCATCATCCCCTCATCAGCATCATCCCCTCAGCAGCAGCATCATCATCTCAGCGGCATCATCACCTCAGCAGCAGCATCAGCTCAGCAGCATCATCACCTGAGCAGCATCCTAAACTCAGCAGCATCATTCCCTCAGCAGCATCATCCCCTCAGCAGCATCAGCTAAGCAACATCATCCTCTCAGTAGCATCATCTTTTGACAGCATCCCCACAGCAGCATCATTACCTGAGCAGCATCATACCCTCAGCAGCATCACCTCAGCAGCATCACTACCTCAGAGGCAGCATCACCTCAGCAGCATCATCCCCTGAGCAGCACCATTACCTCAGCAGCATCATTCCCTCAGCAGCATTACCTCAGCAGCATCAACCACTCAGCAGCCCCATCCCCTCAGCAGCATCACCTCAGCAGCATAATCCTCTCAGCAGCATCATCACCTCAGCTGCATCATCCCCTCAGCAGCATCAGCACCTCAGCAGCATCATCCTCGCAGCAGCATCATCACCTCAGCAGCTAACCTCAGCAGCAGCATCATCCCCACAGCAGCATCAACACCTCAGCTGCATCAAATCCTCAGCAGCATCATCAACTCAGCAGCATCATTACCTCAGCCACAGCATCATCCCCTCAGCAGCATCATCCACTCAGCAGCAGCATCATCACCTCAGCAGCAGCATCACCGCAGCAGCATCATCACCTAAGCAGCATCGTAACATCAGCAGCATCATCACCTCAGAAGCATCATCCCCTCAGCATCATCACCTCAGCAGCATCATCCTCTCTGTAGCATCATCACCTCAGCAGCATCACCTCAGCAGCATCCTCTCAGCAGCATCACCTCAGCAGCATCACCTCATCAGCAGCATCATCCCCACAGCAGCATCATCCTCGCAGCAGCATCAGCTCATCAGAAGCATCCCCTCAGCAGCATCAACCCCTCAGCAGCAGCATCATCACCTCAGCAGCATCATCACCTCAGCAGCAGCATCATCCCCTCAGCAGCATCATCCCCTCAGCAGCAGCATCATCAGCTAGCGGCAGCTTCACCTCAACAGCAGCATCACCTCAGCTGCTTCATCACCTAAGCAGCATCGTAAACTCAGCAGCATCATCCCCTCAGCAGCATCACCTCAGCAGCATTACCTCAGCAGCATCCTCTTAGTAGCCTCACCTCAGCAGCATCACCTCATCAGCAGCATCATCCCCTCAGCAGCATCAGCTCAGCTGCATCATACCATCAGCTGCATCATCTCCTCAGCAGCATCACCTCAGCAGCAGCATCAACCCCTCAGCAGCATCATCTCCTCAGCAGCAACAGCTCAGCAGCATCATCCCCTCAGCAGCATCACCTCAGCAGCATCATCCACTCAGCAGCATCATCACCTCAGCAGCAGCATTATCACATCAGTAGCATCATTACGTCAGCAGCAGCATCATCATCTCAGCAGCATCATCCCCACGGCAGCAGCATCATCACCTCAGCAGCATCATCATTCAGCAGCAGCATCATCCCCTCAGCAGCATCATCCACTCAGCAGCATCACCTCAGCAGCATCATCCACTCAGCAGCATCATCACCTCAGCAGCAGCATTATCACATCAGTAGCATCATTACGTCAGCAGCCGCATCATCATCTCAGCAGCATCATCCCCACGGCAGCAGCATCATCACCTCAGCAGCATCATCATTCAGCAGCAGCATCATCCCCTCAGCAGCATCATCCCATCAGCAGCATCATCTCGGCAGCATATTCCCATCAGCAGCATCGCCAGCTCAGCGGCATCACCTCAGCATCATCATCACCTCAGCAGCATCTTCCCCTCAGCAGCATCATTACCTCAGCAGCATCATCACCTCAGCACAATCATTCCCTCAGCAGAATAATCCCCTCAACAGCATCATAACCTCAGCAGCATCATCCCCTCAGACGCAACATCCCCTATGCAAGAGCATCATCGCAGCAGCAGTATCATCACCTCAGCAGTATCATTCCCTCAGCAGCATCATCGCCCTCAGCAGCATCATCTCAGCAGCAACATCCCCTCAGCAGCATCCCCTCAGCAGCATCATCCTCTCAGCAGCATCATCACCTCAGCAGCAGCATCGTCCTCTCAGCAGCAGCATCGTCCTCTCAGCAGCATCATCCACTCAGCAGCATCACCTCAGCAGCATCCTCCCCTCAGCAGCATCACTTGAGCAGCATCATCCTCCAAGTGGCATAATCACCTCAGCAGCATCACCTCAGCAGCATCCTCTCAGCAGCATCACCTCAGCAGCATCACCTCATCAGCAGCAACATCCCCTCAGCAGCATCATCCTCTCAGCAGTATCAGCTCAGCAGCATCATCCCTTCAGCCGCATCAACCCCTCAGCAGAATCACCCCCTCAGCAGCATCAACCCCTCAGCAGCTACATCATCAGCTCAGCATCTTCATCACCTCAGCAGCTGCATTACCTCAGCAGCATCATCACCTAAGCAGCATCGTAAACTCAGCAGCATCATCCCCTCAGCAGCATCATCCCCTCAGCATCATCACCTCAGCAGCATTACCTAAGCAGCATCCTCTCAGTAGCATCACCTCAGCAGCATCACCTCAGCAGCAGCATCATCCCCTCAGCAGCATCATCTCCTCAGCAGCATCAGCTCAGCTGCATCATACCATCAGCTGCATCATCCCCTCAGCAGCATCACCTCAGCAGCAGCATCAACCCCTCAGCAGCATCATCTGCTCAGCAGCAACAGCTCAGCAGCATCATCCCCTCAGCAGCATCACCTCAGCAGCATCATCCACTCAGCAGCATCATCACCTCAGCAGCAGCATTATCACATCAGCAGCATCATTACGTCAGCAGCAGCATCATCACCTCAGCAGCATCATCCCCACGGCACCAGCAGCATCACCTCAGCAGCATCATCATTCAGCAGCAGCATCATCCCCTCAGCAGCATCATCCCATCAGTAGCATCACCTCAGCAGCATATTCCCATCAGCAGCATCATCAGCTCAGCGGCATCACCTCAGCATCATCATCACCTCAGCAGCATCTTCCCCTCAGCAGCATCATTACCTCAGCAGCATCATCACCTCAGCACAATCATTCCCTCAGCAGAATAATCCTCTCACCAGCATCATAATCTCAGCAGCATCATCCCCTCAGATGCAACATTCCCTATGCAGCAGCATCATCACCGCAGCAGCATCATCACCTCAGCAGTATCATCCCCTCAGCAGCATCATCCCCTCAGCAGCATCATCTCAGCAGCAACATCCCCTCAGCCGCATCCCCTCAGCAGCATCATCCTTACAGCAGCATCATCACCTCAGCAGCATCACCTCAGCAGCATCATTATCTCAGCAACATCATCCCCTCAGCAGCATCCGCTCAGCAGGATAATCCCTTCAGCAGCATCACCTAAGCAGCATCATTAAGTCAGCAGCATAATCACCTCAGCAGCATCATCCCCTCAGCAGCATCATGCCCTCAACAGCATCATTACCTCAGAAGCATCAACCCCTCAGCAGCAACATCATCCCAGCGTCATTCCTTCTGCAGCATCATTCCCTCAGCAGCATCAACGCCTCAGCAGCATCATCACTTCAGCACCATCATCACCTCAGCAGCATCATCCCCTCAGCAGCATCATCCCCTCAGCAGCATCACCTCAGCAGCATCAGCCTATCAGCAGCATCATAACCTCAACGGCATCATCCCCTCGGCAGCATCATTACCTCAGCAGCATAATCACCTTAGGAGAATCATCCCCTCAGCAGCATCAGTTCAGCAGCATCACCTCAGCAGCATCATCCTCTCAGCAGCATTATCCCCTCAGCAGCATCACCTCAGCAGCATCATTGACTCAGCAGCATCATCCCCTCAGCAGCATCACCTCAGCAACATCATCACATAAGCAGCATCATCACCTCAGCAGCATCAACCCCACAGCAGCATCATCCCCTCAGCAGCATCACCTCAGAAGCATCATCCTGTCAGTAGCATCATCACCTCAGCAGTATCATTTCCTCAGCAGCATCACCCCCCCAGCAGCATCATCCCCTCAGCAGCATTATCCCCTCAGCAGCAGGATCATCAACACAACAGCATCATCACCTCAGCTGCAGCATCATCCCCTCAGCAGCATCATCCCCCCCACCCCGCGCAGCAGCATAATCAGCTCAGCAGCATCATCACCTCAGCAGCAGCATCACCTCAGCAGCATCATCACCTATGCAGCATCGTAACATCAGTAGCATAATCCCCTCAGCAGCATCATCCCCTCAGCAGCATCACCTCAGCAGCATCATCCTCTCAGTAGCATTGTCAACTCAGCAGCATCACCTCAGCAGGATCCTCTCAGCAGCATCACCTCAGCAGCATCACCTCATCAGCAGCATCATCCCCTCAGCAGCATCATCCTCGCAGCTGCATCAGCTCAGCAGCATCATCCCTTCAGCCGCATCAAGCCCTCAGCAGAATCATCCCCTCAGCATCATCAACCCCTCAGCAGCAGCATCATCACCTCAGCAGCTTCATCACCTCAGCAGCAACATCATCCCCTCATCAGCATCATCCCCTAAGCAGCAGCATCATCATCTCAACGGCATCATCACCTCAGCAGCATCATCACCTAAGCAGCATCTTAAACACAGCAGCATCATCCCCTAGGCAGCATCATCCCCTCAGCAGCATCACCTAAGCAGCTTCATCCTCTCAGTAGCATCATCACCTCAGCAGCATTACCTCAGCAGCAGCATCAACCCCTTAGCAGCATCAGCGCAGCAGCATCATACCATCAGCTGCATCATCCCATCAGAAGCATCACCTCAGCAGCATCATCTCCTCAGCAGCATCATCACCTCAGCAGAAGCATCATCACCTCAGCAGCATCATTACCTCAGCAGCAGCATCATCACCTCAGCAGCAGAATCGCCCCCTCAGCAGCATCATCCCCTCAGCAGCAACACCTCAGCAGCATCATCACCTAAGCAGCATCAACACCTCAGCAGCATCACCTCAGCACTAACATCCTCTCAGCAGCATCATCACCCCAACAGCATCATCCCCTCAGCAGCATCCTCTCAGCAGCATCATACCCTCAGCAGCCTTATCCCCTCAGCTGTATCACCTCAGCAGCAGCATCATCACATCAGCAGCATCATCACCTCAGTAGCAGCATCATCCCCTCAGAAGCATCATACCCACAACAGCAGCATCATCACCTCAGCAGCATCATCCTCTCAGTAGCATCATCATCTCAGCAGAATCACGTCAGCAGTATCAATGCTTCAGCAGCATCATCCCCTCAGCAGTATCATCCCCTCAGCAGCATCATCCCCTCAGCAGCATCATCCCCTCAGATGCAACATCCCCTCAGCAGCAGCATCATCCCCGCAGCAGCATCCTCTCAGCAGCATCATCACCTCAGCAGCATCATCACCCCAGCAGCACCATCCCCTCAGCAGCATCATCCTCTCAGCAGCATCATTATCGCAGCAGCATCAACCCCGAAGCAGCATCCTCTTAGCAGCATCATCACCTCATCAGCATCATCCCCTCAGCAGCAGCATCATCACCTCAGCAGCAGCATCACCTCAGCAGCATCATCACCTAAGCAGCATCGTAACATCAGTAACATCATCCGCTCAGAAGCATCATCCCCTCAGCAGCATCCCCTCAGCAGCATCATCCTCGCAGCTGCATCAGCTCAGCAGCATCATCCCTTCAGCCGCATCAACCCCTCAGCAGAATCATCCCCTCAGCAGCATCCACCCGTCAGCAGCAGCATCATCACCTCAGCAGCTTCATCACCTCAGCAGCAGCATCATCCCCTCATCAGCATCATCCCCTCAGCAGCAGCATCATCATCTCAGCGGCATCATCCCCTCAGCAGCAGCATCAGCTCAGCAGCATCATCACCTGAGCAGCATCCTAAACTCAGCAGCATCATTCCCTCAGCAGCATCATCCCCTCAGCAGCATCAGCTAAGCAGCATCATCCTCTCAGTAGCATCATCACCTCAGCACCATTACCTCAGCAGCAGCATCATCCCCTCAGCAGCATCAGCGCAGCAGCATCATTACCTCAGCAGCAGCATCGTCCCCCCGGCAGCATCATCCCATCAGCAGCATCATCACAACAGCAGCATCATCCCCTCAGCTGCATCATCCCCTCAGCAAAATCTCCTCAGCAGCATCATCCCCTCAGAAGGATCATCACCTCGGCAGCATCATCCCCTCAGCAGCATCACAGCCCCATAATCCTCTCAGCAGCATTAACACCTCAGCATCATCGCCTCAGCAGCATCATCCCATCAGCAGCATCAACCCCTCAGCAGCAGCATCCCCTCAGCAGCATCCTCTCAGCAGCATCATCTTTTGACAGCATCCCCTCAGCAGCATCATTACCTGAGCAGCATCATACCTTCAGCAGCATCACCTCAGCAGCATCACTACCTCAGGGGCAGCATCACCTCAGCAGCATCATCCCCTGAGCAGCACCATTTCCTCAGCAGCATCATTCCCTCAGCAGCATTACCTCAGCAGCATCATCCATTCAGCAGCACCATCCCCTCAGCAGCATCACCTCAGCAGCATCATCCTCTCAGCAGCATCATCACCTCAGCTGCATCATCCCCTCAGCAGCATCAGCCCCTCAGCAGCATCATCCTCGCAGCAGCATCATCACCTCAGCAGCATCACCTCAGGAGCAGCATCATCCCCACAGCAGCATCAACACCTCAGCTGCATCAAAACCTCAGCAGCATCATCAACTCAGCAGCATCCTCATCTCAGCAGCAGCATCACCTCATCTCAGCAGCAGCATCACCTCAGCTGCATCATTACCTCAGCAGCATCATCCCCTCAGCAGCATCATCTAGTCAGCAGCATCAGCACAGCAGCATCATCCCCTCAGCAGCAGCATCACCTCAGCAGCATCATCCCCTGAGCAGCACCATTACCTCAGCAGCATCATTCCCTCCACAGCATTACCTCAGCAGCATCATTACCTCAACAGCATCATCCCGTCAGCATCATCCCCTCAGGAGCATTATCATACTCAGCAGCATCGTACCCTCAGCAGCATCACCTCAGCAGCAGCATCATCTCCTCAGCAGCAACATCCCCTCAGCAGCATAACCTCAGCGGCATCATTACCTCAGCAGCATCACCCCCTCCGCAGCATCATCGCCTCAACAGCATCGGCCCCTCAGCAGCATCATCCCCTCAGCAGCACCATCCCCTCAGCAGCATCACTTCAGCAGCATCATCCCCTCAGGAGCATTAACTCAGCAGCATCATTTTCTCAGCAGCATTATCCCCTCAGCAGCATCACCTCAGCAGCATCACCTCAGCAGCATCATCCTCTCAGCAGCATTATCCCCTCAGCAGCATCACCTCAGCAGCATCATTAACTCAGCAGCATCATCCCCTCAGCCGCATCACCTCAGCAGCATCATCACATAAGCAGCATCATCACCTCAGCAGCATCAACCACTCAGCAGCATCATACCCTCAGCAGCATCACCTCAAAAAAGCATCATCCTGTCAGTAGCATCATCACCTCAGCAGTATCATTTCCTCAGCAGCATCACCCCCCCAGCAGCATCATCCCCTCAGCAGCATTATCCCCTCAGCAGCAGCATCATCACCACAACAGCATCATCATCTCAGCTGCAGCATCATCCCCTCAGCAGCATCATCCCCTCAGACGCAACATCACCTCAGCAGCAGCATCATCACCCCAGCAGCATCATCCTCTCAGCAGCATCATTATCGCAGCAGCATCATCCCCGCAGCAGCATCCTCTCAGCAGTATCATCACCTCAGCAGCATCATCACCTCATCAGCATCATCCCCTCAGCAGCATCACCTCAGCAGCATCATCACCTAAGCAGCATCATCACCTCAGCAGTATCATCTCCTCAGCAACATCATCCCCTCAGCAGCATCATCCCCTCAGCAGCATTATCCCCTTAGCTGCAGCATCATCACCACAGCAGTATCATCACCTCAGCCACAGCATCATCCCCTCAGCAGCATCATCCCCTCAGCAGCAGCCTCATCACCTCAGCAGCAGCATAACCTCAGCAGCATCATCACCTAAGCAGCATCGTAACATCAGCAGCATCATCCCCTCAGAAGCATCATCCCCACAGCAGCATCCCCTCAGCAGCATCATCCTTGCAGCTGCATCAGCTCAGCAGCATCATCCCTTCAGCCGCATCAACACCTCAGCAGAATCATCCCCTCAGCAGCATCCACCCGTCAGCAGCAGCATCATCCCCTCAGCAGCATCATCCCCTCAGAGGAAACATCCCCTCAGCAGCAGCATCATCACATCAGCAGCATCATCCGCTCAGCAGCATCCACTCAGCAGCATCATCCCCTCAGCAGTATCACCACAGCAGCATCATCCCCTCAGCAGTATCATCCCCTCAGCAGCATCATCCCCTCAGCAGCATCATCCCCTCAGACGCAACATCCCCTCAGCTGCAGCATCATCACCCCAGCAGCATCATCCCCTCAGCAGCATCATCCTCTCAGCGGCATCATTATCGCAGCAGCATCATCCCCGCAGCAGCATCCACCCAGCAGCATCATCACCTCAGCAGCATCATCACCTCATCAGCATCATCCCCTCCGCAGCATCACCTCAGCAGCATCATCACCTAAGCAGCATCATCACCTCAGCAGTATCATCTCCTCAGCAGCATCATCCCCTCAGCAGCATCATCCCCTCAGCAGCATTATCCCCTCAGCTGCAGCATCATCACCACAGCAGCATCATCATCTCAGCCACAGCATCATCCCCTCAGTAGCATCATCCACTAAGCAGCAGCATCATCACCTCAGCAGCAGCATCACCTCAGCAGCATCATCACCTAAGCAGCATCGTAAAATCAGCAGCATCATCCCCTCAGAAGCATCATACCCTCAGCCTCATCACCTCAGCAGCATCATCCTCTCTGTAGCATCATCACCTCAGCAGCATCACCTCAGCAGCATCCTCTCAGCAGAATCACCTCAGCAGCATCACCTCATCAGCAGCATCATCCCCTCAGCAGCATCATCCTCGCAGCAGCATCAGCTCATCAGCATCATCCCTTCAGCCGCATCATCCCCTCAGCAGAATCATCCCCTCAGCAGCATCAACCCCTCAGCAGCAGCATCATCACCTCAGCAGCATCATCACCTCAGCAGCAGCATCATCCCCTCAGCAGCATCATCCCCTCAGCAGCAGCATCATCAGCTGGCGGCAGCTTCACCTCAACAGCAGCATCACGTCAGCTGCCTTATCACCAAAGCAGCATCGTAAACTCAGCAGCATCATCCCCTCAGCAGCATCATCCCCTCAGCAGCATCACCTCAGCAGCATTAACTCAGCAGCATCCTCTCAGCAGCCTCACCGCAACAGCATCACCTCAGCTGCAGCATCATCCCCTCAGCAGCATCAGCTCAGCTGCATCATACCATCAGCTGCATCATCCCCTCAGCAGCATCACCTCAGCAGCAGCATCAACCCCTCAGCAGCATCATCTCCTCAGCAGCATCATCCATTCAGCAGCAACACCATCACCTCAGCAGCAGCATCACCTCAGCAGCATCATCACCTAAGCAGCATCGTAACATCAGCAGCATCATCCCCTCAGAAGCATCATCCCCTAAGCATCATCACCTCAGCAGCATCATCCCCTCAGCAGCATCAGCTCAGCTGCATCATACCATCAGCTGCATCATCCCCTCAGCAGCATCACCTCAGCAGCAGCATCATCCCCTCAGCAGCATCACCTCAGCAGCATCATCCACTCAGCAGCATCATCACCTCAGCAGCAGCATTATCACTTCAGTAGCATCATCACGTCAGCAGCAGCATCATCATCTCAGCAGCATCATCCCCACGGCAGCAGCATCATCACCTCAGCAGCATCATCATTCAGCAGCAGCATCATCCCCTCAGCAGCATCATCCCATCAGCAGCATCATCTCAGCAGCATATTCCCATCAGCAGCATCGTCAGCTCAGCGGCATCACCTCAGCATCATCATCAACTCAGCAGCATCTTCCCCTCAGCAGCATCATTACCTCAGCAGCATCATCACCTCAGCACAATCATTCCCTCAGCAGAATAATCCCCTCAACAGCATCATAACCTCAGCAGCATCATCCCCTCAGACGCAACATCCCCTATGCAAGAGCATCATCACAGCAGCAGCATCATCACCTCAGCAGTATCATCCCCTCAGCAGCATCATCACCTCAGCAGCATCATCTCAGCAGCAACATCCCCTCAGCAGCATCCCCTCAGCAGCATCATCCTCTCAGCAGCATCATCACCTCAGCAGCAGCATCGTCCTCTCAGCAGCAGCATCGTCCTCTCAGCAGCATCATCCACTCAGCAGCATCACCTCAGCAGCATCCTCCCCTCAGCAGCATCACCTTAGCAGCATCATCCTCCAAGTGGCATAATCACCTCAGCAGCATCACCTCAGCAGCATCCTCTCAGCAGCATCACCTCAGCAGCATCACCTCATCAGCAGCAACATCCCCTCAGCAGCATCATCCTCTCAGCAGTATCAGCTCAGCAGCATCATCCCTTCAGCCGTATCAACCCCTCAGCAGAATCACCCCCTCAGCAGCATCAACCCCTCAGCAGCTGCATCATCACCTCAGCAGCATCCTCACCTCAGCAGCAGCATCATCCCCTCAGCAGCATCATCACCTCAGCAGCAGCATCATCAGCTCAGCAGCATCATCACCTCAGCAGCTGCATTACCTCAGCAGCATCATCACCTAAGCAGCATCGTAAACTCAGCAGCATCATCCCCTCAGCAGCATCATCCCCACAGCATCATCACCTCAGCATCATTACATCAGCAGCATCCTCTCAGTAGCATCACCTCAGCAGCATCACCTCAGCAGCAGCATCATCCCCTCAGCAGCATCATCTCCTCAGCAGCATCAGCTCAGCTGTATCATACCATCAGCGGCATCATCCCCTCAGCAGCATCACCTCAGCAGCAGCATCAACCCCTCAGCAGCATCATCACCTCAGCAGCATCACATCAGAAGCATCATCCTGTCAGTAGCATCATCACCTCAGCAGTATCATTTCCTCAGCAGCATCACCCCCCCAGCAGCATCATCCCCTCAGCAGCATCATCCCCTCAGCTGCATCTGCTCAGCAGCATAATCACCTCAGCAGCATCACATCAGCAGCATCATTACCTCAGCTGCATCATCACGTAAGCAGCATCATCCCCTCAGCAGCATCATTACCTCAGCAGCATCATCTCCTCAGCAACATCATCCCCTCAGCAGCATCATCCCCTCAGCAGCATTATCCCCTCAGCAGCAGCATCATCACCTCAGCAGCAGCATCACCTCAGCAGCATCAACCCCACAGCAGCATCATCCCCTCAGCAGAATCACCTCAGAAGCATCATCCTGTCAGTAGCATCATCACCTCAGCAGTATCATTTCCTCAGCAGCATCACCCCCCCAGCAGCATCATCCCCTCAGCAGCATCATCCCCTCAGCAGCATCTGCTCAGCAGCATAATCACCTCAGCAGCATCACATCAGCAGCATCATTACCTCAGGTGCATCATCACTTAAGCAGCATCATCCCCTCAGCAGCATCATTACCTCAGCAGCATCATCACCTCATCAGCATCATCCCCTCAGCAGCATCAACTCAGCAGCTTCATCACCTAAGCAGCATCATCACCTCAGCAGTATCATCTCCTCAGCAGCATCATCCCCTCAGCTGCAGCTTCATCACACCAGAAGCATCATCCCCTCAGCAGCATCATCCTCTCAGCAGCATCATTATCGCAGCAGCATCATCACCTCATCAGCATCATCCCCTCAGCAGCATCACCTCAGCAGCATCATCACCTAAGCAGCATCATCACCTCAGCAGTATCATCTCCTCAGCAACATCATCCCCTCAGCAGCATCATCCCCTCAGCAGCATTATCCCCTTAGCTGCAGCATCATCACCACAGCAGTATCATCACCTCAGCCACAGCATCATCCCCTCAGCAGCATCATCCCCTCAGCAGCAGCATCATCACCTCAGCAGCAGCATCACCTCAGCAGCATCATCACCTAAGCAGCATCGTAACATCAGCAGCATCATCCCCTCAGCAGCATCATCCCCACAGCAGCATCCCCTCAGCAGCATCATCCTCGCAGCTGCATCAGCTCAGCAGCATCATCCCTTCAGCCGCATCAACACCTCAGCAGAATCATTCCCTCAGCAGCATCCACCCGTCAGCAGCAGCATCATCCCCTCAGCAGCATCATCCCCTCAGAGGAAACATCCCCTCAGCAGCAGCATCATCACATCAGCAGCATCATCCGCTTAGCAGCATCCACTCAGCAGCATCATCCCCTCAGCAGTATCACCACAGCAGCATCATCCCCTCAGCAGTATCATCCCCTCAGCAGCATCATCCCCTCAGCAGCATCATCCCCTCAGACGCAACATCCCCTCAGCTGCAGCATCATCACCCCAGCAGCATCATCCCCTCAGCAGCATCATCCTCTCAGCGGCATCATTATCGCAGCAGCATCATCCCCGCAGCAGCATCCACCCAGCAGCATCATCACCTCAGCAGCATCATCACCTCATCAGCATCATCCCCACAGCAGCATCACCTCAGCAGCATCATCACCTAAGCAGCATCATCACCTCAGCAGTATCATCTCCTCAGCAGCATCATCCCCTCAGCAGCATCATCCCCACAGCAGCATTATCCCCTCAGCTGCAGCATCATCACCACAGCAGCATCATCACATCAGCCACAGCATCATCCCCTCAGCAGCATCATCCACTAAGCAGCAGCATCATCACCTCAGCAGCAGCATCACCTCAGCAGCATCATCACCTAAGCAGCATCGTAACATCAGCAGCATCATCCCCTCAGAAGCATCATCCCCTCAGCCTCATCACCTCAGCAGCATCATCCTCTCTGTAGCATCATCACCTCAGCAGCATCACCTCATCAGCAGCATCATCCCCTCAGCAGCATCATCCTCGCAGCAGCATCAGCTCATCAGCATCATCCCTTCAGCCGCATCATCCCCTCAGCAGAATCATCCCCTCAGCAGCATCAACCCCTCAGCAGCAGCATCATCACCTCAGCAGCATCATCACCTCAGCAGCAGCATCATCCCCTCAGCAGCATCATCCCCTCAGCAGCAGCATCATCAGCTAGCGGCAGCTTCACCTCAACAGCAGCATCACGTCAGCTGCCTTATCACCTAAGCAGCATCGTAAACTCAGCAGCATCATCCCCTCAGCAGCATCATCCCCTCAGCAGCATCACCTCAGCAGCATTAACTCAGCAGCATCCTCTCAGCAGCCTCACCTCAACAGCATCACCTCAGCTGCAGCATCATCCCCTCAGCAGCATCAGCTCAGCTGCATCATACCATCAGCTGCATCTTCCCCTCAGCAGCATCACCTCAGCAGCAGCATCAACCCCTCAGCAGCATCATCTCCTCAGCAGCATCAGCCATTCAGCAGCAGCACCATCACCTCAGCAGCAGCATCACCTCAGCAGCATCATCACCTAAGCAGCATCGTAACATCAGCAGCATCATCCCCTCAGAAGCATCATCCCCTCAGCAGCATCATCCTCGCAGCAGCATCAGCTCATCAGCATCATCCCTTCAGCCGCATCATCCCCTCAGCAGAATCATCCCCTCAGCAGCATCAACCCCTCAGCAGCAGCATCATCACCTCAGCAGCATCATCACCTCAGCAGCAGCATCATCCCCTCAGCAGCATCATCCCCTCAGCAGCAGCATCATCAGCTAGCGGCAGCTTCACCTCAACAGCAGCATCACGTCAGCTGCCTTATCACCTAAGCAGCATCGTAAACTCAGCAGCATCATCCCCTCAGCAGCATCATCCCCTCAGCAGCATCACCTCAGCAGCATTAACTCAGCAGCATCCTCTCAGCAGCCTCACCTCAACAGCATCACCTCAGCTGCAGCATCATCCCCTCAGCAGCATCAGCTCAGCTGCATCATACCATCAGCTGCATCATCCCCTCAGCAGCATCACCTCAGCAGCAGCATCAACCCCTCAGCAGCATCATGTCCTCAGCAGCATCAGCCATTCAGCAGCAGCACCATCACCTCAGCAGCAGCATCACCTCAGCAGCATCATCACCTAAGCAGCATCGTAACATCAGCAGCATCATCCCCTCAGAAGCATCATCCCCTCAGCATCATCACCTCAGCAGCATCATCCCCTCAGCAGCATCAGCTCAGCTGCATCATACCATCAGCTGCCTCATCCCCTCAGCAGCATCACCTCAGCAGCAGCATCATCCCCTCAGCAGCATCACGTCAGCAGCATCATCCACTCAGCAGCAGCATCACCTCAGCAGCAGCATTATCACTTCAGTAGCATCATTACGTCAGCAGCAGCATCATCATCTCAGCAGCATCATCCCCACGGCAGCAGCATCATCACCTCAACAGCATCATCATTCAGCAGCAGCATCATCCCCTCAGCAGCATCATCCCATCAGCAGCATCATCTCAGCAGCATATTCCCATCAGCAGCATCGTCAGCTCAGCGGCATCACCTCAGCATCATCATCACCTCAGCAGCATCTTCCCCTCAGCAGCATCATTACCTCAGCAGCATCATCACCTCAGCACAATCATTCCCTCAGCAGAATAATCCCCTCAACAGCATCATAACCTCAGCAGCATCATCCCCTCAGACGCAACATCCCCTATGCAAGAGCATCATCACAGCAGCAGCATCATCACCTCAGCAGTATCATCCCCTCAGCAGCATCATCACCTCAGCAGCATCATCTCAGCAGCAACATCCCCTCAGCAGCATCCCCTCAGCAGCATCATCCTCTCAGCAGCATCATCACCTCAGCAGCAGCATCGTCCTCTCAGCAGCAGCATCGTCCTCTCAGCAGCATCATCCACTCAGCAGCATCACCTCAGCAGCATCCTCCCCTCAGCAGCATCACCTTAGCAGCATCATCCTCCAAGTGGCATAATCACCTCAGCAGCATCACCTCAGCAGCATCCTCTCAGCAGCATCACCTCAGCAGCATCACCTCATCAGCAGCAACATCCCCTCAGCAGCATCATCCTCTCAGCAGTATCAGCTCAGCAGCATCATCCATTCAGCCGTATCAACCCCTCAGCAGAATCACCCCCTCAGCAGCATCAACCCCTCAGCAGCTGCATCATCACCTCAGCAGCATCATCACCTCAGCAGCAGCATCATCCCCTCAGCAGCATCATCACCTCAGCAGCAGCATCATCAGCTCAGCAGCATCATCACCTCAGCAGCTGCATTACCTCAGCAGCATCATCACCTAAGCAGCATCGTAAACTCAGCAGCATCATCCCCTCAGCAGCATCATCCCCTCAGCATCATCACCTCAGCAGCATTACCTCAGCAGCATCCTCTCAGTAGCATCACCTCAGCAGCATCACCTCAGCAGCAGCATCATCCCCTCAGCAGCATCATCTCCTCAGCAGCATCAGCTCAGCTGCATCATACCATCAGCTGCATC